>NC_139463.1:79720000-80147500 GCF_057233095.1 Heloderma suspectum
CTGAGTCATGTAGATGGAACACAAACAGTTAATAAAGCTTGTTTAAAGATTCCAGTTCATGGGGTTGTAACGGAATTCTCATGCATTTTTACATTAAGCCAAGCCTCCGCCATTTCATGATTTAGAAACTTCTTCATCTGACCTTCAGACACGATACGAAGTGTAGAAGGATATTTTAAGTAGTATTGTAAGTTCATTTGTTTTGCCATATTCTTTGCATTGATAAATTGCCTTCTCTTATTTGCCACCTCTTTGATGTAGTCTGGGAATAACATAACTTTATCTTGTTTCCAGGAAAGGCTTCCAGCCTCCCTTGCCAAGTGCAGGATATAATTCTCTGTGGAGACTTTTGCAAATTGAACTAGGATGGTGTAATCAGTCCCTTTAGCATTTGGCACACGAACTGCCTGCTCAATATCAAACAATAAGATGAAATAGGGAGTATCTCATGCAAAAGTTTATCCACAAAAATAGGCAATTTTTCATCATTAGGCAGATTTTTAATCCCAATAATCCTTACATTGGATCTTTTCGTGAAGGCCTCCAGTTGAGAGATTCTGTCAGAGATATTTTTAATACAGATTTGTGATGTAGTTTCATTTCCTGCCACTCGGTTTTCAAGCTCCTTAATTTTCATCTCCATTTTTTGCCATGAAGCATTAATTAAATCTATAGCTCCTCGCAGGGCGGTGATGGAATTTTGGATTAAATCCAGCCTTTCGACTTGCTCCGTAAACTGCAAAGATAAAGTCTTTATCAGCATAAATAATTCTCCTATATCTCCTGTCTTCAACACTTTTGACACAGAGGATGCAGGGGGAGTAGATGCCGGCTCCTTTCTTCTCCTCGATGCAGACATGTTTCTCTCAAACAAATCTTACAGGCCCTCAGATGTTCTCAAATATTGTTAACGTTTCTTAGATCATCCCTCAGAGGTTGTTGATATTTCTTAAAGCATATATTATTTATGAAACACGTCAGCCCTGTTTTCTCCTATAAAATAGGAGTCTTAGTACAGCTTTTTGCATTGGTAAAGCTCTGGGGAGATAATCCTGGAATCCCCGCCCCCTACTATCACGTGGGAGTTACCTTTCTCCAAGATGTCATCCAGAGCTGTTGCGTTGCCCCTCTTTCCATTCCAGGGGGGAGATGAAAAGGTTTTTCAACCTTTTAAAAAGCTGTTTGAGAAAGCTGCCATGGAGACCCATGGGAAGCTACCAGAGTGACATCAGTCCCAACCGGAAGTTCGGCAGTTTCCTGTGTTCCTGATTAGAAATGAAGATATAATCTGCAAGTGGCTGCCAAAGAGAGTTTATTCATAAAATGCAATTGCCTAAAGCAAATTTATATTGTATTTTAATGTTTTAACTTTTGTAAACCACTCAGACAGCTTTGGCTATGGGGTGGTATAGAAGTGTAAATAGTAGCAGTAGCAGTAGCAGCAGCAGCAGCAGTAGTAATGCATTCTATCATGTCATAGAATCATAGAATCATAGAATAGTATGGTTGGAAGGGGCCTACAAGGCCATCGAGTCCAACCCCCTGCTCAATGCAGGAACCCAAGTCAGAACATCCCTGACAAATGGCTGTCCAGCCTCGTCTTGAACGCCTCCAGTGTGGGAGAGCCCACCACCTCCCCAGGTAATTGGTTCCATTGTCGTATTGCTCTTACAGTCAGGAAGTTTTTCCTGATGTTCAGCCGGAATCTGGCTTCCTGTCACTTGAGCCCATGATTCCGTGTCCTGCACTCTGGGATGATCAAGAAGAGATCCTGGCCTTCTTCTCTGTGATAACCTTTCATAGAATCATAGAATAGTAGGGTTGGAAGGGGCCTACAAGGCCATCGAGTCCAACCCCCTGCTCAATGCAGGAATCCAACTCAGAGCATCCCTGACAAATGGCTGTCCAGCCTCATCTTGAAGGCCTCCAGTGTGGGAGAGCCCACCACCTCCCCAGGTAATTGGTTAGGAATTGCTACAGTCAGGAAGGGTGACTGTAAATAACAATATACAACAAAAACAAAAACAGCATAGAATAAAGAATTCAGGTAAAAATATTCCCAACAATATATGAAAGATTGGAGTGACACTCATGAAACCCATCCAAGTACAAAACCAAAGAAACAAGATAACTGACTTAATATTAACATTAAAAAAGACTAATGCAATCCATTGTAAAGCAACCAGAAATGGGTTGGATCCACAGACTCATGAGCACAAGTTCAGTAACAGAATTGGGACTTCTATGGATCTTCCTCCACAATGCAGTTTCTTACACATATAAATGCATACACCCTGCCCCCTGCCCCAAAGCGTCATTTCAGGTTTGGGAGTGAAGAGAAGGGTCCTTCTGACAGAGCACCCTTCTTGCTGTAATAACATATTTTGGCATTTGCCTGACAAGACATTCAGTTTTTTGCAAGGGCCCTCAGTCACAGGGATGGTGGCAATCATTTTTTGGGTTTGCATTTTGAGATGAACTGACCTAATTAACAGTTCCGAAAATAATACATGAATCAGAACACAGTCACTTTTCAGTTTTCACACTCTCTAAGGGAGCAATCATATCGGGATAGGTGGCCACCTCCGAACTCAGAGGTGAACACCTATCCAATCCACAGGAGTAGGAGTATGGAGGGGATCCTCTCCTCTGTGCTCCAGCCACCCTGCATTCATGGCTAGATGGCCAATTTTGGCTGTCTAGCCATGGGATGTGAGAGCACCAGGTGGGGAGGCCACATGACACAGGAAGCATCATACGGGCACTTCCACACTCCCATCCCCAGGCAAGCCCCCTTTTGCCCGGCTCCATGCTGCTCTTCTGAGCGTGGAGCTCAGGGATGATGTGCATCACCTATGAGGCAGTGGGGGCGGGGGTGGGGGCAGGGAGGCAGTTCTCCAGGAACCAACCTCAGAGCATAGGCTCAAGGTCAGTTCCCAGAAACTGACCTATAGCCATGATGCCATCTATCTGCTGGCTAGCAGCCATTAGGGGTGGACGAAAGTCACTTACCTGTCGTCGAAGGCCGTTCGCGGTGGGGGGGAGCGCTTCGCTGCTCCCCCTGCGAAGTTCAGGCCGGGGGGGGAGGCTTCCCGCCTCGCCTGGCCGAAATTCAGGCCGGGGGGGAGGCGCCTCGCCTCGCCCGGCCGCGAACGCGAAAGTAAAAAAAAAAAAAAACTTCCCCTGATAGGCTACATGACGATTCACGTAGCCTATCATGGCTAGATCTGCAAAGTCAGCCGTGATAGGCTACATGATGATTGACGTAGCCTATCACGGCTGACTTTGCAGATCTAGCCGTGATAGGCTACGTGAATCGTCACGTAGCCTATCAGGGGAAGTTTTATTTTTTTTTCTTTCATTACAATGGCGGCGGCGGCAGCCGGTCAAAAGACCGGCTGCCGCTCCCGCCTCGCTCGAAAACCCGCCGAACCGCCAGGCGGACCAGCCACCGGGAGGGACATTCGCAAAAGGTAAGTCCCGTCCCGGGGGGGGGTGCGGGGTGCGGGGGGGTGCGGAGGATTTCTCCCCGAAACTTGTTCGGGGGGCCAAACACGTTGGCGCTCGGCCCCCCGAAGTTTCGGGGAGAAATTCTCCGCCATCCCTAGCAGCCATAGGATTGTGCCCTAAATGTTGTGATGCAGTTTTCACATCAAAAAATGCATACAAATATGTGTCCATCAGGGAGAAGTGCTGTCAAAAATGTGTATATTAGGGGAAACGGTATACAAAAATGTTCATTTGTACTTGAAACAATACATTCTCAAACATATGGATAAAATGGGTAGAACAAATGAGTGTGTGTGTGTGTGTGTTTAAGTGAACATTATCGAAAGTGGAACAGCTGGATTTGTCCATCCCTTTATTAATGAGTCAATAATATTGATGAAAATTGCAATGTCTCATGTTCTAACATCCCTCAGTTCAAACTTCTTGTCCAGTTGTCAAATTCTTGTCTTGTTTTCTAATTGTCTGTTTACAATGACCATGTGAAGGGTTTGGGGGGCAGTATACACTGCAAGCCTAATGGAAACATGTGTGAGAAATCTGAGCTTGGCTCTAAGATGTCTTTGTGTTTGTGAACATTATCCACTTCATGGACACACTTTCTGCTGTGGGGAAGATCAGGTTATCGTTGTCTGTTGCATCTTTTTTTGTTGACAATGTATGTTTTCCTTTAGCTCCACCGCTTTCTGAAAGCTGTGCCATTTAATAACAGTGCTGGGGAAAATGTTTTCTTTGACCAGAATGGTGAGTTAGTTCCAAGATTTGACATCATAAACTGGATCACATTTCCAAACCAGTCTTTCATTAGAGTAAGAGTTGGACACATGGATCCCCAGGCTCCTCTGAATGAAGCATTCACTATGAATGAGGATGCCATCATGTGGCACAGCTGGTTTAACCAGGTAGGACTTGAACACAGATGTTTTGGGAGTGTCCTGATTTTGAATGACTGTCAGCCAAACTACACACTACTTTAAACGCATAGCTAGCAGCTGTGACTTTTTTACTCACAAAAAAGTAAGCACAGGGGCCTGACCTGTATCAGGATGTTAGTGTGTGAGGCAGGGGGATAAAAGGCTTTGCCACCCCAACCTAGACAACCCCAACCTGCAATTTGGATTGCCAAAAATTAATCCATTAAAAGAAATGGATTGTCATTTGGAAATACAAATTGCAGGCATCCCATTCCAGAGGGGTAACCAGGCTGCTCATGCCATAGCAGGCCTGCAACATCCATCATGCTGGCAACCATAACAGCAGCTGGAGCCGAGGCAGGAATCTTTGGCCGTAACAAAGAAGCTATTTGGCTACTTTGCATCATGTACACAAGGCTAGATCTGCTATAACCAAGCCAATTGAAACTGCATATATGCAAAATGTCTCAAGCCAAGCAAGTGGTTTAGTGGTAAATTTTGAAGTGCAGGAGCTCATCATAACAGCCAGCATAGCTTTTGAAGAGTCATAAAGTGTGTAGAAGGTAATGAAACTGAGGAGGAGGAGACAGAGCTACATTGCTCCCCTTCTTCACATGTTTATTATTCTGAAATGTAAAATGCCAGAACAGGGCTTTGAGAGAGAGAGAGAGAGAGAGAGAGAGAGAGAGGTTATCACCTCTGAGTGATCAGCCATGAAGTTCACTGGGTGACTATGGGCCACTCACTGCCTGGGCCTAGCCTACCTAAAGAAGAGATCAGATGTCAGGCCAGGCCTGTCTGCCATCCCACCCCCAAGCTTAAAATACTGACAAATACCACTTCGGCAGAAGATGTCATTGTTCCTGCTGTGAAAAATGTATTGAAGAAGCTGTGCTGCCCCATATTCTTGCTCCGCTACATCACTGCTAGTGACTGACAGCTCATTTGCATTGTTTGCTCTTGATCCTTAATGACTCCAGCACCATTCTTCTGAAGATTAATATTCCCCTTTTTCATTGGTGGACAGGTACAGCCCATTTCTCTGTGTAATACCAACTGCCAAACTGGTTACAGGATGAAAAGAAAGGAAGGGGAACCCTTCTGCTGCTATGACTGCATCCCATGCCCCAAAGGGAGGATATCTGACCAAAAAGGTGAGCATTAAAGCATACAGAGATATCAAACAGATTGGCTATGATCCAGGGAAACATGCATACAAGTTCAATGCCAAATTGAGGTTATGCACCCAATAACCTCTTTGTGGGCATTGCTCTTGCATACATCCATGTTCTCCTGTGTTACCTTTCTTCAATATTTGAAATATCATTTGTGATTGCCTCTCTCTCTCAGTCTGTGTGTGTGTGTGTATGTGTGTGTCCCTCTGCGTGTGTGTGTGTGTGTGTATGTGTGAGAGACTGAGAGAGAAAATGATGCTGTGAAAGAATAAAACTCTCTTCTTTTTTTTAGTTTTTACTAGGTGTGTGTATGTGTGTTGGTCAGTTTCACCAAGAAGTTCAGTTAAGTTATAGGAGTCAGGATCTCTACTCAGGAAGCTAAAGATTTGTAGGAGATAAAACTGAAAACAAGAGGATGAAGAAAACAAGAGTTTTCAAAAGACTGAAGAGGAAAAATGTAGGAGATAGAAATTTAGGTTGCAAAAGGGCTGACAAAACTCTTTCCCCTGAAAGGTTGGCGCTGGGGAAGGGAAATATATAATTTGAAGATATAAAAGCCTAAGGCAGAGGCAGAGAGAAGAGGGAGAGAGAAAGTTTGGGTTCCAACAATCACAGGGAAAAGAAGCCATTGTGGCTTCTCCTAACACACGGTCGTTCGGCGTGCGTGTGTGTCATTTACATAATTACCTGCGCAGCAGCATGGGTTGGTGTGTCATCTGAACCTGGCATGAAGCACGGCAGGGTTGGCTTCATACCCACACTATAACCCATGACCTGTAGTAGGGGTTTGTAGGGTGGCTATGAAGGCACCCTATCATGCTGTGCACTGGGTTATGACAACATGCCAACCCACATTGCAGTGTGGATAATTATGTACCTTATGGCCACACACGTTGCATGAGCAAGCATGGGGCAGGGGGAGAAGTCACATGGGGGTTTCTTTCCCCCCATGATCATCTGAACACCCTCAGAGAGAGAGAGAGAGAGAGAGAGAGAAGGAAAGAGGCCCAGAGTCCTAGAGGAAAGAAGGAGTCAGACCTGAAGAATCTAGAAAACTGGTTGAAAGAGTGCTGGACCTATGGCCATAAGATATTGTTTGGATGAGGGACCTGGATAAAATCCCCCCCCCCCCCGCCGCTGTGTTATGTTATCTGGATGTATTGATCACTGGTTGTTTTAGTCCTATGTTGCTCACATGGTTTGTTTGTTTGTTTTTAGGTATGTTTGTATATATTCAGATTTTAAAACTTTTTTTCCAAATAAGAATTTTCTTCAGTAAATTTTTTCATGTTTGTTATCTGAAACTAGGCTGTGTGTTTTCATTTGGGTCACCCATTCTGTGTCTAATAGGCAACCTCCACACTATCTAAAGTAGATTCCTGAGACCCAGAGAGTTTTAAGGCTGGTTTTGTGGAGGTACCTCGGCGGGGCGGGGGGGGGGGAGATTTCCACCTACTGGCAGTGGAAAAGGTCACAGGAAGTGAGAGATAAAAGATGTGAGGGGCATGCCATTTTGCCTTCCACAGCTTTGTGTTCATTTAGATCATGGGCAGGAAAACACTTCTGAGCCAATGTGCACAATTTGCAATTTGAGATACTGTCCTGGGCACCACCACAAAATCGCTGTCATGGGAGGTGTGGTTAGTCATAAAGAACAGGTAACTTGCCCAAAAGACTGAGTACAAGGCAGATGGGATCTGAGCCCCAACACACCAAACGTCTCCCTTCGTCTGGAGGTGCACCAGTGCCTGGGTCATCACATCATGCACCCCTGATTTAAATAATTTATTTGTTTTTCACGTCTACATTACCAATGTGTATGCAGATATTGGTAAAACACCCCCCCACACACACACACACCGACACACACACAAAAGTATTACTTTGTGTGGTGTTTCAAAAGTGCACGGGAATGACTGTGCATATAAGGGTCTGTTATGTTTTTTTAACTGTATGAAGGGAATCTCTTGTTTCAATCATATCTCTAGTCACATCATGATTGTTTTGTGTGTGGGGCGGGGCAGGGTGGAATAGTGTTTTATCAATCTAGGCAGGAAAATCATGTATAAACTGAGGATACTGAAAGCTGTAGCAAACGTTACATGATGCATGTTGAGCATTAATATTATACATAATCTATGTATAACTTGAATGGGGAAATGACTCCTAGGGCAGAGCATGCCCACATATTTATAATGTAATGGGGGGGGGGTAATTTTGCCTCATTCCTTCTCTCAAAAGGATATTAATATATCCTTTTGAGAAAGAGAAAAACCATAATGGTTAGAAAAATATACATATTGCTTCTAGAGTGCTGCTTTTTTTCCATAGTGACACTTGGCTATTCAGATGACATTTACATAGCCTAGACCTTAAAGGGTCCTTGGATGCTTGAGCTGGTACAGAATGTGGTGATTCATTCTTTAATGTGTGTAATGTAGTAGGAGGATATGAATTCTTTGAATGCCATTGGCATACTACAACACTGTGGGAACAAATAAAGGTATTTGTTTTGTACAAAAACTCCCAAGCAACATGATATTTCTTGTTTAGTAGTAGCCTTCATAGCAGCAGCAGAAGCAGTAAAGGAACAACATGTTTCAAGGTACACATTCATATTACGAATATATACTGTGGCCCTTATTAAGTTCCCTTGTCTCACTCCAGAATATAATACTCCTTCCTGATGCTCATTGAACTACACATTCCACATACCATATTGCACATTATCTGTTGCTCCTGGAGGGGCAGAAAAATGCAGTGTGCTGAAAATGCAGGACACCGAATGCATACCTCAAGACAGTATTGGGGCAGGGGGGGACCCAAGACAAATTTCCATTTGCAATCAAAGACCCTTATTTTTCCTAAGGTGTTGTTCAGTTCCAGATGTCTTAGGAATGCTACTCCTCACCATCAATATCAGTGCAGCATGCTGTCTTTAACAACATCAGCACAGAAAGGAATATCTCAGCAAGAGGAAGAGTTATAGTATGTTGGTCATATTTCTTGTAGTGCCGTTTCACTGCAACACAGATATCAAAGACATATATAGTATGGCTCTTTTGTGCTGACTGTACTTTTTTTCAGACATGGCTGAGTGTTCCACATGCCCAGATGATCAATATCCAAACAAGGGTCAGAATTTATGCCTTCCCAAGATTATAAGCTTCTTAGCTTATGAAGAACCTTTGGGTATCAGTTTAGCCATGTGCGCACTTTCATTTTCTTTAATCACAAGTCTGGTGCTAACAACATTTGTGAAGAATCACGACACTCCCATCGTCAAAGCCAACAACCGGGACCTCACCTACACCCTTCTCACCTCCCTCCTGCTCTGCTTCCTTTGTGCATTGCTATTCATTGGCCGACCTGAGAAGGTGATGTGCCTCCTCCGCCAAACTGCCTTTGGCATCGTCTTTACCATGGCTGTTTCTTCTGTGTTGGCAAAAACCATCACTGTGGTTCTAGCTTTCATGGCCACACAGCCAGGAGCCAGGATCAAGAAGTGGGTGGGGAGAAGAATGGCCAGCTCCATTGTTCTTTTTTGCTCCATTTTTCAAGCAGCAATTTGTGTTGTGTGGCTGGTAACCTCTCCCCCATTCCCAGAAACTGATCAGCATTCATTGACTGAAGAAATCATACTGCGGTGTAATGAGTCATCATCCATCATGTTCTACTGTGTCCTGAGCTACATGGGCTTACTGGCTATTGCCAGTTTCACTATGGCTTTCTTTGCTCGGAAGTTGCCAGACAGTTTTAATGAAGCCAAATGCATCACTTTCAGCATGTTGTTGTTTTGCAGTGTCTGGATGTCTTTTGTTCCAACCTACGTGAGCGCCAAGGGAAAGTACATAGTAGCTGTGGAAATCTTCTCTATCTTATCCTCCAGTGCGGGGTTGCTGGGTTGTATCTTCTGTCCCAAATGTTACATTATTTTGCTCAGGCCAGAACTGAACAAAAAGGAGCATTTCTTAAGGAGAAAACATTGAAGACATGTCCTTCTCAGTAGCTGCGTCCTGTACCACATTCAGTGCATTCCAGTTAGATTAGGAGCAGGATGGGTTTGCATGAAGAATATGTAAAATGATTATAACTGTGCATGTTAACCATCAGTTAATATTTTCTAACTTTTTTTCTTTTTATTTTTTAATGAATTACATTCATAGCCCTGTTTTTCTCAAAATTTCATCCTCACTTGAGCTCAGAGGTATTTAGAAAGAAGTTTGGCAGTTTCTTTTGGGCAACTGCTGTGGGGGATACTCTGAGATCAATGCTAGTTCACATGTATATGATGCTCATGTGCCCCTCTGTATGGCAGCCATAGCACTTATTAGCTCTAACATTTACATTCAGCAGGAGAAGTGGATCTTTCATACAGATGAACTTGGTCCAGCAGCAATCCCAATAATTCTGTTTATCAGTCTTATTGTTATGGTTCTGTGTTCTAGGGATGTACGAAAATTACTTACCTTTCAGGGATTATGCTGATGGTGGGGGAGGGAGGCGTTCCATCCTTCCCCCTGGAATCCTCACAGGGGGGGGGAGGCGCTCCGTTCCTCCCCCTCCGGAATCCTGGCCGGCCGGCTGTGCTCCGCAGCGATTCTGCAGAGCCGCCGGCCGGCTCCGCCAGCAGCCGGACATCCAGCCGCTGGCTAGCAGGGACGCAAATGGCGGCGGCCGTAGCCGCCACCGTTTATGTCCCTGCAGTCAGCCGTGATAGACTACGTAAATGTTTATGTCACGGCTGATTTTTTTAAAAAACAAAAAAACGCACGTACGCAAATGGTGGCGGCCATGGCAGCCGCCATTTGTGTTCCTTATTTTGGCACATCTTAGTCTATGTAAACATTTACGTAGACTAAGATGACAAAAATAAAGGGAACGCAAATAGCGTAGACGCTACACTATTTGCGTTCCCCTTATTTTCACCGTCTTAGTCTACATAAATGTTTACGTAGACTAAGACGTGCCAAAATAAGGAACGCAAATGAGTTCCAAAATAACGCAAATTATTTTGCGTTCCAAAATAAGGAACGCAAACGCAAAATTTGCATACGCGCGTTTTTTGTTTTAAATCAGCCATGATAGGCTACGTAAATCTTTACGTAGCCTATCACGTGTTTGTGGTTTTTTTAACCTGGAAATGGTGGCAGTGGCGAGCCGGCGGCAGCTGGTCGGAAGACCGGCCACCGCAGCTGCTGCCACCGCCGAACTGCCGCCGCCGCCAGAGCTGCCGCCGCCAGGAAGATCCGCCTAAGGTAAGTCCCGTCCCGGGGGTGGCGGCGGGGGGGTGGCGGGCTGTTCCGCCACCGATTTCGGGGTGCTGAATGCTCTGGCATTCGGCCTCCCTGAGATCCGTGGCGGAACTTCCCTACTGTGTTCTAGCTTTATTTTCCTTGGATTCTTTGTATTTAATGCAAAAGTGGAGGTATCGTTTTAATGCAGTCCAGAGATGTTTCAGGTTCCAGACCAAGCAAAGCAAATGATCCATTTTCATGAGTCCATTGTACTTACCTGATGAACAACCTTTCTTGCTAAGATTTTACATTGGTTCCTGATGTTGTCACATGAGAGGAGCAAAATGGTTAAAACTCAGAAATTGAGACAGTGAAGTTTCTTCTTTCTAGAATTCAGTATGACATATAAGGTTTATATCACAGTTGCGTATCATATTTCTTGGGAATACACTGGGAACGGAGTAGTGTTTTATGCAGAATATGTCAAGTTGATATAGCCATGGATGTTCACAAGATATATTCCCTTTTATCGATTATTTTTTCTTCCTTCCTGTCAACATTTTGCCATTGGAAAACATCAATCAAGTTATTTTAGAATTTGGAATAATTTAGAAATAATTTAGTTTTGTGTGGACGCCTGCCAAGAAGGGAACTCTCAGGTGAACAGTGGTGCAGATATAGATGATACACATGTCTACATCTTGTCTCAGAACCATAGTACTTCTTAAATCTCTTTTTTAAATTCAATGGGACAATTAACTTTATTATTTGGATGAATTTGATCCAGATCCAGCAGGGTTGTAGCAGTTCCACAAAATCCTACAGCTTGTCATAGGCCAGCTAATGAGCTTCTGGAATGCAGTCTGGAATAGTAGTGCTCTTTAATTTGATTTGAATAATAAATTTTTTTATGATGTGCATGCCCCTTTTCTTACAATGAACTGGGCTGGTAATTTATAAATGAGTTATTTTTGATTTGACAGAACATGTGAACGTTTTTCTTTCACTTCTATGTTTACTGTGTTAGATCCAGGCTGAAATTGCTAATAGGGATGTTGTGGAATACCAAGAAGTGGGTGGAATCCAGCAGACTCCCCCCCACTCAGATGCCCAGATGCCATTCTGTGGACTGCTGTGCTTGCCAGCCCTTGTTCGCCACAATGAACGAGCCACTGGTGAGTCCACGGATGCCCGGTGAGCAGCGCATGATTGCCTATTTCCTCACCAAGCTGCCATTTTGCACAAAAATGGGGAATTGTTCTTTTACATAAAGGGCCTTGACATCATGCTCCCTGCCCCCTCTCCCTCTCAGCTGGTGTGGACAGAACCACACTGGATGCCTCTCTGAGGCCTCAAAAGTGACCTTGGAGAAGGGTTAAAGGAGGTATTCCAGTGGGCGGGAGGGGGGCAGGAGTGGTTGGGATATGAATTATCCCAAGCCCTTTCCAATCTCCTTCCTTTCCTCTCCAGAACACCCCAGCTAGACAAGCAAAAAAACTCAAACCCATCTAGCTAAAATGCAGAGTGGGGGGAACGGGAAGGTGGTAGTCTTCTCTGCCCCGCCTCCCTCTCTGCATTGGATACTAAGAACCCTCCATGATCAAAGGCTTACAAGCATCAAGGGTGGATATGATTGTGCCATAGGATGTGACTACTTAAGATACCATTGGTCTCATCCTGAACCTGCCCTTTCTCCCTGTTGCCAGCCTGAAGAGCCTCTGCTGCCTCATGAGCCACACAATGCAGGCACAACCACCTACTTTAAAATAAGTGGCTACCCAACAGGTGGCTCTCCCTCGACAATCTCTCCAGCCTCTCCTCTTGCTTGGTCCTGTGCTTGTGCAATGTTCTTCTTTTAACGTGCACTGGGGTGGAATGAGAGTCTGCAACTTGTTCTGACTCCTATGGTGAAGCTCATCTGCGCCCTGCATGCTTCACCACCTGAGGACACAACGGCAGGCAAAATGGAGACGAGAGCGAGTGAAGCAGCAGCAAGAATCGCCGGACAGTAGTGAGGACCCAGGACAGGCACTGATACAATGCTCCCTCAGCCTTGATATGAATCAGGATCCAGGCCTGCAAAGCTTGAAGGGGACCTCCTCATTTTCTCCTCATGCTTAATCAAGTAATGGGAGTGATAAATCCCAATGGAAGTAACAGGGAGACTGACCCCATAACCCAGTATCTGAGAATTATATTCCTTTTCTTACTTGAGTGCTCTGACTGCACCACTTGACCCATTGTCTCTATTTACCCCCATAATATGCACACATCAGCATAAGGCTTTTGTGGGGTTTCTGGAGGGGGGGGTCACATATGATAGTGCCCTTCCTATCTGGCATGATAGGAAGGGCACAACTTGTGCAAGTTCCTTCTGCCTGATTTTGTGGGCATCCTCAGATCACAACTCCCATCTGTTCAGCATGGCCTCTTGAGTCCCTGTGTAGCATTTTCAGGGTTCTGGATGGGCTACTGTGGAGAGGAAGAGGCAGGGTCATCCACTTTCATCAGCACATTTGATACAGAGTAATCCTGGAACCAACCCCTTGAAGACATGAATTTGGTCAAAGCTTTATTCTTCTTGTAGGGTTGCAGAGGTTCATTTGCTCTATTGTATTGAATTATATTGTATTTTTCAAAAATTTTTTTGAATGTTAGATGTTTTTATGTGTTTGTATGGCATTCTAGTCTTTTAACTCTTTGTAATATGCTCAGAGAACGTTGGTTATTGAGTGGATTAAAATTATTTAATTATTTGGTTTTTTGGAATATGTCTACACCACTAAAAACATCAACAACTAAGTCGTATTTTTCATAATACTATTAATCAGGCCAATCCTATTGATGAAAGAAATGTATTTCCTGCCTGGCTCCCCCTGACCCAGGACCTTAATTCCTGGCCTTGTTTTTGGTTATTGATAATAAATAGGGAGATCAGACATGACTTCTGTTCAGACATGACTTCTGATCAGACATGAATTCTTATGCCACTTGGAGCTCGGTCCCCTGTAATTAACAAGATGACTGTTATTATGTCTGCTGCTTTCAAAAATCCCCCCTGGAGTTCCAGTGGCCAATAACAAAAATAATAAGATTTTTGAAGGGTGGTATAAATATACTGTCACACACTCCACAGTCAGGGCTAGGGACAAGACTCTCTCAGACTGAATTTTGTTTATCTTTTACACTGCTGCATAAAAGCCTATCATCAAATGGAATAAACATTCAAGTCAAGCTGCTGTAATCATGTAATCATGGAGAATCTGAGCAGTTGTAACCACAGAGGTTTGCAATAGATGCAAATTGGAGCATTTATACCTGGAGTACGGGTTTGCACTAAGATGGTGATATTAATGCTCTTCCTGCTGTTGCCTCACATAGCATGCCAGGCTCAGGTTTTTAAATGTGGGTTGTGGAATTTCCATCCTGCTATTCCCAAGTATTATCAGTCAGGAGATTTCATCTATGGAGGCATTGTTTTTCAGGCCTCCTTCTATGTCGATCCAAATAACTTCAGCAACCATCCTTCTGGTCCACCATTAACAAAAATGTTTGTATATACTTCCCCCCATCCCATAATGTACCTCTGTCCAAATCATATTCTGTAGTAGCCAATGAGATGGGAAGGCATGAGATAAATTTGTAGCTATCATAGTTTCAGTTGTCTTCCCCCAGGGTGGAAGAGAGACATCGGTGAGCTCTACAGACCTGATACTGAATGTGAAAGATACATATGGATCTGGTGACTTCTGTGTGTGAACACAAAGACATCTAATAAGAATTTCAGCCTCCAAAGTGTAGCTTATTGGACTGGGCAACAGGCAACATTAATAAAACAAAAGAAACAAGCTATCCCGCCTACACCGCACCCCCCCCCCACAGACACTTAAAATGTATTTTGAAAGATTGTCTGATTTCCTTTTATTACGATGGCTTATTAAGTTCCGTTACATTTCCATTGTCTTCCTGTGTTTAGAGCTCTTGCTCTCTCTCCCTCCACATTTTTTTTCTTCCATACCATGCTTATCCTATTCTGTTAAGTATTGATGGGTGAAGCTTCCTTCCTAGATCTGATGTGAAATTTGTCACCACAAACCAAGCTATTTCTTCAATTCCCCCATCATAAAATGGCTTGTCTTCTTCCAAATCAAATTAGCATCATCACATCCCCTATGCATAATTTGCATAATATGGAGGGCTATGGCCTAGCTTTATGGATCACTGCCTTTATGGATCACTGCTTTGTTGTGCCGAAGGGGCTTGCGTAACTCAGTGAAGCCATAAGCTATGCCGTGCAGGGCCACCCAAGACAGACAGGTCATGGTGGAGAGTTCTGACAAAATGTGGTCCACTGGAGAAGGAAATGGCAACACACTCCAATATTCTTCCCAAGAAAACCCCATGGAACGTATCACAAGGCTAAAAGATATGATGCCGGAAGATGAGCCCCTCAGGTCGGAAGGTGTCCAATATACTACTGGGGAAGAGCAGAGGGAATTTCCAAGTAGCACCAGAAAGAGTGAAGTGGCTGGGCCAAAGCCAAAAGGACACTCAGCTGTGGATGTGTCTGGTGGTGAAAAGAAAGTCCGATACTGTAAAGAACAATATTGTTTAGGAACCTGGAATGTCAGATCAATGAATCAAGGTAAGCTGGAGGTGGTCAAACATGAGATGGCAAGATTGAACATTGACATCTTGGGAATCAGCGAACTAAAATGGACAGGCATGGGTGAATTTAATTCAGGTGACCATTATATCTACTACTGAGGGCAAGAATCCCTTAGAAGAAATGGAGTAGCACTCATAGTCAACAAAAGGGTGGGAAAAGCAGTACTGTGGTACAATCTCAAAAACGATAGAATGATCTCAGTACGAATCCAAGGCAAACCTTGAATTCAACATCACAGTAATTCAAGTCTATGCCCCAACCACTGAGGCCGAAGAAGCTGAGGTTGATCGGTTCTATGAAGACCTACAACACCTTCTAGAACTAACACCAAAAAAAGATGTCCTCTTCATCATAGGGGATTGGAATGCTAAAGCAGGAAGTCAAGAAATCACTGGGATAACAGGCAAGCATGGCCTTGGTGTACAAAAGGAAGCAGGAACAAGGCTAATAGAGTTTTGCCAAGAGAACACCCTGATCATAGCAAACACTCTTTTCCAACAGCACAAGAGGCGACTCTACACATGGACATCACCAGATGGTCAATATCGAAATCAGATTGATTATGTACTTTGCAGCCAAAGATGGAGAAACTCTATACAGTCAGTAAAAACAAGACCTGGAGCTGACTGTGGCTCAGATTATGAGCTTCTTACTGCAAAATTTCAGCTTAAATTGAAGAACGTAGGGAAAACCACTAAACCATTCAGGTATAAACTAAATCATATCCCTTATGAATAAACAGTGGAGATGACAAATAGATTTAAAGGATTAGACCTGATAGACAGAGTGCCTGAGGAACTATGGACGGAGGTCTGTAACATTGTTCAGGAGGCAGCAACGAAATCCATCCCAAAGAAAAAGAAATGCATGAAAGCAAAGTGGCTGTCTGATGAGGCTTTACAAGAAGCTGAGGGAAGAACGGAAGTCAAAAGGAAGGGAGAAAGGGGAAGATATATCCAACTGAATGCAGAGTTTCAGAGAATAGCAAGGAGAGACAAGAAGGCCTTCTAAACTGAACAATGAAAAGAAATCAAGGAAAACAATACAAGAGATCTTTTCAAGAAAATCGGAGATCTCAAGGGAACGTTTTGTGCAAAGATGGGCATGATAAAGGACAAAGAATGCAGGGATGTAACAGAAGCAGATGAGATTAAGAAGAGGTGGAAAGAATACACAGAAGAACTATACAGGAAAGATCTGAATGTCCCTGATAGCCATGATAGTGCAGTCACTGAACTTGAGCCGGACCTCCTAGAGAGTGAAGTCAAGTGGGCCTTAGGAAGCATTACTAACAACAAACCTAGTGGAGATGACAGTATTCCAGCTGAGCTACTTAAAATCCTAAAAGATGATGGTGCTAAAGTGCTGCACTCAATATGCCAACACATTTGGAACACTCAACAGTGGCCACAAAACTGGGAAAGGTCAGTTTACATTCCCGTTCCAAAGAAGGGAAATGCCAAAGAGTGTTCAAACTACCGCACAATTGTGTAGGGATGTACGAAAGTCCCTTACCTGAACCCGAAGCTTGATTTGCGTTGGGGGGGAGGTGCCTGCTCTGCCGTAGCCGCCACCATTTGTGTCCCTGCAGTCAGCCATGATAGGCTACGTAAATGTTTACTTAGCCTATCACGACTGAGTGAAAAAAAAAAACCTGCACGTACGCAAATGGTGGCACCCATGGGCACCGCCATTTGTGTTCCTTATTTTGGCACGTGTAGTCTACGTAAACATTTACGTAGACTACGGTGAAAATAAGGGGAATGCTATTTGCGTTCCCCTTATTTTCACTGTAGTCTACGTAAATGTTTACATAGACTACACGTGCCAAAATAAGGAACGCAAATGGCGGTGCCCATGGGTGCCGCCATTTGCGTACGCGCGGTTTTTTGTTTTTTTTTTCACTCAGCCATGATAGGCTACATAAACATTTACGTAGCCTATCACGGTGTTTTTTAAAAATCTAGCCATGATAGGCAACGTAAATCTTTACGTAGCCTATCATGTTTGTTTGTTTGTTTGTTTAACTTGGAAATGGCGGCGGCGGCAGCCTGTCGGAAGACTGGCCGCCGCAGCCGCTGCCGCCGCCGGGGACATTCACACAAGGTAAGTCCCATCCCGGGGGGAGCGGCAGAGTGGCAGACTGTTTCTCCACGAATTTCGGGGGGCCGAATGCACTGGCATTCGGCCTCCCCGAGATCCGTGGATTAATTCTCTGACAACCCTACAATTGCACTCATTTCACGTGACGGCAAGGTGATGCTCAAAATCCTACAAGCTAAGCTTCAGCAGTATGCGAACTGAGAACTACTGGAAGTACAAGAGGGGTTTCGAAGAGGTAGAGGGACTAGAGATCAAATCACCGACTTTTGCTGGATCATGGAGAAAGCAAGAGAATTCCAGAAAAACATCTATTTCTGCTTCATTGACTATGCTAAAGCCTTTGATGGTGTGGATCACAACAAACTGTGGCAAATTCTTAAAGAGATCGGAGTACCAAACCACCTTACCTGTCTCCTGAGAAACCTGTACGAGGGTCAAGAGGCAACAGTAAGAACCGGACATAAAACTACCGATTGGTTCAAAATTGGGAAAGGAGTATGACAAGGCTATATATTGTCACCTTGCTTATTTAACTTATATGCAGAGTACATAATGAGAAACACTGAGTTGGATGAATCACAGGTCGGAATTAAGATTGCCAGGAGAATTATCAACAACCTCAGATACGCAGACGATACCACCCTAATGGCAGAAAGCGACGAGGATCTAAAGAGCCTCTTGTTGGGGATGAAAGTGGATAATCTAAAAGCTGGTTTGAAACTCGACATTGAAAAAAGTAAAATCATGGCTTCTGGCCCCATCACTTCCTGGCATCTAGAAGGGGAAGAAATGGAAGCAGTGACAGATTTTATTTTCTTGGGTTCCAAGATCACCGCAGATGGTGACTGTAGCCATGAAAGTAAAAGACGCTTGCTCCTTTGGAGGAAAGCTATGGCAAACCCAGACAGCATAGTAAGAATCATAGACATCACCTTGCCAAAAAAGGTTCGTATAATCAAAGCTATGGTTTTCCCAGTAGCAACGTAGCTACTGAGGGGGTGTAGCTCACTGGGAGAGCCTGAGCTTTGCATCCAGAGTGTCCTAGGTTCAATCCTCAGCTTCTCCAGATACGGCTAGGAAAGAATCCTGCTTGAAACCTTGGAGAGCTACTGCCCGAGCCAGTGTCAAGAAATCTGGGCTAGAGGAACACCAAAGATCTGACTCAGCATAAGGCAGCTTGCCATTGTTCTTATCTAGCTTGATATAGGTCTGTACTCTGATGTAGTTTTTCTCTTATTCATGTGTAACCCATAATGGACTAAGGATTGCCTAACAAAACACAAAATATGAATACAGATTATGAAGATGATGATGATGATGATGATGATGATGATGGTGATGATGATAATTCATAGCACAATGGAGACAATTTTAGAAAGTGAAGAATATGCTTATGCCCAAAATTTATATCTCTTTGTAGTGTAGTGACTGAGAACTACCAGCACATCCTGGCTTTGGCATTTGCTGTAAACGAGATCAACAAAAATCCCCAGATATTACCCAATACTACCCTGGGATTCAAAATTTATGACAGTTCTCTGAGTCCAAGGTGGATCTATCACGCCACAATGCAATTGATTTCTCCAAACAACAAGCTTGTCCCCAACTACCAGTGTGAGATCCATGACAATCTTGTGGCAGTCATTGAGGAACTGGTCTCTGATGTCTCCCAAGACATACCAAATGTTTTGGGCATCTACAAGATTCCACAGGTAGGAGGAGTGTTTTCGGGGAGGAGAAACACGTACGGTTTGGATATGGTTTTTCATGCCAGGTGAGACTTTGTCATAGGTAGGCAGAGATGGGTTTGTTTCATGTCAACAAGCAGAGAATATATTTTGCATGAATAGCAAAAGCATATCAAAGGAAGCAATGTTTATGATTCTTTCCAACAGGGGAAAGATATGACTAGTATGTAACTTTATATTCATGAATATCAACCCGTGAAGGCATATTGGTTTGGATCCTACACTCAAGGATACTTTCAGTAGACTGATTAAAATCAATGGCACTAAATTTAGTCATGACTAACTTAAGTCCCATCAATTATAGTGAGACTTTTCAAAGTATGACTAAGTCTGGATCCAACCCAAAATCTCTACAGTAGCTCAGGCCACATGAGCTTCTGCATTGCCTTTATTTCTTATAGAGTGCTTCCAGACGGATGGGGTCTAATGCTAACCATCAAAAGGCATTGTGCAGATATTGCATATTTTCTTCCTTTACAATTGTTTGGGTGGGGGGAAGAAAAAGGATGGAGAAAGCCGTGGTAAAAATACAGGAGGGCGACAAATTGGATATCACATTGTCTGCCCTAACCCCTTGTATAATAAGTGTGTCAGTGTGGTTGCACAATAAAAGCTTTGTCTGGAAGCACCCATACTCTTTTCTGTTAACACTGAGGTAGGGATGTCTGTTGATGGAAAGCCTTGTTCTTTTTTTTGGCTCAATGGAGTTCTACAGCTTGTTGGACTGAATTTGCATTTGTGAGTCCAGCTGCAGGCTTTTCCCCAAACTCTGGGAATTTGTTTTACACATTTTTTTTCACAGGTTCTACAATTTACAGAAGTTTCAGAGAAATGTGTGCAACTTGCAGAACCTGTGGGGGAAAAATGTGCAGAATGCCTGGAAAATCCGCAAACAGGCCTGATTCACTGGGGACCAAGTTGGGCACTGCTGCGGGAACTAGAATGAAGTCTGGAGGGCCAAACCTAGCCAAACTCCTTGAACACCACCCCACAAACAGATTTCTCTGACATCCCTACACTGAGGATGGTTTCATACAATACAGGATGACTGTGTAAATCATTTCTTCACATCTGGATCCCACACCACATTTACATAATTACAAAGGAACCATTTGGTTGACTGGGAATGGCAACATTCCATTCTAAATCTGTGTCACCTCCCCCTGGGAGTGATAGTAAGGTTGTATTTGAAAGAACCACATTATTCGCTTAGCAAATATTATTTAAGAACACCTACAGAGCAAAAGGTAACATCTGAAAGAGGAGAACAAAATGTGTTTGATGTAGAATTGGATGATCTCCTCAGCAAAGTACGGTCTCCAGAAAGCTCTCAACAACTATGTAGGGGAAGTTATTACAGTTAGGTTATGAAAATGATTAATAGGATTTTAAAAATACACTTCTGTACAAAAGCACTTTTTGTCTCATACACAGACAGCACCTATGCCATACTGAACTATTTCCTGCCTATTCCTTCCCTCTCTCTTTAGCTTATGTATGGCTCTGCTACAACTGAAATGGGGAACAACCATCTCCGTTCCTCCTACCAGATGGTTCCAAATGGATTCCATCAATACCAAGGGATCATCCAGTTACTTCACCATTTCAGCTGGAGATGGATTTCATTCATTACTTCAAATGGGGAGAATTTAGAGTGGTTCATGCATATAATGCTTCCAGAATTCTCCAACAGAGGCATCTGCTTTGCTGTCATAGAGTCATTCACAAGTTTATGTTTCTGTTATGATGCTGAAAAGGGTGAATTTCTGAAATGTGCATTGGAATTTTATAACAAACTCATGAACAGCAAAGCCAATGTGATGGTCTTCTATGGGGACACACATTCTATGATACTTTTGAGATATCTGCTAAGTAAACATACAATGAAAAAGTCAGAGGGCAAAGTTTGGATTCTAACAGTTGGGATGGAGTTAAAAGACATTGTCAGCAAAAGAAGTTGGGATATACGAGACTTCCATGGTGCTATATCATTTGCACTTCACTCCAACGAACTTCCAGGATTCCAACAATTTCTTCAGAGCAGAAACCCTTCCAGTGCTAAGGGAGATGGTTTTATCAAGGACTTCTGGGCTCAGGCATTTCACTGTACATTCCAGGATTTTTTGGGGGGCAATGAAAGTGGAAAGATCTGCACTGGAGAGGAGAAGCTGGAGAGCCTTCCTGAGCATGTCTTCCCAATGAGTGTAACGGGCCACAGCTACAGCATCTACAATGCTGTCTATGCTGTGGCTCATGCTTTACATGCCATGTATTCATCTGCATCCAAAAGCAAGGCCATGAAAGGAGAGGGAAGGAATATTCATAATCAACAGCCCTGGCAGGTAATGGAGTCAACATTTTAATCTGGGGGTCTGATGGAACATGAGTATTTCTTTCATAGGGATGTGTGTTGGCTTCAGTCAAATCCAATAGTGAATTAGTTTGCTTCAGAAAGGAAATTGAAGTGGGGATAAGTGTTTCTCTCTTTTTTTCTTTTTTTGGGGTAAGCCCTAAACTGTAAAGGCTAATTGCAGAAGAAGAAAAACTCTGAATACATTCATCTGAAACTTGGCAAACGTGATCCTCCCAATAGGGGCACCTATATCTGCAAATTTCTGTAATTCTGACCTGATTTAAAAAATCTTCATCTAAATAAACGCTCACCTGTTTGTCTTATATTTGTCAATTCCTATGCTTCCAATTTTAATCCAGTTTTGTCGAATATAAAACAGGCAGGCAAGCAAACAAAAGCCTACCTTATAGCCAGTCGTTGATTTCCAGTTATAGTCAATGGGAAACATGAAGCTTCAGATTTCTCTTGATCAAGATTCAGATATGGGCCCCAAGTCAAATTGAACAGCTTCAAAATCAGTCCGAGGCAAATATGGTTGTTGTTTTTAATCATCTAATTGGGGTCGCTGAATCCCTGAACATTGTGGTGGGTACACAGCCTTATACTGTATCAATGTCGATAATGATAAGAGCAGTTAGATGCTGTGGGAGAGGTAGAGATGTTCCTACTTCTATACAGGTGGTGCCTGTCTCTGATATTGCAAATGATGTATAAACCAGCTCTGGGAGATGGTCACATCTATGGTTAGAAAAATAGGCTCAGAGCACCTGGATTGCATGCAGGAAGACTTACGTCTGATCCCCATCTCCCGGCAGGGCTAGCAGATAAGCCTGAAACCCTCTAGAACTGTTGTCAACCTGTTTCAATACTGGGATAGATGGACTAATTGTCTGACACAGTATGAAACAGTTGCCTATGTCCCTGTTTCAAAACAAAGAGGTAGTGGCCTGCAAGCAGGTGCTGGAGGTGCTGTTTGAGAAAGCTGCCATGGAGACCCATGGGAAGCTACCAGAGTGACATCAGTCCCAGCCGGAAGTTTGGCAGTTTCCTGTGATCCTGATTAGAAATGAAGATATAATCTGCAAGTGGCTGCCAAAGAGAGTTTATTCATAAAATGCAATTGCCTAAAGCAATTTTATATTGTATTTTAATGTTTCAACTTTTGTAAACCACCCAGAGAGCTTTGGCTATAGGGTGGTATAGACGTGTAAACAGTAGCAGTAGCAGCAGCAGCAGCAGTAATGCATTCTATCATGTCATAGAATCATAGAATCATAGAATAGTAGGGTTGGAAGGGGCCTACAAGGCCATCGAGTCCAACCCCCTGCTCAGTGCAGGAATCTAAGTCAAAGCATCCCTGACAGATGGCTGTCCAGCCTCGTCTTGAAGGCCTCCAGTGTGGGAGAGCCCACCACCTCCCCAGGTAATTGGTTCCATTGTCGTATTGCTCTGACACTCAGGATGTTTTTCCTGATGTTCAGCTGGAATCTGGCTTCCTGTCACTTGAGCCCATGATTCCGTGTCCTGCACTCTGGGATGATCAAGAAGAGATCCTGGCCTTCTTCTCTGTGATAACCTTTCACAGAATCATAGAATAGTAGGGCTGGAAGGGGCCTACAAGGCCATTGAGTCCAACCCCCTGCTCAATGCAGGAACCCAAGTCAGAGCCTCCCTGACAAATGGCTGTCCAGCCTCGTCTTGAACGCCTCCAGTGTGGGAGAGCCCACCACCTCCCCAGGTAATTGGTTCCATTGTCGTATTGCTCTTACAGTCAGGAAGTTTTTCCTGATGTTCAGCCGGAATCTGGCTTCCTGTCACTTGAGTCCATGATTCCGTGTCCTGCACTCTGGGATGATCAAGAAGAGATCCTGGCCTTCTTCTCTGTGATAACCTTTCACAGAATCATAGAATAGTAGGGCTGGAAGGGGCCTACAAGGCCATCGAGTCCAACCCCCTGCTCAATGCAGGAATCCAACTCAGAGCATCCCTGACAAATGGCTGTCCAGCCTCATCTTGAAGGCCTCCAGTGTGGGAGAGCCCACCACCTCCCCAGGTAATTGGTTAGGAATTGCTACAGTCAGGAAGGGTGACTGTAAATAGCAATATACAACAAAAAGAAGAACAGCATAGAATAAAGAATTCAGGTAAAGAAAGGTCCAACGTTATATGAAAGATGTGAATGACACTCATGTGAAAACCACCAGAGAACAAAATGGATGAAACAAAAAGATAACATACAATGCATAATTGTCTTAGGGAGCAATCCTATCAGGATAGGTGGCCACCTCGAGACTGAGAGGATCCTCTCCTCTGTGCTCCAGTCACCCTGCATTTGCAGCTAGATGGCCGATGATGGCTGTCTAGCTGCAGGACGTCGGAGCGCAGGGTAGGGAGGCCAGATCATAGAATCATAGAATAGTAGGGTTGGAAGGGGCCTACAAGGTCATCGAGTCCAACCCCCTGCTCAATTCAGGAATCCAAGTCAGAGCATCCCTGACAGATGGCTGTCCAGCCTCGTCTTGAATGCCTCCAGTGTGGGAGAGCCCACTACCTCCCTAGGTCATTGGTTCCATTGTCGTCTTGCTCTAACAGTAGGGTTGGCGGAGAATTTCTCCTCGAAACTTCGGGGGGCCGAGCGCCAATGTGTTTGGCCCCCCGAACAAGTTTCGGGGAGAAATTCTCCGCACCCACCCCACCCCCCGCACCCCCCCCCGGGACAGGACTTACCCTTGGTGAATGTCCCTCCCGGCGGCGGATCCGGCCGGCGGTTCATCGGGTTTTCGTCAGGGGCAGGGGCGGAAGCCGATCTTTCGACCAGCTGCCGCCACCGCCATTCCAATAAAAGAAAAAGAAAAAAAGTGCCCCCGTGATAGGCTACGTGACGATTAACGTAGCCTATCATGGCTAGATTTGCAAAGTCAGCCGTGATAGGCTACGTAAATCGTCACGTAGCCTATCACGGGTGACTTTAAAAAAAAAAAAAAAGCGCGTACGGATAATGGCGGCCCCCATAGGGAGCCGCCATTCCCGTTCCTTATTTGGTCGCTGTAGTCTACATAAAGGTTTACATAGACTACGGCGAAAATAAGGGCAACGCAAATAGCCCTTATCACGGTTTGGTTTATTTGGTTTCTTTTTCCTAGATGCAAAACTTGGCATTTATCCCTATTAAATGTCATTCTGTTGTTTTCTGCCCAGCGCTCCAGTCTATCCAGATCACTTTGAATTTTGTTCCTGTCTTCCAAAGTATTAGTTATCCCGCCCAATTTTGTGTCATCTGCAAATTTGATCAGCATTCCCTGCACCTCCTCCTCCAAGTCATTAATAAAAATGTTGAAGAGCACTGGGCCCAGGACTGAGCCCTGTGGTACCCCACTCATTACCTCTCCCCAGTTTGAGAAGGTCCCATTGATAAGCATTCTTTGAGTCCGATTCTGTAGCCAACTGTGGATCCACCGGATCGTTGTTTCATCTAGCCCACTTTGAGCTAGTTTGCTCAACAGGATATCATGGGGCACTATGTTGAAAGCTTTGCTGAAGTTGAGGTATATGATGTCTACACCATTCCCACAGTCTACAAGGGAGGTTACTTGATCAAAAAATGAGATCAGATATGTCTGGCAGGACTTGTTTTTGACAAATCCATGTTGGCTTCGAGGAATCATGGCATTGTTTTGAAGGTGCTTCCAGATGAATTGCTTTATCATCTGCTCCAGAATTTCCCCTGGGATTGATGTCAGACTGACTGGTCTGTAATTCCCAGGTTCCTCCTTTTTACACTTTTTGAAGACAGGGACAACATTAGCCTTCTTCCAGTCATCTGGCACTTCCCCTGACCTCCATGATTTCTCAAAGAGAATAGACAGCGGTTCTGAGAGTTCTTCTGCCAGTTCCTTTATTACTCTAGGATGCAGTTCATCTGGCCCTGGAGATTTGAACTCATTCAAAGTCATTAGGTGTTCCTTGACCATATGACTATCAATCTCAAGCTGCAATCCTGTCCCTTCAGCCTGTACTTTGCCTTTGCCAGCGGGGTCATAGACCCTCTTTTGGGAGAAGACTGAGCCAAAGTAGGAATTGAGCACTGCTGCCCTTTATTTGTCATCTGTTATCATTTTGCCATCCTTATTTAATAGCTGAACCACCATTTCATTCCTCTGCCTTTTATTATGCACGTAGCTGAAGAAAGCCTTTTTGTTGTTTTAGCATCCCTCACTAACCTCAGCTCGTTCTTAGCTTTAGCCTTCCTGACGCCGTCCCTGCAATTCTGTGCTACCTGCCTGTACTCTTCTTTTGTTACTTGGCCTTCTTCCCACTTACTATATGTGTCCTTTTTTGTTTTCAAGTCATCTCTAAGCTTTTTGTGAAGCCACATTGGCTTCTTCTGTTGTCTTCCACCTTTTCTTCTTGTTGGAATTGTTTGTAATTGTGCCTTGAGAATTTCCTTTTTTAAAAGCTCCCACCCACCTTGGACTCCTTTTCTCATTAGCATTGCTTGCCATGGGACCTTCCTGATCATTGTTCTGAGTTTATTAAAATCAGCTTTCCTAAAATCCAGGGTACACGTTTGACTACACTCGGCTTTTGCTTCCCTTAGAACCAAGAACTCAAGTACAACATGGACGCTTTCCCCCAGAGTTCCTGTAACTGCTACTTTATCCACTAAATCATCTCTGTTGGTTAGGATCAAGTCAAGGATAGCTGATCCTCTAGTTCCTTCCTCTACTTTCTGTAGGAGGAAGTTATCCCCCACACAAGTCAGGAATTTCCTGGAGGGGCCATGTTTTGCAGAATTTGTCTCCCAACAAATATCGGGGAAATTGAAGTCCCCCATTACTACTACATCATGCTTCTTTAAAACATTGGCTATTTGCTTTTCAAAAGTTTCATCCTCGTCTTCTCCTTGACTGGGTGGCTGGTAGTAGACTACGACCACCAGGTTCCTTTTATTCTTTGCTCCATTTATTTTGATCCAGATGCTCTCGATGGGGCTACCAAGCTCATCCTCCTGTATTTCTGTGCAGAGATATCTATTTTTCACATACAGTGCAACCCCACCTCCCTTCCTCTTCCTCCTGTTCTTTTTGAACAAGTTATATCCTTCAATTGCTGTATTCCAGTCATGAGAGTCATCCCACCAAGTCTCATTTATACCTATCAAGTCATAATTTCCCTCCTGTATTAAGAGTTCAAGTTCATTCTGTTTGTTTCCCATACTCTGGGCTAGGGATGGTGGAGAATTTCTCCACGAATCTCCAGGAGTCCGAATGCCAACTCATTTGGCCCCCCAAAATTGGTGGTGAAATTCTCCGCTGGCCGCCCCCCCCCCCAGGATGGGACTTATCTCGTGCGAATGTCCCTCTCGGCGGCGGGTCCCGGCGGCGGTTCGGCGGCGGTTCAGTAGGGGCGGCAGTGGCGGCCAGTCCTCTGACCGGCTGCCGCCACCACCATTGCAAAATAAAAAAGGAAAGTAAAAACACACATACACACCCGTGATAGGCTACGTAACGATTTACGTAGCCTATCACAGCTAGATTTCCAAAGTCAGTCGTGATAGGCTACGTAAATCGTCACGTAGCCTATCACGGGTGACTTTGAAAAAAAAAAAAGTGTGTACACAATAGGGATGTACGAAAGGGACTTACCTTGTCCCGCAGCTTTTTTCGCGGTGGGGGGGAGGCGCTTCACTTCTCCCCCCAAAGTTCATGCGAGCGGGGGGTGTCTTCCCGCCTTGACCAGCTGAAATTCAGGCCGGGGGGGAGGCTTCCCACCTCGCCCCCGGCCGAAATTCAGGCCAGGGAGAAGCGCCCCATCTACCCGGCCGCGAACTTCAAGAGAAAAGTAAAAAAACAAAACAAAAAGGCCCCGTGATAGGCTACGTAACGATTTACGTAGCCTATCATGAATAGATCTGCAAAGTCAGCCATGATAGGCTACGTTAATCGTCACGTAGCCTATCACGGGTGACTTTAAAAAAAAAAAAAGCACGTACGCAAATGGCGGCCCCCATAGAGAGTCGCCATTCGCGTTCCTTATTTGGTCGCTGTAGTCTACGTAAAGATTACGTAGACTACGGCGAAAATAAGGGCAACGCTATTTGCGTTGCCCTTATTTTTGTCGTAGTCTACGTAAAAATTTATGTAGACTACAGCGACCATATAAGGAACGTGAATGGCGGCTCCCTATGGGGGTCGCCATTAGCCGTACGCGCTTTTTTTTTTAAAGTCACCCATGATAGGCTACATGACGATTTTCGTAGCCTATCATGGCTGACTTTGCAAATCTAGCCATGGTAGGCTATGTTAATAGTCACGTAGCCTATCACGGGGGCGTTGTTTTTTTTTTACTTTCCTTGGAATGGCGGCGGCGGCAGCCGGTCAAAAGACCGGCTGCCGCCCCCTCCCCTGTCGAAGCCCTGCCGAACCGCCGCTGCGACCTGCCACCGGGAGCGACATTTGGGATAGGTAAGTCGCATCCGGGGGGGGCAGGGGGGAGAATTTCTCCCCGAAACTACTTCGGGGGGGTGAATACGTTGGCACTTGCCCCCCCGAAGTTTCGGCGAGTAATTCTCTGACACCCCTAGTACGCAAATGGCGGCGCCCATGGGGACCGCCATTTCCGTTCCTTAGTTTGGCTCATCTAGTCTACGTAAAGATTTACGTAGACTATGGCGAAAATAAGGGCAACGCAAATAGCGTTCCCTTATTTTCGCCGTAGTCTATGTAAATCTTTACGTAGACTAGATGTGCCAAACTAAGGAATGCAAATGGCGGCGCCCCATGGGCGCTGCCATTTACGTACGTGCTTTTTTTTTTTTTCAAAGTCACCCATGATAGGCTACGTGACGATTTACATAGCCTATCATGGCTGACTTTGGAAATCTAGCCTTGATAGGCTATGTAAATCGTTACGTAGCCTATCACGGGTTTGTGTGTTTTACTTTACTTTTTTTTTCGCGGCCGGGTAGACGGGGCGCTCTTCCCCGGCCTGAATTTCAGCGGTGAGGGATGAGGCACCTCCCCCCCCCCGGCCTGAATTTCGGCTGGGCTAGGCGGGGCGCCTCCCCTCCCTCGCCTGAACTTCGGGGGGAGAACCAAAGTGCCTCCCCCCCACCGTGAAGCAAGCTGCGGGACCAGGTAAGTCCCTTTCGTCCATCCCTACTCTGGGCATTAGTATATAGACATCGAAGACCATGTGCTTCATAGTCTGGCTTTCTTCCTACATGTGTTTGAAGACTTATTAGGCACTATCAGAGCTGTTATCTCCGTTGTGGTGTATGCGCCTACGTCCATTGTTACCCCCAACTTTACATCTCCCCTCCCCGCAGGATTCAGTTTAAAGCCCTCCTGATGAAGTTCTTCATGCTGTGGTCAAACACATTCTTCCCATCCTTTGTGAGGTGCAACCCGTCCCTTGCCAACAGCCCAATACTTCCATCTTCCCGGAAGTATAGCCCGTGGTCCCAGAATCCAAATCTCTCTCATCAGCACCACCTTCATAGCCAGTCATTCACCCGGAGTATTGTTTGTTCCCTTTCTATCCCTCTTCTAACTACTGGAAGGATGGATGAGAAAACTATCTGGGCCCCAAAGTTCTTGACTTTCCTTCCCAAAGCTTCAAAGTCTGATGTGATTTCTTCATAGCTCCGCTTGGCGGTATCATTTGTTCCCACATGGATGAGAAGAAAGGGATACCTGTCAGTGGGCTTTATGAGTGCAGGCAACCTTTCAGTCACATCTCTAATTCGTCCTCCCGGGAGACAACATACCTGGCGAGTCCACGGGTCTTCGCAACATACCTGGGTCTCGATCCCATGCAGCAAGGAGTCTCCCACTACTATCACTCTTCTCTTCTTTTTCTTGAAGGCCTGGGTTTCATCGCCTCTGTTTGACTGACCTTCAGCCTCTTGCTCACTCTCATGTAGGTTCCCCTGTGATTCTTCCTCTGCAGGCTGTCCTCTAGTCTCATCCACAAGTACCTGGAATCGGTTCCACAGCTCTACTGCTTCCACTGGTGCAGAGTGGCATCTAGTTCTTCTCCTAACTGTCACCGTTTTCCAAGGAGTATCCTTTACTCCATTTTTTCTTCACCTCAGCATTTCCCACTGCCTCATCTTGCTGTTGCACTTCAAGCTTCTGGTCTTCCCTTTGCTGCTGTAGTTCCCCCATTCTGTCCAAGATGGCACACAGGAAGTGTCATACCGGCACTTCTGCACTGCCTGCCCCTTCCTGCCCCCAGGAATGCCCCCTTTCACCCTGCTCTGCACTGCTCTTACGAGCACAGAGCATGGGGATGGTCCACACTGCCTACGAGGTTGTGGGGGAGGAGGAGGGGAGGCAGTTCTCTGGGACCCAACCTTGGACCGTGGGCTCCAAGGTCAGTTCCTGGAAACCAACTAATCCTAGGGCCATCTAGCTGCTGTCTAGCAGCCATAGGATTCCACCCTTATTAGTAACATTAAAAAAGACAGATGAAATCCACTGTAACTCAACTAGGAATGGGTTGGATCCACAAGTTCATGAGCAAAAGTCCAGTAACAGAATAGGGCTTTCATGCCTCATCCTCAACAGTGCACTTTCCTTCATATGCACACATATCCCCAAAGCCTCTCTTCAATTATGGGAATGAGGAGCAGGTAATAATATATTTTGGCATTTGCCCAGCACACATTTAGATTCTTGCAAGGACCCTCAGTAGCAGGGATGGTGGCAGACATCTTTTGGTCTGTGTTTTAAAATGAAGTGGTATAATTCACGATTCCCAAACTAATATGTGAATCAGAACACAATTATCCTTCAGTTTTCACACATCTCCAGATTTTGTGATGCAGTTTTCTGATTTTTTTAAAAAAAAATGCATACAAAAAAGTGTATATTAGGGGAAATAGTGTAGAAAATTGTTCATTCGTACTTAAAAGAATACATCCTCAAACTTGTGGAGAAACTGGATAGAACCATCTTGTGTTCCAAAAAATAAGATATTAACATTATAGAATGTGAAACAAATGGATTTGTCCATCCCCTTATTATTGAGTCAATAATGACAATGACAATTTGACCATTTTGTGTTGTAAAATCCATCACTGTGAACTCTTGTTCAACGCATTAAGGAAGTATTGCTTTCTGATCGTCTAATACCCATAATAATAAAGACCCTGATGCTGGGAAAGACTGAAGGCAAAAGGAGAAGGGGACGACAGAGGATGAGATGGCTAGATAGCATCACCGATGCAATAAATATGAACTTGAGCACACTCCGGGAGAGAGCACAGGACAGGAAGGCCTGGCGTGCTATGGTCCATGGGGGCACGAACAGTCAGACAAGACTGAACGACTGAACAACAACAACAATAACCATGTAAAGAGATTGGAAAGGGATTGGGGAAGCAGTATCACACAACAAGCCTAATGAAATATGTGAGAGGAATTTGGGCTTGGCTCTAAAATGGCTGTGTGAATATTATATACTTCAAGGACACACTCTGTACCTCTGTGGGGAAGATTTGGGTCCTGGGGCATTTCAATGAGGTGCTTACACCCCCACCAATTCTCTTGTGCTTCACAGATTCCGTTATGCATGCAGTGGGTCCTGCTGTACAAGCGGGCCTCACCACTTGTGCAACAGAGGTTTAGTCCTTCCCAGAGGAAGCCCTGAAATGAGCAGGAACAGTCATTTCTGATAGGGACAGGTCAGCAGAGTTCCTTTATGCAAACTCCACTGACCAGTACCATTCCAGAAACAACTAGGAGTGTACGAAAGTCACTTACCTGGTCTCGCAGCTTGCTTCGCGGTGGGGGGGAGGCGCTTTGCTGCTCCCCCCGAAGTTCAGGCTGGGGGGGAGGCTTCCCACCTCGCCCGGCCGAAATTCAGGCCGGGGGGGAGGCTTCCCTCCTCGCCCGGCCGAAATTCAGGCCGGGGAGGAGGCGCCTTGCCTTGCCCGGCCGCGAAATAAAAAGTTAAAAAAAAAACTCCCCCGTGATAGGCTACGTGACGATTTACGTAGCCTATCACGGCTGACTTTGCAAATCTAGCCGTGATAGGCTACGTTAATCATCACGTAGCCTATCACGGGGGCAGGTGTTTTTTTTTACTTTTCTTGAAATGGCGGCGACGGCAGCCGGTCGAAAGACCGGCTGCCGCCCCTGTCGAAGCCCTGCCGAACCACCGCTGCGACCCGCCACCGGGAGCGACATTCGGGAAAGGTAAGTCCCATCCCGGGGGGGTGCGGGGGGTGGGGGGGCAGAGAATCTCTCCCCGAAACTACTTCGGGGGGCCAAATACGTTGGCACTCGGCCCCCCGAAGTTTCGGTGAGAAATTCTCCCCCATCCCTAGAAACAACCATTTTCGCTTTCATATGGTAAGGTGAAGTGCAAGAGAACTGTGTGGGCATAAGCACCCTGTGGATTTTGCTCATTGTTGTCTGATTGCATCTGTTTTGTTAAGCACATATATTTTCCTTTAGTTCCACCGCTTTCTGAGAGCTGTGTCGTTTAACAACAGTGCTGGGGAAAATCTTTTCTTTGACCGGAATGGTGAGTTAGTTCCAAGATTTGACATCATAAATTGGATCACATTTCCAAACCAATCTTTCATGAGAGTAAAAGTTGGGCGCATGGATCCCCGGGCTCCTCCAGATGAAGCATTTGCTATGAATGAGAATGCCATTGTATGGCACAGCTGGTTTAACCAGGTAGGACTTGGATGCGGGCATTTTGGGGAGGGTCCTGAGTGACTGTCAGCCAAACTACACACTACTTTTAAAGACATAGCTAGCAGCTGTGACTTTTTACTATAAAGTAAGCACAGGGGACCTGACCTGTATCAGGACCATAGTGTGGGAGGTTTAAGACTTTGCTACCCCAGTCCAGACAACCCCCACTGCAATTTGGATTGCCAAAAAAGTGATCCATTAAAACAAATGGATCATCTTTTGGCAACACAAACTGCAGATGACCCACCATCCAAATCCATAGCTGTAAGCAGGCTACTCATGCTGTAGCAGGCCCTGCAGCATCCATCATACTGGCAACCATAATACCGGCTGGAGCCGAGGCAAGAATCTGTGGCCTTAACAAAGGAGCTTACTCAGCTACTTTGGATAATGTCTGTAAGGCTAGATCTGCTATAACCAAACCAATTAAAGCTGCATATATGCAAAAAACCCCAAGCCAAGCAAGAGGTAAAGTTAATCAAATATGCAAGAAACCAGCCCTTAAGTGTATCATCCTCCTGATTAGAGTAATGATTCCCAGACGCAAGAATGGAAGTTGTCTATTTTGGAAGTTGTCTAAGTTGTCTATTTTGAAAATGTTTTTGGAATTTTGCATCATAGTGGCTCAGGTTTCCTTATGGGGCATTCATTCCCAATAATTGTCCTCTTTTCTGTTACTGATCGCTCTGGTAACTTCATTGTTTTTGGCAAGGAACAGCTATTCTCACCACTTGAGATTTTTCGTGCAACGTTTGTGCTCTTCTCATGACAATCAAACAGTTTCAGTTATAGCTAGAGGACCAGTACCATCTGGGCCCTTGCAAATGAATGTCTTGGACTCCTGACCCACTCATGTTTTGGCAGGAAATCCAGCTGATCTCTTTTGGACAGAAACAATCCCCACTTCGCTGGGACAGCTAAAAAAGAACTACCCAAAGGGTATAGCCTATTGAGTTTTTGGCACTCTTCCACTGCTTCCTATTTTGCCCAGACTATGCCTACTTTGTTAGCTTCGGTCCTCACCTTACCATAGGTGAAGGTCTGCAAAAGCCCCCTTTTAAATGGACACATTTTTTTTCCTTTGCTCACTGAGACTCAGGAGTTTCAACACTCCCCAAACTTCAGTTGAATGATCAGCTCCCACATACCCAGGGAGAAGTATCTTCAAACATTTTTATTCTATTTTTAGGAGGTCTTTGTACAGATTGCAGGCAGCTACCCTGCATCCCCTTTTCTATTATATGTTGCGTGTAGGGATGCTGGAGAATTCCACCATGGACTAAAATGAGGCCAGATTCCAAAGAATCCGCTCCACTTAGCTCCAGGTCTGGAGGAGTTACCATAGGGCAGCTCTCTGGCTCCCTATAAGATGTGATACACTAATGGCAGTTGCCATTAGTTTATCACAGGAAAGTGACAGCTGTAAAAAGGCATATTGTATGCTATTTGAGGCCATAAACCACTTACTTTGACCTAAATCCAGACATAAACAGCTGCAATTTACATTAAAGTCAGTGCTTTATGGCTGCAAATGGTGTACAGTACGCCATTTATGGCTTTATTTTTCCTGTGATAGGCTAATGGCAGCTCCTATTAGTGTATCATGTCTTATAGGGAGCCAGAGAGCCACTCTGCCAACTCCGGCAGATGTAGCTGGGCTCCAGATGATTCTGTGGGGCCCTGAGCAGCCTGAATTGCCCCTCCACAGACACCCCTCTGACTGGACAGTGGGGTGTTCATACATCACTAGTTGTGTGTGTATTTCATCCTAGGCAACCTCCTTCCTCCATCCCCTTTTGTTATGGCAACTGTGTACCAGGAGCACCCAACATATCACCTCCCTAAAATCCTTTTCCCCTTCCCCACTCTCTGAAGCCCATGCCAAACCTTTGCTTTTTCGCTCTTCCCCAAGAGCGTGAGGATCTCCAGTTGTGTTTTTTTTAATCCCCACCTCTCAACCTCTTCACACTCACATGCCCATGCCTGATCAGACTGAATTGTTCACCCATGTCTATAGCCTAGCTTTCATGACCAAATACCTCAGGTTCAGCAGCTAAAAGTGCAATCCTATGCATGTTTAGACTGAAAAAAATTCTGCAACTCCCAAGATCTCCCAGACACCCATGTATGACTTTCTTCTCTCTCAGGATGCATAGGGTTGCACACTAAGTAAGTTCAGCTAATTTCCTCAGAGCCTGGTTCTCTCTGCATCTACTGGAGGTTTCTCACAAGTTTATGTCCATCTTTTTGCTTGTTTTGAATTCCTGAACACTCTACCAAGTCAATTTCCCCAATTAATGTGTGTACATTTTGAATTCTTACTTGAGTTTAATAAATTTCCCATTCTTTGAAGACACTTCTGTATGTGTGTGAGAGTGTGTGTGTATACATTACTAGGTTCTGGCTTGCCAAAGAAGCACTATTGCCAAAGTTAGAAAGATTCTTGTATAAATGTGTATCTTGAGAATATGTGCATATTTGTACAACATATCTAGAGGACCACATTCAGTAACTAGAGGAGTACTGAAACTCCATCACAAAAATAGTTGGAAAGTGTCCAGTAAGTAGGGATGTAAGAACTCACCCTAGCTCGGTTTCTCTGGGTGCTTGCCAAAGCAGCACCCCCGCTCACACCCCCTGGACCCACGCTCCGGCCTGCCACGAGCTTGGGTTTACCGCAATCCCTGGGCTTACCGCAATCCTGTTTGGTGAGTTCCTGCCATTTTCACGCCTTTGATTGTTATGTAAAACAGGAAGTAAAAAAAAAAAGTGCACATTTAAATATGAGCAGTTTGGAGCTGGGAAAGCTAAATTGCACTTATTTAGCTTTCCCAACTCCAAACTGCACGTATTTAAATATAAACATTTTTTTAAACTTCTTGTTTTACGTAGCAATCAAAGGCGTGAAAATGGCGAGCGCTCACCAAACAGGATCACCGTGAGTCCTGGAGAACACGAGCAGGCCCAAGCGGGCACAAGCGGGAGATGAGCAAGGACAGCGTCTCGGTGGGTGCAGTCCAGGGGTCACAGGCAGGGGGAGCCTGACGAATTCCTGGACCCTGTCGGGCGCCCGTGACATCCCTACCAGTACGTACTTTGACCCATTCATTGTGCTGCTCACTGTTCTTAGGAAAGTAGTAACAAGGGGTTTAGTGATACATTTTGAAGTGAAGTGTCTCATTATGACAGCCCACATAGTCACACCTGTAATAGAGTCATAGACGGTGTAGAGGGTGATGAAAGTAATGAGGAGGAGGCACAGCTAGATTCCTCTCCCTATTCACACATTTATTATTGTTTGATTTTAAATGCCAGAAGAGGGCAGAGAGAGAGAGAGAGAGAGAGAGAGAGAGAGAGAGAGAGAGATGGGTTAATACCCCTGGTCAGCCATGAAGTTCACTGGGTGACTTTGGGCCACTCACCTTCTGGGCCTAGCCTACCTAAGGCCTGTTCCCCAGCCCAGCCCCAAGCTTAAAATACCAACTAATACTACTACAGTAGATGATGCCATTTGCTCCTGATGTGAAAAAAGTACTGAAGCTGTGCTGCCCCATATTCTTGCTCCACAACATCACTGCTAGCAATGGGCCATTTGCATTGTTTTCTCCTGATCCTTAATGATTCCAGCACCATTCTTCTGAAGATAAACATTCTCCTCTTTCACTGGTGGACAGGCACAACCCATTTCTGTGTGTAATGCCAACTGCCAAACTGGTTACAGGATGAAAAGAAAGGAAGGGGAACCCTTCTGCTGCTATGACTGCATTCCATGCCCCAAAGGGAGGATATCCGACCATAAAGGTGAGAATTAAAGTGTACAGAGATATCAAAGACATTGGGTATGATCCAGGGCAACATTCAGGCAAGTTCAATGCACACACTGAGGTTATGTACCCAGTAACCTCTATGTGGGCATTGATCTTGCATGCATCCATGATCTCATGGGTTACCTTTTTTCACTATTTGAAATATGCTTGGTGATTGTGTGTGTGAGGGGATGGGGTCTATGAAAGAATAAAACTATGTTCCTTTTTAAAAGGTTTCCTTTTGGGGGGATATTATGGGGTTAAATCGTGTGTGTGTGTGTGTGTGTGTGTGTGTGTGTGTCAGTTTCAGCCAGAAGGTAAAAAATTTAGTTAGATTATAGGGATCAGGATTTTTGTTCAGGAAGCTAAGGATTTGTAGGAGACAAAAATGAAGGTCAGAGGATGAAGAAAACAAGAGTTTGCAGGAGTTTCCAAGGAATGTCAGAGGAAGAATTTAGCAGATAGAAATTTAGGTTGCAAAAGGGATGACAAAACTGTTTTCCCTGAAAGGTTGGAGCTGGGGAGGGAAAATACATAATTTGAAGATATAAAAACCTAAGGCAGAGGCAGAGAGAAGGGGGCGGTCTGGGTTCCAACCATCATGGGGGAAAAGAAGGCCTTTTACGGATCAGTAACTGGTTAAAGAACAGAAAGCAGAGAGTAGGAATAAATGGTAAATTCTCCCAATGGATGGAAATAATTAGAGGGATCCCATCCCACAGGGATGTGTATTAGGACTTGTTCATAAATGATCTGGAATTAGGAGTGAGCAGTTAAGTGGCCAAATTTGCTGATGGCATCAAAGTACTTAGGGTGGTTAAAACAAAACAAAACAAGATCTCCAAAAGGATCTCTCAAAACTGGGAGAATGGGCATCCAAAGGGCAAATCCGTTCAATGTAAGCAAGTGTAAAGTGATGCATGTTGGGGCTAAAAATCCCAACTCCAAGTATAACCTGATGGGATCCAAGCTAGCAGTGACTGACCAGGAAAGAGATCTTGGGGTTGTGGTGGACAGCTCAATGAAAATGTCAACCCAGCGTGCAGCTGCTATATAAAAAAGTAGGGATGTCGGAGAATTTCTCCATGAATCTCCAGGAGGCCGAATGCGTTGGCAATTCCGCCGAAATTTCCCCTGAAATTGGTGGGGAAATACTCCCCCCTGACGCCACGGGATGGGACTTACCTCGTGCAAATGCCCCTCTCGGCGGTGTTTCGGTGGTGTTTAGGCGGCGGCAGCAGCAGCGGCCAGTCTTCCGACCAGCTGCCGCCACTGCCATTTCCCAGTAAAGTAAAAAAACAAAACAAAAACGTGATAGGCTACGTAACGATTTACGTAGCCTATCACGGCTAGATTTTCAAAGTCAGCCATGATAGGCTACGTAAATCTTTATATAGCCTATCACGGCTGACTTTGGAAAAAAAAAAAAAGCGCGTACGCAAATGGCGGTGCCCATGGGCACCGCCATTTGCGTTCCTTATTTGGGCATGGGTAGTCTATGTAAAGTTTTACATAGACTACGGTGAAAATAACTTGAATGGAAAAAATGAATCCTAGGGCAGAGCACACCTGCAAAATTATAACAAAATTGGGGTGGGTGGGTGCGCATGTTACTCTTTTGCCTCATTCCTTGAAAGGCAGTTTACATAGGCTAGACCTTAAAGGCTCTGTGGATGATTCACCTGGTACTGAATGTGGTGATTCATTTGTTAATGTATGTGATATAATGGGGGGCTTTTAATTCTTTTAATGAATTAATTCTTTTAATGCCATTGGCATACTATACCACTGTGGGAAGAAATAAATGTCTTTGTTTTGTACATAGCCTCCGCAATCAACTTGATATTTCTAGTTTTTTATTATTAGTGATAGTAGCAGCAGCAGTAGTAGTAAGGGAACAACATGCTTCAAGGAAGACATCAATATTATGAATAAATATTGTGGCCCTGTATTAAGTTCCCTCATGTCACTCCAGAAAGTATGGTACTCCTTCCTGATGTTCACTGAAATACACATTTTATATTTGTTGTTGTTGTTCAGTTGATAAGTCATGTCCGACTCTTCGTGACCCCATGTACCATAGCATGCCAGGGCTTCCTGTCCTCCACTCTCTCCCGGAGTGTGCTCAAGTTCATATTCATTGCATCGGTGATGCTATCTAGCCATCTTATCCTCTGCTGTCCCCTTCTCCTTTTGCCTTCAATCTTTCCCAGCATCAGGGTCTTTTCCAGGGAGTTTTCTCTTCGCATTAGGTGGCCAATATATTTGAGTTTCAGCTTCAGTATCTGTCCTTCGAATGAGCAGTCAGGGTTGATTTGCTTTAGGATTGACTGATTTGACCTCCTTGCAGTCCAGGACTCGTAAGAGTCTTCTCCAGCACCACAGTTCGAAAGCATTGATTCTTCGGTGCTCAGCCTTCCTTCTGGTCCAGCTCTCACAGCCATACATTACTACAGGGGAAACCATAGCTTTGATTATACGAACCTTTGTCGGCAAGGTGATGTCTCTGATTCTTAATATGCTGTCTACGTGTGCCATAGCTTTCCTCCCAAGGAGCAAGCGTCTTTTAACTTCATGGCTACAGTCACCGTCTGCGGTGATCTTGGAGCCCAAGAAAGTAAAATCTGTCACTGCTTCCATTTTTTCCCCTTCTAGATGCCAGGACGTGATGGGGCCAGATGCCATGATCTTCGTTTTTTTAATGTTGAGTTTCAAACCAGCTTTCGCACTCTCCACTTTTACCCTGAACAAGAGGCTCTTTAGATCCTCTTTGCTTTCTGCCATTAGGGTGGTATTGTCTGCATATCTGAGGTTGCTGATAATTCTCCCAGCAATCTTAATTCCGACCTGTGATTCATCCAACCCGGCATTTCTCATGATGTAATCTGCATATAAATTAAATAAGCAGGGCAACAATATACAGCCTTGTCGTACTCCTTTCCCAAATTTGAACCAATCGGTTGTTTCATGTCCGGTTCTTACTGTTGCTTCTTGACCCTCATACAGGTTTCTCAGGAGACAGGTAAGGTGGTCTGGTACTCCCATCTCTTTAAGAATTTGCCACAGTTTGTTGTGATCCACACAATCAAAGGCTTTAGCATAGTCAATGAAGCAGAAATAGATGTTTTTCTGGAATTCTCTTGCTTTCTCCATGATCCAGCAAATGTTGGAGATTTGATCTCTAGGTCCTCTGTCTCTTCGAAACCCCGCTTGTACTTCTGGTAGTTCTCGCTTCACATACTGCTGAAGCCTAGCTTGTAGGATTTTGAGCATCACCTTGCTGGCATGTGAAATGAGCGCAATTGTGCAGTTGTTTGAACACTCTTTGGCATTGCCCTTCTTTGGAATTGGAATGTCAATTGACCTTTTCCAGTATTGTGGCCACTGTTGAGTGTTCCAAATTTCTTGGCATATTGAGTGCAGCAGTTTAACAGCATCATCTTTTAGGATCTTAAATAGCTCGGCTGGAATACTGTCATCTCCGCTAGCTTTGTTGTTAGTAATGCTTCCGAAGGCCCACTTGACTTCACTCTCTAGGATGTCTGGCTCAAGTTCAGTGACCGCACTATCATAGCTATCAGGGACATTAAGATCTTTCCTGTATAGTTATTCTGTGTATTCTTTCCACCTCTTCTTAATCTCATCTGCTTCTGTTAGGTCCCTGCCTTCTTTGTCCTTTATCATGCCCATCTTTGCAGAAAATGTTCCCTTGAGATCTCCAATTTTCTTCAAGAGATCTCTAGTCCTTCCCATTCTATTGTTTTCCTCGATTTCTTTGCATTATTCATTTAAGAAGGCCTTCTTGTCTCTCCTTGCTATTCTCTGGAACTCTGCATTCAGTTGGATATATCTTCCCCTTTCTCCCTTGCTTTTCGCTTCCATTCTTTCCTCAGCTACTTGTAAAGCCTCCTCAGACAGCCACTTGGCTTTCTTGCATTTCTTTTTCTTTGGGATGGATTGAGTTGCTGCCTCCTGAACAATGTTACGGACCTCTGTCCATAGTTCCTCAGGCACTCTGTCTGTCAGGTCTAATCCCTGAACTCTATTCCTCACTTCCACTGTATATTCATAAGGGATATGATTTAGGTCATACCTGAATGATTTAGTAGTTTTCCCTGTGTTCTTCAATTTAAGCCAAAATTTTGCAAGAAGCAGCTCAAGATCTGAGCCACAGTCAGCTCCAGGTATTGTTTTTACTGACTGTATAGAGCTTCTCCATCTTTGGCTGCAAAGGACATAATCCATCTGATTTCGATATTGACCATCTGGTGATGTCCATGTGTAGAGTCGCCTCTTGTGCTGTTGGAAAAGAGTGTTTGCTATGATCAGGGTGTTCTCTTGGCAAAACTCTATTAGCCTTGTTCCTGCTTCCTTTTGTACACCAAGGCCATGCTTGCCTGTTATCCCGGTGATTTCTTGACTTCCTACTTTAGCATTCCAATCCCCTATGATGAAGAGGACATCTTTTTTTGGTGTTAGTTCTAGAAGGTGTTGTAGGTCTTCATAGAACCCATCAACCTCAGCTTCTTTGGCCTCAGTGGTTGGGGCATAGACTTGAATTACTGTGATGTTGAATCCAAGGTTTGCCTTGGATTCGTACTGAGATCATTCTATCATTTTTGAGATTGTACCACAGTACTGCTTTTCCCACCCTTTTGTTGACTATGAGTGCTACTCCATTTCTTCTAAGGGATTCTTGCCCACAGTAGTAGATATAATGGTCACCTGAATTAAATTCGCCCATGGCTGTCCATTTTAGTTCGTTGATTCCCAAGATGTCGATGTTCAATCTTGCCATCTCATGTTTGACCACCTCCAGCTTACCTTGATTCATTGATCTTACATTCCAGGTTCCTAAACAATATTGTTCTTTACAGTATCGGATTTTCTTTTCACCACCAGACACATCCACAGCTGAGTGTCCTTTTGGCTTTGGCCCAGCCACTTCACTCTTTCTGGTGCTAATTGGAAATTCCCTCTGCTCTTCCCCAGTAGTATATTGGACACCTTCCGACCTGAGGGGCTCATCTTCCGGCATCATCTCTTTTAGCCTTGTGATACATTCCATGGGGTTTTCTTGACAAGAATACCGGAGTGGGTTGCCATTTCCTTCTCCAGTGGACCACATTTTGTCAGAACTCTCCACCATGCCCTGTCCATCTTGGGTGGCCCTGCACGGCATAGCTTATGGCTTCACTGAGTTACGCAAGCCCCTTTGCCACAACAAGGCAGTGATCCATGAAGGGGAAATATTGTAGCCCTGTATTAAGTTCCCTCATCTCACTCCAGAAAGTATAAAACTCCTTCCTGATGTTCATTGAAATTCACATTTTATATACCATACTGCAAATTATCCTTTGGATATCAGATGCATATTAATTCTTTGAATGCCATTGGCATAAAAAAACACTGTCAGGAATAGAGGTCTTTGTTTTCTCCATAAACCCCCAAAGCAACTTGATATTTCTGTGCAGTAGTAGTAGTAGTAGTGGTGGTGGTGGTGGTGGTGGTAGTTGTAGTATAACAATATATTTCAAAAACACATCCATATTACAAATAAATATTGTGTCCCTGCATTAAGTTCCCTCGTCGCATTGCAGAAAGTCTAGAAATCCTTCCTGATGTTCATTGCAATTCACATTTCACCATACACATCTGCACATTATTAGCTTCTCCTGGAGTGGGCAGAAAACTGCAGTGTGCTGAAAATGCATCTCACAGATTATGTTGTGCAAGACAGTATTGAGAGGGAGACCCAAGACAAATTTCCATTTGCAATCAAGGACCCTTATTTTTCCTAAGGTGTTGTTCAGCTCCGGATGTTTTAAGAATGCTACTCCTCACCATCAACACCAGTGCAGTGTGTCATCTTTAACAACATCAGCAAGGAATGGAATATTATCTCAGCAAGAGGAAGAGTTACAGAATGTTGGTCATATTTCTTGTAGTGCCCTTTCACTGAAACAAAAATATCAAAGAAATATATAATATTGCTCTTTTGTGCTGACTGTACTTTTTTTCAGACATGGCTGAGTGTTCCACATGCCCAGATGATCAATATCCAAACAAGGGTCAGAATTTATGCCTTCCCAAGATTATAAGCTTCTTAGCTTATGAAGAACCTTTGGGTATCAGTTTAGCCATGTGCGCACTTTCATTTTCTTTAATCACAAGTCTGGTGCTAACAACATTTGTGAAGAATCACGACACTCCCATCGTCAAAGCCAACAACCGGGACCTCACCTACACCCTTCTCACCTCCCTCCTGCTCTGCTTCCTTTGTGCATTGCTATTCATTGGCCGACCTGAGAAGGTGATGTGCCTCCTCCGCCAAACTGCCTTTGGCATCGTCTTCACCATGGCTGTTTCTTCTGTGTTGGCAAAAACCATCACTGTGGTTCTAGCTTTCATGGCCACACAGCCAGGAGCCAGGATCAAGAAGTGGGTGGGGAGAAGAATGGCCAGCTCCATTGTTCTTTCTTGCTCCATTTTTCAAGCAGCAATTTGTGTTGTGTGGCTGGTAACCTCTCCCCCATTCCCAGAAACTGATCAGCATTCAATGACTGAAGAAATCATACTGCAGTGTAATGAGTCATCATCCATCATGTTCTACTGTGTCCTGAGCTACATTGGCTTACTGGCTATTGCCAGTTTCACTGTGGCTTTCTTTGCTCGGAAGTTGCCAGACAGTTTTAATGAAGCCAAATGCATCACTTTCAGCATGTTGTTGTTTTTCAGTGTCTGGATGTCTTTTGTTCCAACCTACTTGAGCGTCAAAGGAAAGTACATAGTAGCTGTGGAAATCTTCTCTATCTTATCCTCCAGTGCGGGGTTGCTGGGTTGTATCTTCTGTCCCAAATGTTACATTATTTTGTTGAGGCCAGAACTGAACAAGAAAGAGCATTTCTTAAGGAGAAAACATTGAAGACATGTCCTTCTCAGTAGCTGTGTCCTGTACCACATTCAGTGCATTCCAGTTAGATTATGTGTGGGATGGGTTTGCATGAAGAATATGTAAAATGATTATAACTATGCATGTTAACCATCAGTTAATATTTTCTAACTTTTTTTCTTTTTCTTTATCTTTTTTATCTTTTATGTATTACATTTTATATACTTTTATAGTATAATTTATATACTTTTATAGTATAATTTATATACTTTTATATATATAAAAAGTATATAATATATACTTATATATATTATAATATTTATAAGTATATATTATACTTATATACTTTTAGTAAAAAGTATATAAGTTTACTTATATATATTTATATACTTTTAGTAAAAGTTTATATACTTTTAGTAAAGTAAAAAGTAAAGTACTTTTAGTAAAGTAAAAAATACTTTTTATCTTTTTATGTATTACATTTAAGGATGTACGAAAGTCACTTACCTTTTCACGGATCTGCTTCACGGTGGGGGGGAGGTGCTCCGTCCCTCCCCCCGGAATCCTCGATGGTGGGGGAGGCGCCATTCATAACTCTGCTTGGGGGGTGGGGGTGTTGTTTTGGAAGTTCTGGCTGAAAATACCAGTTTACAAAAAGCAAATAAAAACACCAGCACTATTGGATTTGTAAAAAGGTCAAGGACAATGTAAATGGAGGGGGAACACAAAAGTAAATTGTTTGAACTAGGGCCACATTTATTTAAATTTACAAAAAACAGTTCTGCATAGCTAAGTAACTCTATGGGATGCTACTTCTCAAAGTATCTGCAAGGCTGATATCTGATGTCATTTGGGCTAAACTTGCCCTGCCCTCATGGAGAGGTATTAATTTACAACACCCTTTCCTATACGTCACAACTTTTCAGGTGGGGAGGGAGGGCTTCTTGATTTGCCCTGTGGGGCCCTCAAACCTCTGAGTGGGTGAAACAGGTTACCCCAGATATGATCCATACCCAGCTCTCAGAATCAAATCTCGGGAACTGTCATTCACCCATACAGGTGTCACAGGTTGCTTGCCTTATATTGGCCCTACCTGCTTTATTTCCTATGCAGCCCTGCCACAGGAGAGGGAAAGGGCTCCTCTACACAGAGGCTTTTTATCCTGCAAATTTGCTGGGGCTCCTGCTTCCAGATTCTTTGCAGAATTAAGATTGGCCCTTTACAAACACTTCCACTTCTTTTCCGTGGAGAGTTCCTTTATCTGCAAGTTCTATATGTTTCATTATACAGCCACTAGATGTCACTGTGATATACACGTAGCTGCTTTATAATGAAACTTCCTTTTTTCATGGGAGAATTCATCTCACAATATTTAAATAGCTCATTATCCCCAATCTTCTCAAAAAGGGGAGAGGATGAAGGTCAGAAAGTAAGGGAGGGGCCCTGGAGGCTGACAACATCATGTAAAGGATCCACAAACCTCCATGAGCAACCAATCTCAATTGCAAGATAAAAGCCTCATGTAGAGAGGATCAAAGTTTTAGGGATGGGGGAGAATTTCTCCCCGAAACTTCGGGGGGCTGAGTGCCAACGCATTCGGTCCTCCGAAGGTTGTTCGGGGAGAAATTCTCCGCCCCCCCGCCCCCCGCCGCCCCCCGGGATGGGACTTACCTTTCACGAATGTCCCTCCTGGAGGCGGGTCCCGGAGGCGGTTCAGCAGGTCTTCATCAGGGGCGGGGGCAGCAGCCAGTCTTTTGACTGGCTGCCGCCGCCGCCATTACAAGAAAAAAAAAAAAACGCCCCTGTGATAGGCTACATAACGATTAACGTAGCCTATCACGGCTAGATTTGCAAAGTCAGCCATGATAGGCTGCGTTAATCGTCACGTCACGGGTGACTTTGAAAAAAAAAAAAGCGCATACGGCTAATGGCGGCCCCCATAGGGAGCTGCCATTCGCATTCTTTATTTGGTCCCTGTAGTCTACGTAAAGATTTACGTAGACTACAGTGAAAATAAGGGCAACGCAAATAGCGGGGGGGAGGTGATCCGGTCCTCCCACACAGAATCCTCGATGGCCGGCTCTGCTCCGCGGTGGCTCTGCAGAGCAGCTGGCCAGGCCAGGTCTGTCCGCAGCTGGATTTCCGGCTGCGGACTGGCTGGTGTTGGGTAACCCCCCCAAAAAAAACTGGCATATGCAAATGGCGGCTACAGTGGCCGCCATTTGCATTCCTTATTTTTCACCATTTTAGTCTACATAAATATTTACGTAGGCTAAAACGGCGACTAAAAAGGGAATGCAAATAGCACCCACTACACTATTTGTGTTCCCCTTTTGTTTCGCATAATAGTCTACGTAATTACGGCGGGTGCGGTGGGTGTGGGGGCAGGGGCGGGGGCGGCAGCGGGTGCAGCGGGGTGGCGGCAGTGGGTGTGGCAGCGGGTGTAGTGGTGGCGGGTGTGGTGGGTGTGGCGGCGCAAATGGCGGCGGCTACGGCGGCCGCCATTTGCGTTCACTATTTTTCACCATTCTAGCCTATGTAAATATTTACGTAGGCTAGAATGGCGAAAAATAGCGAATGCAAATGGTGGTGGCCATAGCACCGCCATTTGCGTATGCTTTTTTTTACTTTGCCATGATAGGCTACATAAATATTTATGTAGCCTATCACGGTTAAGTACAGGGATGCAAACGGTGGCGGCTACATCTGCCGCCATTTGCGTTCCTGCTGCCCAGCGGCCGGATGTCCGTCTGCGGGCAGAGCCGGCTGGCAGCTCCGCAGAATCCCCGCGGAGTGGAGCCGGCTGGGCAGGACTCCGGGGGGGAGGGACCAAGCGCCTCCCCCCATTGAGGATTCTGGGGGGAGGGACTGAGCACCTCCCCCCCACCGCGAAGCAGATCTGCGAAACGGTAAGTGACCTTCGTACACCCCTACTTTGGTACTGGGGGAAATAATGAGGGTTGTGTGAATGTATTCAGCTCCCCAAAATCCGTGGCGGAATGGCCTGCCCCCCCCACGACACAGATCCCATATTGGACTAAACTTACCTGAGGCGGATGTTCTGGACGGCGGTGGCTCCAGTGGCGGCTTCGGCGGCTGGTCTTCCGACCAACTGCCACCGCCACCATTTGCAGTCTGGTCGTTTGTGTGTTGTTGTTTTTTACATAGACATGATAGGCTACGTAAAGACTTACATAGCCTATCACATCTGGGTTAAAAAAAAATGCATACACAAATGGCGGCGGCTACGGCTGCTGCCATTTGCATTCCTTATTTTTTGCCGTCTTAGTCTACGAAAATAAAGGGGAACGCAAATAGCGTAGTGGGCGCTATTTGTGTTCCTTTTTGATTCGCTGTTTTAGCCTACGTAAATATTTTTTACCTACATCTGGGTAAAAAAAAAAGGAATTGGTGTTCAGGCTGTTCCCAGCAATTTGCGCTAACTCAGACCTTGAATTTGTACTACTTATAAAATGCACAGAACCAGAAAATGTTGTTGGATTATTTTCTCAGGAATGTGCCATAATGCCTATGAAGAAGTGTATGTTGAACTGAATATGATTGAGTATATTTCAATTGTTATCTCCATAATGGAGAACTAAGGATGTGTGTAACATTCTCCTCATGTTCTGTGGAGTTTTCTGTCTACCCCCCCCCCGCCCGCCCTGTGATTTTGGATTTCTGTGGTAATTCCATGCAATGTCTTAGATATCCTTTCTTTTAGGAACGATATACATAAATAGGATGCACATTGGATTGCACATTTGGATGCATATCTAAAGTAGGGATGTACAAAACACTTACCTGGTTTCGTCCAGGGACATCCACGGTGGGGGGAGGTGTTCGGTCCCTCCCCCCCAAAACCTGGACGGGGGGGAGATGATCCATTCCTCCCCCCCCCAGAATCCTGCCTGGCCGGCCTCGCTCCATGGCCAGGCCGCAGACCTGCCGGCTGGGCCAGCCTGCAGCGGGGCCTTCAGCCACTGCCAGGCTGGTGCGGATGCAAATGGCGTCCTGAGTAGGGGATGCCATTTGTGTCCCCATGGTATTCTGTGATAGACTACGTAAATATTTACATAGCCTCTCATGGCTAAAGCAGGGACGCAAATGGCGGCCCCTACACCATTTGCTTTCCTGTTTTATCCGTGATAGGCTATGCAAATATTTACATAGGCTATGACAGCTAAAACGGGAACACAAATGGCATCCCCTACGCCATTTGCGTTCCCGTTTTAGCTGTGATAGGCTATGTAAATATTTACGTAGCCTATCATGGGCTATCATAGGGATGCAAAAGGCGTCCCCTACTCAGGATGCCATTTGCGTCCGCAGCAGCCCACCACCACCACCAGAGCTGAAGCCACAGCTGGAGCCGCTGCCAGGTAGGCTCCATTTCCTGGGGCTTTCACAGGGTGGTGTGGCGGGTTGCTCCATTCCACAACAGATTCTGGGGGGCCGAATTCACCGGAACTTGGCCCCCCTGGGATCCATGGCGGAATTCTCTAACATCCCTAATCTAAAGGCAGATGATCTCTCTCTGTTCCATTGCTCTCAATGGAATGCATATCTTATACTGTCTTAAATCCCTGCACCCAGCCACTGTTGATCCCCTCCTCCAACTAGACTATGGGATATGTCTGCATCCAGATCATGACACTGAGATGATGATGAAGATGATGATGATGATAGAATTGGTCATAAGCAGTGTTTGTGATATTTCTTCATACCAGCAAAAGTAAAATATTGACATTGGAGATGCTACCTGTCCGATGAACATGATATTCCTGTTTTATTTAGATATTTAGGGATGTATGAAAGTCACTTACCTTTCCGCGGATTATGTTCATGGTGGGGGGGAGGCATTCAGTCCATCCCCCTGGAATCCTCGACGGGGGGGGAGGCGATCCAGTCCTCCCCCCCGAAATCCTCGACAGCCGGTTGTGCTCCACGGCGGCTCCATGGAGCAGCTGGCCAGGCCCAGGTCAGAGACGTCTGTAGCCAGATTTCTGGCCGTGGAGGGCTCTGGGTAAAACAGCAACAACACGCATATGCAAATGGCGGCGGCTACGGCTGCCGCCATTTCCATTCCTTATTTCTGGCCATCTTAGTCTACGTAAATATTTATGTAGACTATTATGGCGAAAATAAAGGGGAATGCAAATAGTGTAGTGGGCGCTATTTGCGTCCCTTTTTGATTCACCGTCTTAGTCTACATAAATATTTACTTAGGCTAAAATGGCAAATCAAAAAGGGACACAAATAGTGCCCACTACGCTATTTGTGTTACCCTTTATTTTCGCCGTAATAGTCTATGTAAATATTTACGTAGACTAAGATGGCGAAAAATAAGGAACGAAAATGGCCCCCGTAGCCGCTGCCATTTACGTACGTGTTTTTTTTTTTAAACCGGGATGTGATAGGCTACGTAAGTCTTTACGTAGCCTATCACGTCTCTGTAAAAAAAAAAAAAATGACCAGACTGCAAATGGCGGTGGCAGCAGGCGGTCGGAAGACCAGCCGCCGCCGCTGCCGCTGCTGCTGCCGCCGGAGCCGCCTCCTCCCGGAATATCTGCCCCGGGTATGTCTCGTCCCAGGGGGGATCCACGGGGGGAGTGGGGGGCATGCCATTCTGCCACAGACTTTGGGTGGCCGAATGCACTGGCATTCAGCCTCACTGAGATCCGTGGTGGAATTCTCTGACATCCCTAATTGTAATAAGACCAGTCTTAGATAAATATCTGGATAATTACTTGAATGTGTGTTGATTCCGTGGCAGAATGGACCACTCAACTCCACCACCCCACGAAGTTCGCGCCAGCTGGATCCTACCTGCCGCTGGCTGGGTCCGTCCGCTCACTCCACTGCTGTCCGCTGCGAGTCTGTGGACGGAAATGGTGTCCAGTGTAGTGGACGCCATTTGTGTCCCTGCTCTTTGCCATGATAGGCTACGTAAATCTTTACGTAGCCTATCGTGCAAAGGGACAGGGACACAAATGGCATCCACTACACCAGTGTTCCCCAACCTTTTTGGGCCCAGGGTCTGGTCCCGTGGAAAACAATTTTTCCACGGACTGGGGGGGAATGGGACTGGGCCGCAGGAGAGGTGTGGGAACCCCCCTTACCTTGGGTCTTAGGGGGAAGGCGGTCTGTGAGGGGGGGAGGCGATCCGCCCCCCTGGAATCCTGGCTGGCTCTGCTCTGAGTCCGCGGAGCTGCTGGCTGGCTCTGGCCACTGGTGGACTTCCTGCCGCTGGGACAGAAATGTCGTCCATGCAGATGCCATTTCCATCCCAGTGGCCAGAAGTCCGCCAGCAGCTGGAGCCAGCCGGCAGCTCCGCAGACTCGGATCGGAGCTGGCCAGGGCTGGCAAGGATTCTGGGGGGGAGGATCACCTCCCCCGCCACAGACCCAAGGTAAGGGGGCTTTCCACACTCCTTCTGCGGCCTAGTCCCTAACAGGCCACAGCCCAGTACCAGTTCACAGCCAGGGGGTTGGGGACCCCTGTGCTACACCATTTGTATCCCTGCTCTTTGCCATGATAGGCTATGTAAAGATTTATGTAGCCTATCACGGCAAAGAGCAGGGACGCAAATGGCGTCCACCACCCCAGACGCCATTTGTGTCTGCAGAATGGCAGCGGACGGACGTCCAGCAGCAGATGGACCCGGCCGGCGGCTCCACGGACTTGTTCTTTTCTAATGACAAAGAACAGGCTGCATCAACTATTCATGGGGCAGTAGACTGTGACAACAGCAGTAGAGCTGCAGAAGTTTTTTTGAATCTATATTGCCAGGGAGTGAACACCCCGCTGAAGAACCTGCTGGAAATTCTATACTGGTACACAAGGTAACTAAGTTTTTTATAGGGATGTACGAAAATTCCGCCACGGATCTCGGGGAGGCCAAATGCCAGCACATTCGGCCCCCTGAAATCGGTGACGGAATGGCCTGCCACCCCCCACCCCCACCCCGGGATGAGACTTACCTGCGGCGAATCTTCCTGGCGGTGGCAGCTCCAGCGGCAGCTCTGGTGGCGATTCGGCAGCGGCAGCTGCGGTGGCCAGTCTTCCGACCAGCTGCCGCCACTGCCATTTCTAGTTAAAAAAAAAAAGACATGATAGGCTATGTAAAGATTTACATAGCCTATCACGGCTAGGTTTTTAAAAAAACCTTTAAAAAACTTTTAAAAAATCCGCGTCTGCTACGCTATTTGCATTCCCCTTATTTTTGCCGTCTTAGTCTACGTAAATGTTTACATAGACTAAGATGTGCCAAAATAAGCAACTCAAATGGTGACGGCCGTGGCCGCCGCCATTTGCGTATGCGCGTTGTTGTTGTTTTTTTAAAGTCAGCTGTGATAGGCTACATAAACTCATGGAATATCACAGTGTGAGGCAGGGTATGTGGAGGAAAACATTACCTTCAAAATAAAATATATTTGTGTCAAGATACTGTCACGTTGATAATACCCTAAATTACTGGATAATGCATAATGTTACCCGATTAAGGCCGTGATCCTATACACACTTCCTGAAAGAAATCCCATTGTGCTCAGTGGGACCTATTTCTGAGTAGACATGCCTGACATTTTACTGTAAGGGAGATACTTTTACCTCATCTGTGCATTATATGGGGCACATCATTTCAAAAACTGACCAACAGTCATGCCCCATGGCCTAACAGCTGCCTCATAACTGCACTGCTTTTATCAGTCCCTGCAATCAGCAAACATAACATGTGTATTTGAGCTCAGATAAGATACTATACATACTTGGCAATTTGTGTAGGTGGTTTACAACTTTTACAAACCTGTCATACAGAAAGCCTATCTGCTTCTTTCAGATGTATATCACTATGCCAACTGTCCCAAAGATAATTATCCAAACAAGAATCAAAGCAGATATATCACCCAAATCATAAATTTTCTAGATTGCGAAGAAGCTTTGGCTTCCACTCCACTTTTGTTCTCTCTGTTCGCAGCATTCATACTTGGGACATTTATTAAGTATCAGCACATACCCATTATACAAGCCAACAGTTGGGATCTTATCTACCAATAACAGTTGGGATCTTACCTACCAAGATGACATGCCTCCTTTGGTGAGCTGTTCTTGGCAATATCTTTTATTTTGCATTTTCATGTGTGTTGACCAAAACCATCACTGTGGTTGTGGCATTTGTCACCACAAACCCCAGACACAAGATAAGGAAATGGATGGGTGAAAGACTCTCACATTACATTATCATTTTCCATTCAATTATTCAGGTTAGCATCTGTGCTGTCTGGTTAGGCACATCCCCCCCATTCCCAGCCCTTGACAAAATCTCACAGTTAGGGATGTACAAAAGTGACTTACCTTTTGTGGATTATGTTGATAGTGGGGGGGGGAGGCACTCTGTTCCTCCCCCCCCAGAATCCTTGAACGGCCGGCTGTTCAGCCAGGCCCGGCCAGGCCAGAATTGTCCGCAGCCGGATTTCCGGCCTCAGACAGCTCTGGGTAAAAAAAACAAAACAAAAAAAGCGTACGCAAGTGGCGGTGGCTACAGCCGCCAACATTTGCATTCCTTCTTTTTACCGTCTTAATCTACGTAAATATTTATGTAGACTATGATGGCAAAAATCAAGGGGAACGCAAATAGCGTAGTGGGCGCCATTTGGGTCCCCTTTTGATTCCCCGTTTTAGCCTACGTAAAGATTTATGTAGGCTAAAATGGTGAATGAAAAAGGGATGCAAATAGTGCCCGCTATGCTGTTTATGTTCCCCTTGATTTTCGCCATCATAATCTACGTAAATATTTATGTAGATTAAGACGGCCAAAAAGAAGGAACGCAAATGGCAGTGGCCATAGCCGCCATTTGCGTACGCGTTTTTTTTTTTTTTAACCACCCCCAACCATGATAGGCTACGTAAAGATTTACATAGCCTATCACGTCTTTTTCTTTTCTTTTTTTAAAAACCTAGCCATGATAGGCTAGGTAAATCTTTACGTAGCCTATCAAGTCTTTTTTCTTTTCTTTTCACAAGCCTGGGAATGGTGGCAGTGGCCACCGGTTGAAAGACCAGCATCCACCGCCGCCGCCACCGCTGGAGCTGCCGCCAGAGCTGCCACCACCCGGAAGATCCACCCCAGGTAAGTCTCGTCCCGGGGGGGGATCCGCGGGGGGGTGGGGGGCAGGCCGTTCCGCCACAGATTTCAGGGGACCGAATGCACTGGCATTCAGCCTCACCAATATTTGTGGCAGAATTCTCTGACATCCCTACTCACAGTGTAGTCATGCTGCAACAGAATGTAAGGAGGGCTCTGGCCCCATGCCTTGTATTTTTGTATGGTACATGAGCCTTCCGGCCTCTACCAGCTTCACTATGGCCGTTCTAACCAGGAAGCTGCCTGGCAGTTTCAATGAAGAAAGCGTATCACTTTCAGTATGTTGTTGTTCTGCAGTGTCTGGGCGGCCTTCATTCCAATCTGTCTGAGCACCAAAGGCAAATGCACAATAGCTGTGGAGATCTTCTGTATTTTGTAGGGATGTCAGAGAATTCTGCCACAGATCTCAGATTTCCCCCCGAAATCTGTGGCGGAATGGCCTGCCCCCCTGCCCCCCCCACAGATCCTCCTTGGGACGAGACTTACCTGGGGCAGATCTTCCGGGCGGCGGTGGCTCCAGCAGCGGCTCCGGCAGTGGCAGCGGGCAGTCTTCTGACTGGCTGCCACCACTGCCATTTCCAGGCTTGTGTGGGGAAAAAAAAAGACGTGATAGGCTACATAAATCTTTACTTAGCCTAACATGGTTGGGGGTGGGTTTAAAAAAAAAAAACGTGCACGCAAATGGCAGTGGCTACGGCCGCCGCCACTTGCATTCCATCTTTTTACCATCCTAATCTATGTAAATATGTACGTAGACTATGACGGTGAAAATCAAGGGGAACTAGGGATGGCAGAGAATTCCGCCACAGATCTCGATGAGGCCGAATGCCAGTGCATTCGCCCCCCCGAAATCTGTGGTGGAACGGCCTGCCACCCCCCCCCCCGCGGATCCCCCCTGGGATGAGACTCACCTGGGGTGGATCTTCTGGGCAGCGGTGGCTCCGGCGGCAGCTTCGGCAGCGGCAGCGGCGGCGGCGGTGGCTGGTCTTCCGACCGGCTGCTGCCGCCACCATTTCCACTCTTGTTCTTTTAAAAAGAAAATGACGTGATAGGCTATGTAAAGATTTACATAGCCTTTCACAGCTGGGTGGGTTAAAAACAAAACAAAACCTCGTACGCAAATGGCAGCAGCTACGGCCGCCGCCATTTGCGTTCCTTATTTATGCCCGTCTTATTCTACGTAAATATTTACGTAGGCTATGATGGCGAAAATAAAGGGGAACGCAAATAGCGTAGCAGACGCTATTTGCATCCCTTTTTGATTCCCCGTTTTAGCCTACATAAATATTTACTTAGCCTAAAATGGGGAATCAAAAAGAGACGCAAATAGCGTCCACTACGCTATTTGTGTTCCCCTTTATTTTCGCCATGATTGTCTACGTAAATATTTACGCAGATTAAGATGGCAAAAATAAGGAACGCAAATGGCGGCCGCCGTAGCTGCCGCCATTTGCGTACGCGGTTGTTTTTTGTTTTTTTTACCCAGAGCCCTCTGCGGCAGGAAATCCGGTTGCGGACGGCTCTGGCTTGGCTGGGGCTGGCCAGCTGCTCCGCGAAGCTGCTGTGGAGCACAACTGGCCACGGAGGATTCGGGGGGGAGGAACGGAGCGCCTGCCCCCCTGTCGAGGATTCCGGGGGGAGGGACGGAACGTCTCCCCCCCACTATGAACATAATCCGCGAACAGGTAAGTGACTTTCATACATCCCTAACTGGGGAATGCAAATAGCGTAGCGGGCACTATTTTCATCCCCTTTTGATTTGCCGTTTTAGCCTACGTAAAGATTTACGTAGGCTAAAACGGTGAATGAAAAGGGGACACAAATAGCGGCCACTATGCTATTTGCGTTCCCCTTGATTTTTGCCATCATAGTCTATGTAAATATTTACGTAGATTAAGACGGCCAGAAAGGAGGAATACAAATGGCGGCGGCCGTAGCCGCTGCCATTTGCATATGCAGTTTTTTTGTTTTTTGTTTTACCCAGAGCCCTCCGTGGCCGGAAATCTGGCTGCGGATAGCTCTGGCCTGGCCGGGCCAGGCCTGGCCGGCTGCTCCGCGGAGCTGCCGCAGAGCACAGCCAACCATTCGAGGATTCCGGGGGGAGGAACGGAGCACCTCCCCCCCAGCCAGGATTCCGGGGGGAGGGATGGAACACCTCCCCCCCACCATCAACATAATCCGGGAAAGGTAAGTCACTTTTGTACATCCCTAATATTTTGAGTTCCAGTGCTGGATTGCTGAGTAGCATTTTTGGCCCTAAAATGGATCTTATTTTGGTATGGCCACATGTCAACACCAGGAACTACATCTTTAGGAAGAAATAATTACATAAAAGTAACTGGCTATTTCAGTCCTTCCCAGTATATTCCACAGCTCTTCAATCTTTATGAAAACCTATGCGTAAAGCTGAGAATAAACTAGGGATGTCGGAGAATTTCTCCCTGAATCTCCGGGAGGCCGAATGCCAATGCATTCGGCCCCCCCAAATTGGTGGTGAAATTCTCCACCCCCCCGCCCCCCCCCCCAGGATGGTACTTACCTCCTACGAATGTCCCTCCCGGTGGCGGGTCCCGGCGGCGCTTAGGCGGAAGCGGCTGGTCTTCTGACCGGCTGCCGCCGCCATTACAAAATAAAGTAAAAAAAAAAAACACCCATGATAGGCTACGTAACGATTAACGTAGCCTATCACAGCTAGATTTCGAAAGTCAGCCGTGATAGGCTACGTTAATCGTTATGTAGCCTATCACGGGTGACTTTGAAAAAAAAAAAAGCACATACGCAAATGGCGGCGCCCATGGGCGCCGCCATTTGCTTTCCTTATTTGGTCCTGGTAGTCTACGTAAGGATTTACGTAGACTACGGCAAAAATAAGGGCAACGCAAATAGCAACACAAAAACATTTACATAGCCTATCACGGCTGACTGCAGGGACGCAAACGTCGGCAGCTACGGCCACCGCCTTTTGCATCCCTGCTAGGGGTGGACGAAAGTCCCTTACCTGTCATCAAAGGACGTTCGCGGTGGGGGGGAGGCGCTTCACTGCTCCCCCCCCGAAGTTCAGGTCGGGGGGAGGAGGCTTCCCGCCTCGCCCCGGCCGAAATTCAGGCCGGGGGGGAGGCTTCCCGCCTCATCCCGGCCGAAATTCAGGCCGGGGAGGAGGCTTCCCACCTCGCCCGGCCGCGAACGCGGAAGTGTTTTTTTTTAAAAAACACGCCCCCTGATAGGCTACGTGATGATTGACGTAGCCTATCACGGCGAGATCTGCAAAGTCAGCTGTGATAGGCTACGTCAATCATCACGTAGCCTATCACGGGTGACTTTAAAAAAAAAAAAGTGCATACGCTAATGGCAGCCCCCATAGGGAGCCGCCATTTGCGTTCCTTATTTAGTTGCTGTAGTCTACGTAAATGTTTACATAGACTACGGAGAAAATAAGGGCAACGCAAATAGCATTGCCCTTATTTTCGCCGTAGTCTACATAAACATTTATGTAGAGTACAGCGACCAAATAAGGAACGGGAATGGCGGCTCCCTATGGGGGCCACCATTACCCGTACGCGCTTTTGTTTTTTTTTTTAAGTCACCCGTGATAGGCTTAGGGGTAGACAAAAGTCACTTACCTGTCGTCGAAGGCCGTTCACGGTGGGGGGGAGGTGTTCGCTGCTCCCCCCGCGAAGTTCTTGCTGGGGGGGAGGATTCCCGCCTTGCCCAGCCGAAATTCACGTAGCCTATCATGGGTGACTTTAAAAAAAAAAAAAGCGTGTACGCGAATGGCGGCCCCCATAGGGAGCCGCCATTCGCGTTCCTTATTTAGTCGCTGTAGTCTATGTAAATGTTTACGTAGACTGCGGCGAAAATAAGGGCAACGCAAATAACGTTGCCCTTATTTTCGCCGTAGTCTACGTAAACATTTACGTAGACTACAGCGACCAAATAAGGAACGGGAATGGCGGCTCCCTATGGGGGCCGCCATTATCCGCACACCGTTTTTTTTTTTTTAAAGTCACCCGTGATAGGCTACGTGACGATTCACGTAGCCTATCACGGCTGACTTTGCAAATCTAGCCGTGCTAGGCTACGTGAATCGTCACGTAGCCTATCAGGGGGCTTTTCTTTTTTTCTTTCATTGCAATGGCGGCAATGAAAGACCGGCTGCCGCTCCCACCTCGCTCGAACACCCGCCGAACCGCCGGCCGGACCAGTCACCGGGAGGGACATTCGGTGAAGGTAAGTCCCGTCCCGGGGGGTGCGGGGGGGGGGTGCGGAGGATTTCTCCCCGAAACTTGTTCAGGGGGCCGAACACGTTGGCGCTTGGCCCCCCGAAGATTCGGGGAGAAATTCTCCGCCATCCCTAGATAGGCTACGTGATGATTGACGTAGCCTATCACGGCTGACTTTGCAAATCTAGCCGTGATAGGCTACGTGAATCGTCACGTAGCCTATCAGGAGGTGTTTTTTTTTTCCTTTGATTGCAATGGCGGCGGCGGCAGCCGGTTGAAAGACCGGCTGCCGCTCCCGCCCCGCTCGAACACCCGCCGAACCGCCGGCCGGACCCGCCACCGGGAGGGACATTCAGTGAAGGTAAGTCCCGTCCCAGGGGGGGCGGGGGGGGGTTCGGAGGATTTCTCCCCGAAACTTGTTCGGGGGGCTGAACATGTTGGCGCTTGGCCCCCCGAAGTTTCAGGGAGAAATTATCCGCCATCCCTAGTCCCTGCTAGCCAGCGGCCAGATGTCCAGCCGCTGGTGGAGCCGGCCGGCAGCTCCGCAGAATCCCTGCGGAGTGGAGCCAGCTGGCCAGAATTTCGGGTGGGAGGGAAGGAGCACCTCTCCCCCGCCAGAATTTCGAGGGGAGGGACGGAGCGCCTCCCCACTACCACGAATGTCCCTGCGTGGAGCCAGGTAAGGGATTCGTACATCCCTCATTTTTTACCATAATTAACCAAGTTTGCACCACCTAGAACTGCATGAAGATACAAATGCAACCAGCATTCTATTTCTGTATGTTTCCAAGGTTGTGATGTGATCTGTGGAATAAAAAAATTGTATTCGTAAAAATGTGTATGCTCAAAAAGTGTACATATACAAAACAATGTGCATGAAGAAACATTTCGTTATGAGAAAATTGTGTGCAAACGCACCATAACTAATGGAAAAATGGAAACATTTCAAAAATGTGCACAACTGATACATACCTTTGGGGAAACATGCCTGAAACTATGCATTAAATCTGATGCAGACACAACTCAGTATGAGCGTTGAGGTCGAATTCCAAGAATCTCAACAAGCTCAAGTTTGCTGATCTGCACATCCCCAATTAAAACTGTTCCAGATGTTGTATCTTTTTGCAGATTCATTTTGGTTAACCCTCTGAATCTTCTGTACCCATACTTACATTACTATGTAAGTTCATGTTACTCTGTCTTAATTCAAAAACCCAACATTGAGCTGGAGAAGGAACAGAAGAAAATAAGTCAAATAATAAGGTGCTTAGAGTATCTTCTATATTCCTAAAGCATCTTCTTTATTACTAAAAGTCCCACATTCTGAAACAGAATGTGGGAATTTTAGTCAGAATGTGGGACTTTTTTAGCAGGGTCTCCTTACTCTCTGTGTAACATTTTTGGGGGTGTTGTGGGGGAGCCATGGGGAGGAGGGGGCAGGGAAGTCCACTTTTGTCCACACAATTGATCCACTGTATATCTGGATCCAACCCCCTGTTTGTATACCTCACGATAGTGCCAAGGATGCTCACAGGCACCATAGTATCTGCATAAGCTCATACATGCTCACTGAAAAGGCAGTTACACTCTGTTCAAGCTGATGCATTTCTGGATTTTTCAAGTTTTAAGTGTTAATATTAATTTTACTGTAACACACCATTGTCTGGTCAAAGAGATATCCCCCCCCCCCGTTTGCTATATTTCTGTACTTCCCAATGGCTGAAGCTTTCTGGACGATTCACAACAATATTAATTTATATTAATTAATAATGGCCAAAAAACGTCTCCCAGATTGTTGAGCTGGAACAGTCAAGACCTATTTTTCCCCTCTCTAATTTAAGGGAAAACAAACTGATTTGCAAGTGATGTCATTAGCAGGAGAATTAGTCCCTTTGGGCTACAGTTTCTGGTAATGAAATACACAAAAGGGTGCAACTTCAAGAGCATCTAAAGAAATGGTTAAAATACCCTGTTTCCAGCAAAGATGGATTTTACCATTAAACAGCAGGAGAACAACATGTCTATTTAAGAGGCAGATAGGCTGATGTGAATTATACGTTTCCCCCCACTTCACTGGATTAGCTCGAGAAATACAAAGAAAACAATGTATATCATTCTTATTACTATTTTCTTTCTATCCTCCTTCTTTCCCCATTTGATCACATAGACAAAAGATGTAAAATAAGAGACCATGGAAAATGACACCACAGTGAATACATTTATTTTACTGGGGTTCTCTAATGTCCCAGATTTTAAACTCCTTCTCTTTGTGGTGTTCCTGTGCATTTACATTGCCACTGTACTAGGTAATGTCATCATCATTGTCATCATTAATGCGGATGCTGCCCTCCACACTCCCATGTACTTCTTCCTCAGGAACCTGTCTTTCCTTGAGATTTGCTACACTTCAGTCACTATCCCCAAGTTGCTTGAGAACACCCTTGCTCTGGACAAAACCGTCTCTCTAAGTGCATGTGCAACTCAAATGTATTTCTTTCTCTTCTTTGGTGCCACTGAGTGCTGCCTTCTAGCCATCATGGCTTACGATCGCTATGTAGCAGTATGCAACCCACTGCGATACTTGGTCATCATGAGAAAGAGGGTGTGTGTCCAGCTTGCTGCCTTGTCCTGGGGTTGTGGCTGCTTGGTGGCTGTGGGTCATACCACCTTCATTTTCAGCCTGCCCTTCTGTGATTCCAACCTCATCAACCATTTCTTCTGTGAAATCCAACCACTGCTAAAGCTGGTGTGCGGGGACACATACTGGAATGAAATCCAAATCATTGTAGCAGCTGCCTTTGTAATCCTGATGCCTTTCGTGCTGATCCTCCTGTCCTATTTCCATATCATCTCCACCATCTTACAGATGCAATCAGCCAAGAGCCGCCAGAAGGCTTTCTGTACCTGCTCCTCGCACCTTGTAGTGGTTTCCTTATTCTATGGGACAGCCATTTTTATATACATACGCCCCAAATCAAGCTATTCTCTGAATGTGGATAAATTTCTATCTCTCTTCTACTCTGTTATTACACCAATATTGAATCCCATAATCTACAGTCTGAGGAACAAAGAGGTAAAGGGAGCTCTGAAAAAGACAGTGTTGAAACTAATCCCATCAAAATGTTAAGTTTATTTTAAAACAGAGAGCTATCTGTGAAATATGTGCAACATACATAGAAAGTAAAGACTCTTGCTATAGTTCATCTAGATAATTTTTATATTTCTGTTTTTAATTGCATTTTTCTATATTATGTTTTTCATGAAAAGGTGGGGAAAATAAAATGGACAGCAACAGTTGTCTTTTAACAGTAGCAGGTGCAAACTATGTTCGGAATGTATATGGAACAATTTTGCTACAAAATGAGCACCATCTGGCCCCGTAGACTTTCTTCATGGGGGACCAACTGGGAATCCTGCGTAAGTGGATCTGAGCTCTTCAGAGGAAGAATAGCATGAAAATGTGACATACATAAATATTGCAATTTTCTAATCATGTCTAATCCATTTTACTAGTGAAAGTGAAAAATGTTTCTCCCCCAACCCCTGCACACTACTTGCATGGACCTACATCTGGATCCAACTCCATAAGTATGACTAAGTCTGGATTCAACCCAATGTAACTTTACATATATCATCTTATGTATGTTTCCAAATGCATGGAAATTGCCTCGCTGATAATTATGTGCTTGCCCTTTTCTGAAATTTGTTCTTTCCCCCCTATAACCCTTTCAGCTACATAAAGTATACATGTATTCACTTATCTGTTATGTGTTGCCCAGGACTATAAAGCAGTTGTGAACTAAAGTGTTTGCTTCTAATAGAGGGAGATGGATGTTGTAGATTCAGTTACAATACACTCATTTTAGATATATGTTGTCTCTGTGTATACTCTGTGTGTGTGTTTTGTATTTTAAATCTTGCACATTGTACTTTTAATGTTTTAACCTTTTTAAACTGCCCAGAGAGCTTCAGCTATGGGGCGGTATAGAAATGTAATTCTTCTCCTTCTCCGTCTCCTTCTTCTTAATTCCATAGCATATAGCACTGCCTATAATTCAGTTGTTCTTTCTTTAAAATAGATAGGTAGATAGGTAGATAGATAGATAGATAGATAGATAGATAGATAGATAGATAGAGATAGATGAAAGAAAGAAAGATTTCAAACATTTCATTACTGACATTTAACAGTTAATAGTTCTTAACTGATCATGAGTGAGTTGGTGATCATCATTGGTATAATTTGTTTTACATTTCATTTGATTCCCACAAAGAGATCCATTTCTCCATGAAACGAGTCTAAGATAGTTCTGTGATTTTGTTGTGAGGTTTAAATTAGCCCAGTATACTAGTTTACATCCTAAAACAGAACAACAAATAGCAAACAAATCACAACAGACCAAATCAAACTGGATTCAGATGCAACAGTAATGCATTTTAACTCAAACCAAAGGGTAATAAACAAATATTTGCATTGCCCAATTTAAACTCATTTATTAATAAAATATATCATTTCATTATTTCAAGAGACATAGAAAAAGATCACTGCACAACTCAGTAGTATTGAATTTCCATTCTTCCTGCCTTTTTGACATTTTTTTGGTTGTGTGTGGGTACATCTGTATTTTTTTCCCCTTGGGCAGTAATTGTCTCCAAAACACATTTTTTTTTTGGGGGGGGGAAGCTCTACAGAGTTATTTAAAATAAACATATCTTGCTTTAAGCAAATTCTTTTCAAGTAGATTTTTTTTTTTTTTTTTGCCCTCCAGCTTGTCTCTACATTACATGTCCTTGGTGCAAGTTTAAACGTATGGGGCTAAATCCAAGTGAGTGGACTTGTGCTCACACAACAGGAATCCCCTGATTCAGCCCACTTGCATGCCCTCCAACCCTGCACCAGAGGGACATCTCACCACCCAGTGTAGATATGAGGAGCATGTGGTGGGGTTCAGGGGAGAAGGGGAAATACAATCCACCAGTGGTGTTTGTTCTGCAGGCAGAAGATACCAAACACAAACAGAGCAGAAGTATTCCCCCCCTAATTCTTATATTTTTACTCCTGCTATTAAGATTAGACTTACAGATACATTTTTGAATATATATATATATATACAGGGCGGGGGGGGGAGAGGGAGGGAGGGAGGGAGGGATGTATTTTGCTTTCAGAAAAGTGGTCTAATTGAAGCAAAATATACAATGCTTTGGGGGGGATTTGTGAAGTGTCCACATGACTGACAGCCTTTGGAAATGAAGCCAGATGTCGAAACAGGCCCATCTATATGAACAGAGCATGGACATTATTGTTTGAAGTTCTGAAGATACATGGACACTTTTTGGTGGACTATGTACATAGCTGTGTGAAGTCCTAAAGATCTAGTCAGTGATTACAATACTATGGACTTGGGTTAAATGAAATATGTGTGCATGTGTGTCAAGAAAACTTGGAATTATAATAGAGCTATACCCACCACTCAGCATAAGGACCTGTGTGCCCAAGGAGGAAAATCTTTTTTCAGTTCTCCACTTGGACTCGATGGCCTTGTAGGCCCCTTCCAAGCCTACTATTCTATGATTCTCCTGTCAAATGTGCTATGAAAAATGTTGCATGCATAAATGAATCTCATGCCTTGCTCTGATGCCATTCTGGTTGTAGCAGTGTCATTGGACAATGTCATCTTAATGTTCAGGACAGAATAAAGTGATCATGGTATTAAAATTGGTCATATAAAGCCATGTCTTCCATATGATCAGAATGCATGAAGAATAATAGGCTTATCAACCATCCCTGCCTAAATTCTTATGGATAGGCATTACCAGAGCAGCAGGGAAAGGAGCTGGGGGAAAGAGCAACCAAATGGCCTAGGGTTGAACATAACTATTTTAATAGGGTACAAATATTACTCCCTAACCCACTTTTTCCCAATCCTTTTAGGTTTCCTTATTTCTACTGGCCTTTGTTCCTGCTTTGATGGTGTTTTGTTTTGTTTTTGTTTTTTTGGAACCTGGAATTCATCTCAAGTGGTTCCAACCAGGCAGGGATCACAGACTGAATGGGATGGTGTCAGAGTATGACATAGCCAGTCAGATGTTACTATGTAATTATACTGCTGAGTACAAGTAATGGCAATTGAGAGCAAGGCAATCAAAGGGAATGCAAAGAAATATCTTATCATTTTCAGAGGGAGGGTTGAACAATTCTAGGGAAGTGAAGAAATTTTTCAAAACTGCAGAAAATATTCATGGAAAAACCTATTAGGCCTCAGCCTTAATACAAAGAAATACAAAGACAAATGTGCAAGCACATGAACTTTGACTTCTGCTAACAACCATGAGACAATGAGGGCACTAGTGGTGGGGACTTCACTGGTCTTTGGACCCTTTGTTGGTCTTGGGAACCTGGTAAATGCCCAGTTTCACTATACTCTGGCATCAGGCCTGCATGCATCCTTGGTCGCTGACACTCAACCGGAAATAAATGCTCAGTTACCAAGTTATCTATTATTTTTCTCAGCTTTTTAATGTGAATACATTTCATCGTCACTCGGGGCTAAATCAGTCAAAACCCCTGAGACATGCAAGAGCCTTGTAGATACTACTATTAATTCCAAATACTATCAGAGCCAGTGCTCCCTTTCTTGGGGAATAAAAGGATGGTGTTTAAGAAGAATTTTAAAACATGCTATGTCTTCCAATCTATTTTATTGTATCAAAAAGAAACAAAACATTTCAGTTATTTCATATCTGGTCTGATTGTGGCCTTGGTTCATGATTTTGGTTCTAACATAAAAAGAGAGAGAGAGAGCATACCCCAACAACCCAGAGTGGTCATTTTAAGCCTATAAGGTAAGTCACTTTTGATTTTCAGGCAGTGTATAAGGTGTGGGATTTAATTTTGTTTTATTATTAATGCACTTTTAATTCCAAGTAAAGTTCCTTCTTCTTTGCAGCCCAGGGAGAATGATTTATTTATGTATTTATTTATTAGAATAATCAATAGAGTTAATCTCAACATATTGATAAAGGCTTTCAAATTTCCCAGGCAAAGAAACATGGGGCATAGTCTGGCCAAATTATACACTTCTAAGGCTATTCTGTACCACTCACCTAAGAGTAAGCCCATCAAATTCAGTGAGTCTTACTTATGAGAAGACATGTATAAGATTGCACAATAAATCCCATTGGGTTATACCCAATGTTAGTCCTGCTTAGAGTAGACCCATTGAAATGAATGGGACTTAAGTTAGACTAACATTGGATACAACCCATATATTTCAATAGGAGAGTTAAATATGTGCTTAACTCTCCCCTATTGAAACAAATGAAACTTGCAGTATTTGCCTTTGCTCCTCACTACTTCTCCTTTTTCTTCTCCTCCTACTTCGTTCTTTTACAAAACTATAGTAATATTCAAATCTACTCAAAAAAATGCAGTATATAACTTCTGTTGATCATAACCTTCTTGCTTCAAAACAAGCATGGTTAGGATTATAGAATTATGCATGTTTTCTTGGAAGTAAATCCCTTACAGTTTGAGATCTACACTATTACTTTATAGCAGTACTGAAGGGCACTGGTAACTGTTGGGGCACATTACACGTTCCGTATACCGCTATCTTGGTGTTATTCCCCACTTTTTATTCCACGTTATCAAAAATACTGCAACCAATGTCATCGTGTATCCTACACAGGGATGGCACAGGTGCCCCATTCCATCTGGGAATCTGGTGGAACCCGCCCTGCCCACAATCCCGAGCCCTACTTGCCCCCTGCCTGTGCTCAGCAAGCAGCCCGCACTCACCCTGCTGGCCTTGGCAAGCTCCGCAGTCACCATTTAAAAATAAAATGGCAATCACAAATATGCATATTTTTGTGATTGCCTTTTTTTTTTTTAAAAAAAAAGGTGACCGCAGAGCTCGACGAGGCCACCGGGGTGAGTGCGGGCTGCTTGCCAAGTGTGGAAGGGGCTCAAGCATGGTCCAAGGACCAGCGAGCAGGGTCAGGGGCTGGGCAGGTGCTTGGACAACCCAGATGGGTTCAAACATCTCAGTCCTACAAGGTATAATTGCAGAAGAGGAATATAGCATTACCATGATAGGATTGTAATGATAGGACACATGGTGTAGAACTGGCCTAATAGTCCCAAGGAAGTGTGCATAGGACTGCAGCCGGAGAGTCTCAAAAGATATGAAAGCAAGCAACAAAAATACATTTAGATTCTTCTTGCTTGAGTTCGCACCTCCCACATTGTATCCCAGCAGCCCTTAATTATGGGAGAAAATAGAATATTTCATTTGTTCAATATTTCTTTTATCTAGTTTATGATGACTATCAAGGAAAAGCTGAATAATACAGTTGTTAGCATTCCAACATTCTAATTTGCTATCATCATATGGGGGCAGAGGGGGTGGGAAGGATAGGGGTGGTGAGGGATCTTCTAGATATATTAGTCAATGAAGTTGTGCAATAAGCCCAAAATAGACAAGGCAGGGAATTTTTACAATTTAGAAATATAGTTCTTATAAATACATGTCTAGCATAGCTCTACTGGTGCATAGACATGGTCTGAAGGTATATGAAGCAGCCACACCCTGATGAAGCTAAGCAGATCTGTAACTGATCACTGCCTGGCTGGGAGAACACCTGGGCATCCCATGTACATCCCCTCAAGTTCCATGAAGAAATAAACAGTTCCTGGCATATAGAAGGGGAAGAAATGGAAGCAGTGACAGATTTTATTTTCTTGGGCTCCAAGCCACCAAATAAGGAACGGGAATGGCGGCTCCCTATGGGGGCCGCCATTCGCGTACGCGCTTTTTTTTTTTTTTAAAGTCACCCGTGATAGGCTACGTGATGATTCACGTAGCCTATCACGGCTGACTTTGCAGATCTAGCCGTGATAGGCTACGTGAATCGTCACGTAGCCTATCAGGGGAAGTTTTTTTTTTTTTTCCTTTCATTACAATGGCGGTGGCGGCAGCCGGTCGAAAGACCGGCTGCTGCTCCCACCTCGCTCGAAAACCCGCCGAACCGCCGGCCGGACCAGTCACCGGGAGGGACATTCGCAAAAGGTAAGTCCCATCCCGTGGGGGGTGCGGGGGGCGGGGGTGTGTGGAGGATTTCTCCCCAAAACTTGTTCGGGGGGCCGAACACGTTGGCGCTCGGCCCTCTGAAGTTTCGGGGAGAAATTCTCCGCCATCCCTAGCAATCACACTTAAAATACTGTGTACAATTTTGGTCACCACACCTCAAAAAAATGATATTGCAGAGTTGGAAAAAGTTCAGAAAAGAGCAACTAAAATGGTCAAGGGGCTGCAGCATCTCCCCTATGAGGGAAAGTTACAACCAGTGGAAGCTGATGACTCCAGTTTCTGAGGGGCTGTGATTCTATTTGGGGGGCTATTCTATTTGAGGGGCTGTGATTCTATTCTTTAGAATCTGCCCCCCTGGAATCCATGGCGGAACAGCCTCCCCCCCGCCACCCCGCAGAATCCCCTCAGGACAGAACATACCTGGCGGCAGATGCGGGGGATGAGGCAGCTCCGGTTGGTCTCCTGGCCGCTGCTGGGCTGCTGCGGCCACAAATGGTGGCTGTCATAGCAGCTCCCATTTGCATGGCTGCCTTTCTTCATGATAGGCTATGTAAATACTTACGTAACCTATCATGGCAAAGAGCAGGGCGCAAATGGTGGCCGCTACGCCATTTGCGCCCCTGCTCTTTGCCGTAATAGGCTATATAAGTATTTATGTAGCCTATCATGAAGAAAGGCAGCTACGCAAATGACGTAGCGGCCGCCATTTGCATCCCTGCCTTTTGCCATGAAGCTGATTGGTGGGAGATTCAGGAAAGAAAAAGGGAAGTAGTTCTTCACACATTGCAAACTGAAAGTATTCAATTCACTAGTGCAAGATGTAGTGATCTCTAGGGATCGCTAGTGCCCCTGCTCTTTGCCGTAATAGGCTACATAAGTATTTATGTAGCCTATCACAAAGAAAGGCAACCATGCAAATGGTGTAGCGGCCACCATTTGCATCCCTGCATCTTTTGCCTTGAAGCTGATTGGTGGGAGGTTCAGGAAAGAAAATGGGAAGTAGTTCTTCACACATTGCAAACTCGAAGTATTCAATTCACTAGCACAAGATGTAGTGATCGCTAGGGATGTATGAATCCCTTACCTCCGGGTCCGGTGGGGGGTCCACGGGGAAGGGAGGTGATCTGTTCTTCCCCCCCCCCCCGAATCCTCCCTGGCCGTGTCCACTCCATGGCGAGTCCGTGGAGCAGCCAGCCAGGTCCGTAAAAAGATTTACGTAGCCTATCACGAAAAGAGCAGGGGCACAAATGGCATAGAGGATGCTATTTACATCCCTGCTCTTTGCTGTGATAGGCTACGTAAATCTTTTTGTAGCCTATTACGGCAAAGAGCAGGGATGCAAATGGCGTCAGCTATGCCGGATGCCATTTGCGTCTGCACACATTGCATCTGCACATGGGCAGCGGACGGACCCGGACAGACCTGGACCCAGCGGTGCCAGCTAAGATCCGGCCAGGGCAGACTTCGTGGGGTGGTGGAAGTGAGTGGTCCGTTCCACCATGGACTCTGGGGGGGGGATTCTAAGAATCTGGCTTAATTGGAGTCCATGGCAGAATTCTCCACCATCCCTAGTGATCGCCACTAATTTGAATGGCTTTCAAAGGTGATTGGAAAAATTCCTGTTATCGACAGGCTATCAACGGCTACTAGTCCTGATGTCTATATGCTCCCTCCAGTATTAGAGGTTGCTGGGGAACATGGATGGGAGGGTGCTGTTGCACTCATATCCTGTGGGTTTTCCACAGGCAGCTGGTTGGCCACTGTGTGCACAGAATGCTGGATTAGATGGACCCTTGGTCTTATCCAGCATGGGTCTTCTTATGTTCTTATCCCCATTTGCTATCATTCACGTGCCTACTGAAATCCATCTCATTCTTGCAAATTTATAATGGTATTTAGCTGCTTTATAGTTTTGATCCCCCACCCCCAAATTAATTGATTCTTCACAGCTGCATGTATCCTTATTCTTGTTTCATCTGCTTTTATTAAGGGTTTGTATTATTTGTTTGCATATTTATCATTATAAGCCGCCATCAGCTGTTGGCAATGAGGTGGATACTGGATATACATTTTAAAAGCAAACTACACTTCATTGCAATGCACAGATGCCTGGGTAGTGCCGCATTTGAACAATATCCCTAGAAGATATCCAAGAATCCTTGGCAATGTGCAGGAGGTCCTTAACAGACAAATCAATGTGGAAATAATTCTCTGAAGTTAGAAAGGTTGAAAAGTAACATTCTACACCATCGGTGGACAGGCTGTAGGACAGCTGCAGTGTGGGGCAGAATAGATTTGCAGAATTCTTCATCAGGACCTGGAAGGCCCATTGGCCTGTCTATGGTAGACAGTAGGAGATGGATGGTCTTTTTCAGTCTCAGTCTTTACTGGATCATAAGTCTTGTAGGGATGGCGGAGAATTCCGCCATGGATTTCAGTGACGCTGAATGCACTGGCATTCAGCCCCCTGAAATCCATGGTGGAATGGCCTGCCCCCCCGCCCCCCCCCACAGATTCCCCCCAGGACAAAGCTTACCTGGGGTGGATGTTCCGGACAGCAGCTGCTCCGGCGGCGGCGGTGGCTGGACTTTCAACCGGCTGCCGCGGCCGCCATTTGCATCCTGGTCTTTGCCGTGATAGGCTATGGTAGTATTTACGTAGCCTATCATGGCAGGCCAAGCAAAAAATAACAACAAAATGGCATATGCAAATGGTGGCGGCTACGGCGGCCGCCATTTGCGTTCCCTATTTTTCACCGTTTTAGCCTATGTAAATATTTACGTAAGCTATTACGGCAAAAAAAAGGAACGCTAATAGCGCTCACTACGCTATTTGTGTTCCCCTTTATTTTCACCATAATAGCCTATGTAAATATTTACGTAGGCTAAAACGGTGAAAAATAGGGAACGCAAATGACGGCCGCCGTAGCCGCCGCCATTTGAGTACGCCGTTGTTGTTTTTTTGCTTGGCTTGCCGTGATAGGCTACGTAAATACTTATGTAGCCTATCATGGCAGCCTGGTTGGATGCTTATGGCGGCCACTATGGCAGCTGCCATTTGCATCCGCACCAGCCAGTCCGCAGCCGGAAGTCCGGCTGTGGACGGCCCTGGCTGGCTGCTCCGCGGAGCCGACCGGGCAGGATTCCGGGAGGGAGGACTGGATCAACTCCCCCCCATCGAGGATTCCGGGGAGAGGGACAGAGCACCTCCCTGCTCACCGCAAATCAATCAGCGAAAAGGTAAGTGACTTTCGTAGATCCCTAGATTTGCATGTTGCATTCCTGCTTGCTTCCTGATTCAGCAGACTAGAGACAAAATGGAAGAGATTCACAGCAGGTGCTAAAATTAATGTAATTTATATAAATAAATTTATATAAATTTATATAAATTTATATAAATTTATAAAATTTATAAAATTTATAAAATTAAAAATTTGAAACTGTAACCACCAAGGAAAAAAAATCCAGCCAGTGTGTGCTCAGCAATTATGTTTGGGTGAAGGTAATCTATTGTTCAGTTTACAAACTGTGCATTCATGGGGACTGATTCTATCTTGAAACACTAAACGTTGGATCCAGACTCAGTCATATGAAGTTAGGTTCTATCATTTGTAATGGTTCTGCTTTAAGTATGACTAAGTCTGGATCCAACTCTAAGTAGATCACCTTAACAATTGTGTATTGAGATTCATAACCAGTTAATTTGAACAGCTGAATTTCATTCGACTATATTTGTGTATACAATTGAGTTTATACAATGCATTTGTACTAATTGTACACAGGTATAAGGGAGTTTTTACAACTTTTTATCATTACTATTCTGTTTAGTAGATGAGAAATCCTTATTTGTTCTGTTTAATATACCAAACTGCACATTTTGAAAACAAAATACTAATATCGGCAATTTAACATTCAACGTCCAAATCCTCAAAATCCTAAGCCACTGGATCTTATAAGGAAAGAGCTGAACAATTCTAAGTTTGTACTAGAAGGAGGAGACAGTTCACATTAAGACTTTATTGACTGCTGTGTTATCCCAAGGTCCTAGCAAGATACTTCAGCAACAGCCCTGTGAGGGACTAACATCTGGCTGTTTCGCAACCATTTCTGGGCTAGGGCTGATTTCAGACTTGTTGGGGCCCAGAGATTCAGAAGTACTTGAAACATCTGAAGACTTCCCAGGGGTGGGGCAGGGGAGACTAGTGCACATCTTTGCTCTTCCCTAGTAACCCATGTCTACTTTATTGTATTCTAAACATATTGTAAGTTGCCTCAAGAACTTTGGTTAACAGGCAGACTAATGCCACGTAAATACGTAGTAACAGCAATGTCTTTCTTTATTGCATTTCTATGCCACCCACTAGGCAAAGCTCTCTGAAACTTCAGGTGATATAATAAAACAATAAGAAGATAACATATACAAACAACGAAACATTGTATTATTTTATACAATAGTAGGAGGCAGAATCCAGCTAAAGCTAGTTTGTTAAACCTTCCAAATGACAAATCCCTCCTCATATTCTGCTAAGTAGATAAAGGTTACAACAGAGGTGAGCAACTTGTGCACCTCTAGATGTTTGGCCTTCAATTCTCATCAGACGTAGCCAGAATAGCCAATGCTGGGTCAACAAATATTTGTTTTGTTCTGGGCAAATATTCTCCTGCATAATGTCCTCTTCAATGCACCTTTGACCTCCTTGTTTCTCAGGCTGTAGATGATGGGGTTTAGCATGGGTGTGATGACTGTGTAGGACAGGGAGAGGATCTTCTTTGTATCTGGCGAATAGCTGGACTTAGGTCTGAAGTAGGTAGATGTAGCTGTGCCATAAAACAAAGTCACCACCACAAGATGAGAGGAACATGTAGAGAAGGCTTTATGCCTGCCTTCAGCAGAGGGCATTCTCAAGATTGTAGTGATGATGCGGACGTAAGTGAGCAAGATCAAGAGGAAGGGGAACATGATGAAGAGCATGGTGGCTGTGAGAGCTTCAATTTCAAACATGTAGGTATCAGCACATGCCAGTTCTAGCACTGGGGGACTGTCGCAGAAGAAATGATTGACTGTGTTAGGCCCACAGAATGGCAAGCTGAATATCCATGTAGTTTGTACAGTAGAGACGGGGAAACCTGAGAGCCACGATGCAGCAGCCAGTTGGAAGCAAGCTCTTCTGTTCATAATGTCCGGATAGCGTAATGGGTTGCATATGGCAACATAACGGTCATACGCCATTGCAGCAAGGAGGCAGCATTCTGCTGCACCAAAGAAAAAGAAGAAGTACATCTGGGTGGCACAGCCAGCATAGGAAATGGTCTTGTTCTCCATCAGGAAATTGCCAAGCATCTTGGGGACAATGACCAAATTAAAACAGATCTCTAAGGAAGAAAGGTTTCGGAGGAAGAAGTACATGGGGTTCTGGAGTGCAGGATCGATTGTTGTGACAAGAATGATGAGGATATTTCCAGTCAGAGTGATTGTGTAAACAAAAAAAAAGACAATGAAGAGGGGTACCTGAAGCTCAGGGTGATTTGAAAATCCAATAAGAATGAATTCTGTAACACTGGTCTGATTGTCTTTGGTAGTTAACTCCTTCTCAGTTTGTATCATAATTTTGGGAAGGCCATCACAACTGGAAGGTTCTTCTTCTACAGGAAATTTTCTGGTAATGTAGCCCTAACACTCTTAATCCATTTATCTGGTTCTTTTCTGTCAGCAGATGATATAAGGAATAGGAATCAACAAAGGTTGTTTAAATATGGGCAGTTGGAGGAGATGTCTTGAGGCTGCAGCCTTAATAGGTTGATTTATGCCATCTACCTGTCTATCACTTTATCAGTCTTTTATTCTATAATACAAATTTACTTATCATTGCCATTCTCCTTCTCTTGTATCCAACAACCTGTATTGCACAACAATTCCTTGTAGTGCCTTCACAGAAAATAAACTATTATATTATAATGTGAAATAAAATGGTGTATTCCATGGTTAAGATGTTAAGAAGCTATTCTATTAAATATATTTACATGTTTAAATGTAACTGAAGGTAAGTCTGTTTAAAATGTGACAATTTATTATGCTTTTAAGTTTGGGTTGACAGATATTTCATATGTTTTTGGTCAATAACTGTAATTCTCCACTTCTAAATTCACGCTCTTCAAGTTAAAACATTCACTTTTCACTATTGACTACAGAAACACACATCTACTTCAGTTTGTTTTCACCTGGATGAGGACACTGGAAATAATGCTTGATGGACTGCAGCTTTTAATGTGTTCATAATGCTCCAAATTCAGGCCAATATGCACAGTAAAAGTAACCACTCAGGCAGAAGAGAAGACAGTTTGGTTAGAATACTGTTGGTCCTAGAATAGAAATAGTTAAGATTACTTTCACATTTACATGAGTAAGAATATTCACCTTAGTAAAGGTAGGTTTAGACCAGGGGTTGGCAACCTAGCACCCTCTAGATATTTTGGACTACAGTTTCCATAATCCCCAGCCAGCATGGCCAAGGGTCAGGGATTATGGGAGGTGTAGCCCAACTGGAGTACACCAGTTTCCTTACCCCTGGGTCATTCAATCAATACCAGTGATTATACTTATGTATGTATGTATTCTTTATATACCACCTTTCTGCTAAAAAACATCAGCTTGGTGCACAGCAAATCAGAACAATAAATAAAACCATAAAACATAAAATCAACAATAAAATCATTTTAAAATATTAAAACCACAATAAAAAAACTTAAAAAGTGATTTAAAGGGGTAATTTAAAGAGTTGTGTCTTGACACCTTTTCTAAAAATGGGAAGAGTCAATCTAAAGGAAGGACATTCCACATTTTGGGGGTGACATCAGAGCAGGTCCTTTCCCATTTCCCCAACAAGTAGGCTTCTGCAAGTATCCTCAAACAGGCCTCTCCTACACATCTTTATAGGCAGGTTATGGTAGGGATGTCTTGAGCGCAGTTCACGATTCAGAAATTTGTTGAGCAACTCCCGCCCGTGATTCCTGAACTGTGCCCGCTGAGACGCTGTCCTTGTTCTCCCCCAGTTGTGCTCACTCACACTCCAAATTACTCACCATGAACCCATTCAGTCAGTGAGCGCTGCCATTTTCGCACCTTTTGCTTTCTAGGAAAAACAGGAAGTTTAAAAAATTAGTATATTTAAATATGAGCAGTTTGGAGCCAGGAAAGCGAAATGTCCCTCTAGTATTGCACTTATTTAGCTTTCCCAGCCCCAAACTGTGCATATTTTAATATGCACATTTTTTAAAACTTCCTGTTTTTCCTAGAAAGCAAAGGCATGAAAATGGTGGCGCTCACCGAACGGGTTCGCAGCGAGTCCTGGGGAATTCACCAAACTCGTAGGTGGCTTGAGCACAGGTTCGGGGGGGAAGCGAGCAGGAACGCTGCTTTGGCGAGTGCACGGAGAACCAAACTAGGGTGAGTTCTTACATCCCTAGATTATGGTGAGAGGTGGTTCCCTAGGCCCTAAGCCATTTAGACTTTAAGGGTTAAAGTAAGAGATTAATTAAGGGTGTGATCCTATGCATGTTTAGGCAGAAAGAAAGTTATTGGCTAGCTAGGAATGCTGGGAGTTGTAGGATTTTTTTCTGTCTTAACATGTGCAAGATTGCATTAACTAAGTTTAGACATGCACTGTCACTTTTTTTTATGTTTAGGTGCTGATTGAAGACACATCTGCTTCTCCAAGCCTTCCCTGCATAACTAAGCCTACTATGTGTTGCAAATGTAGATACAATATATTTTATGTACTGGCTTTATATGTTTATGTTTTGTGATTTGTGTACACTACTTTGCAATCTGTAGACATAAGTAGTTCATAAATACTCATAAATAAATAAATAAATCCAACTCCTTGAATTGCGCCTAGAAATTAATTAGCAATCAATGCAGTTCCTTCAATAGTGGTGTAATATGTTGCTGATACTGTGCACCGGTTAGTAGTCTAGCTGCTGCAGTTTGGACTAAATGAAGCTTGTGGTGGCTCTTAAAGAGTTGCCCTGCATAGAACACATTGCAATAGTCTAAATATGAAGTAACCAAGGCATGGATAACTGTTGTCATATCAGATCAACCCAGGAAAGGTCATGCCTGGCTGACACATTGAGCATACTTGTGCAAACACATTCATTGCCATTACCACCACCTGAAAATTCAGGGACAGGGTGGGATCAAGAGCACTCCCATTCTACTTCCACAGTTGATGATCTAAGCAGATCCCAGTGGTCTTTTAAAAGTCGCTAAAGACCCCCTCCAGGCCTTTTCCAAACCCTGTTCACCATCCCCTTCCCTACTTGTTAGCCCACAACCACCCATGATCCCAGAGAGTGCTGACTCCAAGTTTCTGAGGGCCCTTTGGAAAGACACCTCAATGCTGCCCCCCACCACCGTGAGTCTACCTTCTAATTGCCATTGTCACCATCTGCTATTGCTCATCATCTTCTTTAATTGCCACCGCTTGCTTGCTTGACAGGCAGAGAGCCAGGGAGCAAGTAGGCAGTGGCCCTCCATTGTCTGGGCCAGAGCGGGAGGCAGGTGAATCTACTGGCTGCAGTGATAAAGAGGAGGAATAACTCTAGGACACTCTCATCAGTGGGCACCTGCTGGCTCATGGGCCCTCAGCAGGTGCACGACCATGCCTATTCTTGATGCTATCCCTGCTCCCAAAGAAGAGAGCCTGAAGCCCACCACTTTGCAATGTCTACTATGAAGGATGAGTAGAGATGTTGGAGGAATCCATTTTGGGGGGGGGTGCTCAGCGAATTTTTGCCAGCTTGGCTTCCCGGGACTCTGGTCTGACATCCTCCAGCCGGTCCAACTCAGCCTGCAGTGAGTTGAGCCAGCTGGCAGATTTTCCACCTTTGTATAGGGGCAGGGTGGGAGGGGAGCGCCATAGTGCTCCCCTCCCACCCTGCCACTGCCATGCTGCCACCGCACAATGCCCCTTCGGTCCCTGCCCCTCCCACCCTGCTGCTGCCACCACCGCCACCGCTGCCACCATGGCACAATGCTCCCAACACCGGCAGGGAGAGAGGGATGGTTGTGTGGCAGGAACTTATGTTTTTCTTTTCCCCCTACACATTCTGGATTAAGGAGAAGAAGAAAAAAACCTGACCAAGTTCTTGGGTTTTGGCAGGGTCCCCCAGCTCAGCTCACAAGGGCAAGCCAACTCAGGGGCAGTGCAGGAAGGAATCCAACCGCCCCTCAAAGGGCTGGATTCCCATGTGACAGACATCCCTAAGGATGAGATGGTGAAGAGGGGTTCAAGTGGGGCTTTTTGTTTCCTAGGCCTGTTTTTTTGAGGGGGTTACATCATCCTGACGTATAGAATTTAAGCAGGTACATGTCTTCATTTATTTATTTGGCAGACAATTAGTGTTACACTGATGTTTCAGTCAATGAGATTTTCACAGAGGGGAGAGGTAAAAAGCAACTGTTATCAAGGGTAAAGGGGAAGACATTTAAAATAATTTGTCAGGAGTGCAGGATTTTGGCATGGTGATTACCTTATTAACATTATGAGGTGGTAGGGATGAGCGAATCAGTGAATGTCAGTTCAGCTCTGTTTCTCATATATTTAATCTGTTTCCACCTTTTTTTTCCACATCGGAGCATGCAAAACTCTGCACAAAAATCCATATGCATTTCCATGCACGCATCTCCTAATATTCACATGATCGTGCACACAATCCCCCCTCTAACATACACATGTTTTTGTGTGCACCTTTTCTTAATGTATTCGGTTTTGCAGGCAATTTTCCCTAGTATAATATGTTTTTGTAGGTCATTTCCACAACTGTATGCATTTTGGGATTCCCATCTCCCTAATGTGTGTATTCTGATGTGGATTTTTTGAGTGGAGAGATGTATCGCAAAACTAGGTAAAGTGCAAGTTTCAGAGTTCAAGTGCATTTTGGTTCAGTTGTTTATTGTGGAGCTGTGGCATGTTCATATAAAATGCACACTGAACACATTTCTCCCCTATCCCATAGAAATTCAATAAATCCCCATGAGTTGGCTGAGGGGTGTGAATGTGTTCTAGCTTCAACTTTTAAAAAGAAATATCCTTGCACAGCTTGCTGCAGCCTAATCAGCGGCCTGATCAGGCTGTTCAGCGGCTTGATCAGGATGCTTCCTGGAATGTATTTTCCAAGTGGAGACTTGGAGAGGCTTCCTTCAGATCACTGAAAGAGGTGCAAGGATATTTTCCCAAGTTTAAAGGAAAGAAAAAGCTTTGCTCTGCCCTCAGGTGCTCCAAAGGCAGCCTCAGCTGTGTAAGGAATGTGGGGGCTTAAGTTGAAGGAAGAAGACAAACGTGCGCGCACACACACACACACACACACACACACCCTTGGCCACGTCACAATTTGATTGATTGACTGATTGATTGCATTTATATCCCACCTTTTTTCCTCTTGCAAGGAACCCAAGGCGGCTTACATTACCCTCCTCCTCTCCATTTTATACTCACAACAACAACCCTGTGAGGTAGGTTGGGCTGAGAGTCTGTGACTGGCCCAAAGTCACCCAGTGAGCTTCCATGGCTGAGTGGGGACTAGAACCTGGATCTCCCAGCTCCCAGCCTGTCACTCTCACCACTACACTACACTGGCTCTATAATATTATAATAATAATATTATAATATTAATAAAGTAAGTGCCACAGCAAAAGCCTGCACAACTTAGAAATTGTCTGAAATTCCTAGGGATGGGGGAGAATTTCTCCCCGAAACTTCGGGGGGCCGAGTGCCAACGTGTTCGGCCCCCCAAAGTAGTTTCAGGGAGAAATTCTCCGCACCCCCCCCGCACCCCGCACACACCCCCGGGACGGGACTTACCTTTCCCGAATGTCCCTCCCGGCGGCGGGTCCCGGCGGTGGTTTGTCAGGTCTTCGACAGGGGCAGAGACAGCAGCCGGTCTTTTGACCGGCTGCCACCGCCGCCATTCCAATAAAAGTTAAAAAAAAAAATGCCCCCATGATAGGCTACGTGATGATTAACGTAGCCTATCATGGCTAGATTTGCAAAGTCAGCCATGATAGGCTACGTAAATCGTCACGTTGCCTATCACGGGTGACTTTAAAAAAAAAAGCGCGTACGGCTAATGGCGGCCCCCATAGGGAGCCCCCATTCACGTTCCTTATTTGTTCACTGTAGTCTACGTAAAGATTACGTAGACTACGGCGAAAATAAGGACAACGCTATTTGCGTTGCCCTTATTTTCGCCGTAGTCTACGTAAATCTTTACGTAGACTACAGCGACCAAATAAGGAACGCGAATGGCGGCTCCCTATGTGGGCCGCCATTTGCGTACGAGCTTTTCTTTTCTTTTTTTTTAAAGTCACCCATGATAGGCTACGTGACAATTAACGTAGCCTATCACGGCTGACTTTGCAGATCTAGCCGTGATAGGCTACGTTAATCGTCACGTAGCCTATCACGGGGGCGTTTTTTTTTTTTTTACTTTTTATTTTGCGGCCGGGCGAGGCGAGGCGCCTCCCCCCTGGCCTGAATTTCGGCCGGGCGAGGCGGGAAGCCTCCCCCCCCCGGCCTGAACTTTGGGGGGAGCAGCGAAGCGCCTCCCCCCCCACTGCGAAGCAAGCTGCAAGACCAGGTAAGTGGCTTTCGTGCACTCCTAGAAATTCCCCAACACCACACCCCAAAGGCAGAAAAATTGACTGCCTATTTCATTGGGGGCGGGTAAAGTTTAATACCTACAGTTGGTTGTTACCAGGCCATGCTTGCAAATGTACATGGTTCTAGTCATTCTTAGGAGAGGGACTGCTGAGCTGGAGAGAATACTGCTTGGACTCAGCAGTGTGGAAATAGAAACATACTGTAGACTTAACTGTGAGGGTCTCTCCTGACTGGATGAAGGGTATATCAAAAGAAATTACCCCTCCCACTTGCTGTACAGGCATGGCCCTGTTCATCAATGCAGAGTGGTAAGCTTCCATTGGAGGAGGCCCCACCCAGTTCCAATCCTCTCTTTCACAGTGGATTGGATCCAGAAACTGCCTTCCATGAGAAGAAGGGGCCTTCCACAAGGGGAAAGGCTCAGCTCGTGGAAGGTCCCTCCACCTGATTTGGGGGAAATCCCCCTCCCACACGCACACTGCAGCTCACCCAATAGAGCAGGGTCTCCTGACTCTCTGTGTGGCATTTTCAGCGGTCTGGAGGTGCTTCCATGGGAAGGAGGGGACGAGGAAGTCCACTTCCATCAGCCAAGTTGATCCAGCATAAATCTTGATACAACCCAGCATGTTTAGATAGTCAAGTGGAAAGAGAGCCCAATCATAATTTTATTTCATTCAGTCTTATTCATTCCTTTACGAATTGCCTAGAATGAATTTAGTATATTGATCTTTTTTCTGTATTTAAATATTCAGTTTAAATGCAATTTCTACCCTAATCTTCCTCAACACATTGATTCTTTGTAGCTCATTATTTATTTTATTTTTATTTTTTATTTAAAACATTTAAAAATATCCCACCCTATATCATTAAGATCTTGTGGGTGGGGCTGGGGGCGTACAGATGAAATCAATTTGAAGAGTAGAAAACAGTAAATAATTTAAAGAGCTAAAAATCTAAAGGAATAAAATAGCTAAAAATCTAAAAGAATAAAATAGCTAAAACAGTGTGCAAATTTAGGGAATGCATTTAGCCCTCAAAGGCTTTGGTAAAAAAATAATAAAAAAAAGTTTTAACTTGGCGCTGAAATGAAACCAACGTACACACCAATCGGACCTCCAAGTCTTATTAAACCCTTTGAATCCTCTTTATCTCCTTCAGACAAGGATACAAAAAGAGACAAATGGCACAACTACAGTCTACTTGTCAATTCTGAATTGTCATCCCCCCACCCCACCCCCCACACACTGTTTCTTCTCCCCAATAAGTAAATTATAGAAGGACTTATATCTCTACCTCTGAGAGAGTAAAGGAGTTTGGGCAATTGTGAATTAACAAACGGGTGGGAAGGAACTAGTAAACACCTCCTGTTTTCTCTCCCCATATCAGTCTTCAGCTCAACCTGAACTGAACTCAACCTGCAGCTAGGGATCTCAGAGAATTCCACCACGGATCCCAAAATCTGTGGCGGAACAGCCTGCCCCCCTGCCCCCCCCACGGATCCCCCCCAGGACGAGACTTAACTGGGGAAGATCTTCCGGGTGGCGGCGGCTCCGGCAGTGGCTCTGGCGGCGGCGGCTGCAGCAGCTGGTCTTCCGACCGGCTGCCACTGCCGCCATTTGTCTTGTAAAAAACAAAAAACAAAAAAACAACATGATAGGCTACGTTAAGATTTACGTAGCCTATCATGGCTGGGTTAAAAAACAAAACAAAACCCCGCGTATGCAAATGGCAGCGGTTACGGACACTGCCATTTGCATTCCTTATTTTTGGCCATCTGAATCTACATAAATATTTATGTAGACTATGAGAGCGAAAATAAATGGTGAATCAAAAAGGGACGCAAATAGCGCCCGCTACGCTATTTGCATTCCCCTTCATTTTCGCCATCATAGTCTACGTAAATATTTACATAGATTCAGACGGCCAAAAATAAGGAACGCAAATGGCGGCGGCCATAGCCGCCGCCATTTGCATCCGCGGATTTTTTTTTCTTTTCTTCCCAGAGCCCTCCGCGGCCGGAAATTCAGCTGCGGACGGCTCTGGGCTGGGCTGGGCTGGGCTGGGCCTGGCCAGCTGCTCCACGGAGCTGCCACAGAGCACAGCCAGCCATCGAGGATTCCGGGGGGAGGAATGGAGCGCCTCCCCCCCACACCATCAACATAATCCACGAAAGGTAAGTGACTTTCGTACATCCCTACCTGCAACTGCTTTACCCAGTAGTGCAGTGGTAAATGTTGAAACGTTGGAGCTTATCATGACAGTGTGTACACGTATGCACACACACAAACCAAAGAGCAGCAGTACATAACATAACACCCAATTTATTAGGATCAGCATGAGTGCAATCCTATGCATAGTTTTCCGAGCTACATTTCGAAGCTACATTGAAAGGCAAGAGGTATCCTGCCTCTGCTTCATTATTTCCCTCATTCTCTGACTTCCTGTATGCTAATGTGGCACGAGAACTTTGTTTTCACCTTGTTAACTCACCAGACCAAGGAGGGCTCATCAGCTGCTCTGAAGATATCACCGTTCCTGCACTTTAAAAAAAAGCCCTCCTCCACTACCCCAATGGCTTTATTAAAGCCTTCAAAAGAAACCATCACAAAATGACAAGTAACCTTTAGCTCTGCCCTAAACATCTATATGGAAATAGTAAAATCAGGAATGATTCTTTTAAACAACAACAACTACCTCATTAGCGTGAATATTAACTCATCGCTGAAGATGTGTTCTTCTTCCTACAGGACATGACCTAATGGTAAAAGCCAACTTTCAGGTGGTTTGTTAGCTGCAAGTGCAGATGATGGGGGGACGGGGGAAAGGTGGATTCCCGTTCATACCTTTAAGCACTGGGAGGCCATGGTGGAGACAGAGAGGTGTCTCACTCAGCACCATACTGATGTTAGTAGCCCACACCAGGTGGCTATCAACTCACAACTATGTGCTTGCATGATGCCCAAAGTGGAACCCACATACAACCTCTAGTTGTTCCAGTGCTTACAGGTAACAGTGAGAACTCTCCCCTTGATCATCTTGTAGCAGTGACCAATGCTTCTGATACCAGAACTGATACTCTGATACTCAGTCACTGGCCACTGCTGGAGAGGGTAATAAATTCTAATAAAAATAAAAATAGATGTGCTAACACACCCACTCTCCCTCCTTCTTAGTAAGGGGAAATGAAAGAGCCATTAAGGGGTTTAAATAATTATTCTTGAGCATACATTCTTAAGTCTCATTGTGAATTGCTGTGTTTGTAACTTTAAATGAGATTGTGTTTCCCATATATTTTAAATGATTTTAAATATTGGGAAAGATTCTTAAACGCCACCCCCCACCCCCCAGTTGTCTTTGGTTAAGATCGACATTATACTCACATCAAGCATTACGTAACTCTATGGAGTGCTTCAAAGACTATGGCTGCCTTTACACTGAAGAAAACCCCCACAGTCCTCCTGTCCTGGAACCTTTCTGCATTTATTGCAGGATCCCAGACAGTGACCATGTGATTGCTGAGGGGGGACGCTTTTAGTGTTCAGGGTTCCATAGAAGTGGAACCTATGGCTGTTTTAATCATGTAGTATTCCGACTTTACAAAGATTGTTAATTAGTTCTGGATCATTCTGACATGGAATAACCAGGAAATACCTCCACATGTGCCCTGGAGGTTAGTGACGTCATGAAAAGGACCCACAAACCTCCATGAGTGAGCAATCTCAATAGTAGAATAAAAGCTCCTCTGAAGGAGCCCTACGTCTTTTTCTTTTTTTTTTAAGTACCGTTTGGGGGTTGCCACACCCTATTCATTTCTTTTTGGAAAGTGCTTGCTGCATTAAAATGCCAATGTGTGAGTTTGCCCTGACATCTCCAGACATCTCCTGTGCTTCTGAAGTCAGACAGCTTCTAGATCCTCTGTGTGTGCATTAGTTCTTTGTGCCACATGGACTCTTCTTTTGCCACATCACCCCATTTTGGTTAATTAAGGATTTATTTATTTTTCACCAAAATCATTTCTACTCTTTTCTCTGGCTCCCTCCCTGGCACTATATGCTTCACTTTCAAGCTTCCAAGTCCTTCCATTTAAAGGACATCTATTATATCTCCTCACTTAACTCTCCTTACTCTCCACTTTGCACAATCTCTCCCGTTGGTCCCTTTCTTTCTTTTTTTATCACCCATATTACAGTGGTTTCTACTTCCCTCTCCTTATACACAGCTTTTCTCAGCAATTCTCACTTATTCAGCAAAGCCAGTAGCCTTTCTTGAGAGCACAACTGAAGTCACATGACTTTTTTCAGTCTCATCATCTTCATTCATTTACTAAGCATAAGTCAGAACTAGATATCTCATGTATTTCCAGGTGCGCGCACACACACACACACACACACACACACACAAAATGGCAGCTGCTAAGGCTATATTTCAGAGGGGGAGACCAGTGCTGGGGGTACGGATGTCAGAGAAATCTGCCATGGACTCAAATCAATCCATGGTGGAACGGCTCCACTTACCCTCACTCCAGGAGGTTTCTGGCCGGAATGGCACTCCGGCTCCTGAGCGCTGGAGATACAGTAATGGCGGCCACCATTCCTGTATCGCTGGGAGGAATGGAAAGAGTCTTAACCTGCTTGTTTTCCTGCTTGTTGTTCTCTTACCAAAAATCACCTCCACCAAGGTATATCACTGCAAGAGGAAATCTATAGATGCCCATATATTTCCCACAGCAGTGGTAAAAGCAGCTTGAGAAGGAAGGGGCAGGGGGAGGGAGGAAATGATTTTTGCAGCAACATGATGAAAAATGCTAGGGATTAAAACATTCCTCTCTTTCCTATACCCATATTGGTGTCCCCTTTCAAACTGCATCATCAGCAGCAGCATTTTAGTAAAACAAAAATGTCCATAAAAAGAATTATGGAACTACACATAACATGGAGTGACACCCCTTGTTCTTTTGCTCATTTTGCCTTCCATAATCCAGTGAAGTTGGCAAGCCCACTGGGCAGAGCCTACATTGCACCTATATACTATGCAGCAGAAAGAAAGCTGTGTTGGTTCTAATTATCATGGTTTCATCTGAATTACAGCAAATAACCCCCCAACCACAAACATAAAACATTGTTAAACGGGAGTAGGTGATGACAGAGACCTGTAAGTAAATATGCTAGTGAGATCATACACAGCCGATAAGACCTGCATCTATTTCATTTAGGTCAAGGCAAAGGTTTGATAAATAAAAATGAACAAATTATTCACCTGCCTCCAGAAGCCGAGGGGCCACTCCATGAAAGGTTTGAGCATTGGTGGCTCGATTTGCTTATAAGAGTGCCCTTTAGTGGTCTCTGGGATCTGAGTGTGTCCCCTCCTTCCCTTAATCTCTCCGGAGCAATTAATGGTAATTGTGTGATATCTCATTAAACCATTACATTTCCTTTCAGAAAGCAAAGAATCAGGTTTCTTTACATGCACACCTTCCCCATCAACATTGTGCGAGCAGGTTGCTTGAATGAGCCATAGCTTTGGCTGGAAGGGCCACAGCTGTATTGAAAAGAATCAATGATATGCAGCAGGGATCAACCTAGGAAACATGTGGGCACTCTTTATCATTCCGGGCAATCCCTCCCACCCTGGCTGAGGTGCCAGATCAATCAGGCATCAATCTGGGCTTTCATCGTCTGCCCACCATAATGGCAGGCTGGGGGGCAGGGTGATCCTGCCAGTCAGCACTCAATGATTTGGAGACCTATGGGGCACATGGGCTGCTCTCCTCCTACCATCCTCTCAAACCAGCTGGGAATGAGAGGAACACTGGACTAGTGGACCTTCATCTCTCAGGTGCCTCAGGGTGTTCACCAGCACAGCCCATTTACTTCTCTGGCTGTCTGCACTACCTGCTAAAGTATGACCAGGATCACAAAAGGCCAGTTAGGCATATTACAACCACCAGTACCTTAAACGCTGTGAAGGAGGTGCAGAAAAGGTGTGCCCAAGCAGCCAATTAGATCACAACAACAACAAAAATCCCTACTCAGCAACAAGCAAATCCTTCCCTGCTCCCCAAGATGAATGGATGGATGGATGGGTAGCTGTTCTACAGATCTGCAGTTTCAGATGAGAAGAGGGGCATTCAAACTAGAAATGCTAAGGTGTTAAGAGTGGTAGGAGTGGGATTGCACCCATCACAGGTATGCATGTTGGCCATGCCACCCACCAGCCACATGTTCAGCAAGTGTGAGAAGATGCCTACACACATACAATTGTTCCTGCATAGAGCTGCTCTGCCACAGGGGATCCTTGGCCAATCAGGCTCTCCCCTTTACATCAAGGGGCTCTATGTGCCCTACCTCCACATCTGGCTTGCCTGGCCACGGGGGGGGGGCTTTGTGGGTGGGTGGGGTGAGGAGACATTGTGGGTTGCCATTGGGCATCCCCTGTGGTGCCACTCAAAAGGGGAGGGGCAGGTAAAGCCTCTTTTATGCCCCGTGCCCCTCCCAAAGCAGTCTCTCGCTCGCATGGCTGGTGGAGGAGCGGTCAGCACGCTCTCCACTGGCCTGACGAGGAGAGGCGGAGGTGGCAACAGTGAGATAGCCAGCGGGCCAATTGGCTGCACGTTCCCCCCTTTCTGCTGCAGAGATAATAGCGCCCCTCACCCCCGTGAGGAGGAGCAGCGGAGTCAGTGGTGGTGGCCACGGGGATGCGGCTAGGCCCTCCTCGTTTGGTGGCCTGTGTGGCCCACGTGAACCGGCAGTGGGCTCTGGCCGGCATTGCAGCGGAGTGGCCCACCCATACGGGGCAGCTGCTCCTTCCCGCACCACCAGCAGCCTCGGGGATGATTGTGTGTTTCTTCCGGTGGCCCTGATTCTTCTAGGTGTTCCACCACAGATGTGGCCGGCACAGGCAGTGTTCTTCAGGGCCATTTGGCCCAAGGTTTAGTGGAAAGGGGCGCAACCCCGGGGGCGGCCTCTTGGGGGGGGGGTCAGGTTCCTGGGCCCTATCTTCCCCAGCCCAGGGGCTCCTATAGGGCAGGGGTGGGCTGCTGGATTAGGGATCTTCAACATCATCCCCCTCCCCATTGCCAACAGTTCCAGCACACGCAGCTTGGGATGTATGAAACACCTACCTGGCTCCACGCTGGGCAATCCATGGTGGGGGGGAGGCACTCTGTCCCTCCCCCCAGAATCCTCAACAGGGGGGGGAGGTGATCCAGTCCTCCCCCCCAGAATCCTGCCCAGATGGCTCCACTCTGCAGCCAAGCCGCAGAGCTGCTGGCCGGCTCCGGCTGCCCTCAGCCCAACATCCGGCTGCTGGGCAGCCCTGCAGGGACGCAAATGGTGGCTGTCGTAGTCGTCGCCATTTGCGTCCCTGTATTGAGCTGTGACAGGCTATGTAAATATTTACGTAGCCTATCACGGCAGGGGGGAAATCCCCAGCGTATGCAAATGGTGGTAGCTGCCATTTGCGTACGCTGGGTTTTTTTCCCCCCTGCCATGATAGGCTACGTAAATACTTGCATAGCCTATCACGGCTATGAAGACAAAGTGAATGGCGGCTGCAGGACGGCTGCCATTCACAAAGCAACACGGATGGGAGCAGGTAAGTGCTCCGTTTCACACGCCTTTGGTGGGGTGGGGGTGGCGGGGACTTTGTCCCGCGTGCCTTTGGTGGGTTGGGGGGGCGGGGGCTTCGTTCCATGACAGATTTGGGGGGCCTGAATGCACTGGCATTTGGCCTCACCGAGATCCATCGCAGAATTCTCTGACATCCCTACACGTGGCGACTGCCTTGCTGAAGCTATCGGGGGTCTAGCTCAGTCGGCTACTGCACTGCGTCTGTTCACTACTTTGTTCAGGTGCGGCCGGCTGTCATTTTTTGTGCATTTGTCCTTGCCCCAGTGCCCCCCCCCCTTGGTCTTCCCTTTAAGTTTTCCTTATCAATTGGCTCCATGCCTCCAAAAAAGGGACAGGGCAGCAAGAAGGGAAAGGGCAGGGCCCCATGGCCCCCTGCAAAGAGGACACAGGGTAGGCTCAATTCTTCTTCAGAAGAAGAGGTGGGCCTGGATTTGGCTATCATCCTGGCATGCCTAGAGGCCGTAGAACAGGGCACCGGGATTGTTCCTCCCACCCCTGCCAGGCCAAGCAAGTCTGGTGCCTTGCAGCCCCAAAGAACAAGGCAACAGACCCAGTGCTCACTGTTACTCTCCATTTCAGCATGTTTAGATGCCATTGAGGCAACTTTCACACCTGCTTTAGCCCTCCCTGGTGTGGATCATTGGCCTGAAGAAGGACAAACTTCAGCAGCATCACAGGCAGCAGCAGTGGAGGAAACATCATCCGCCATGGCATTGGGGAACCCGGGTTCTGCTGCCCCGGATGCAGGTGAGGCAACTGCTGGACCTCATTCCACCTGGCCAGCCTGGGGACCTCTAGGTCTGTGGGGATTAGGGATGGCCCTAGGGCCGTGGGGATTAGGCAGACCGTTTCTCCACCAATTTCAGGGGGCCGAATGCGCTGGCATTCGGCCTCCCCGAGTTTCGTGGAGAAATTCTCTGACATCCCTAGTGGGGTTGGCTTCCTTGGCTCACTGCCCAGGGTTGGCCTTTTTCCCCACCTGCTGCATGGCAGCTCACCATGAACACGGGGCCCCGAAGGCGTCTTCAGGAGACTCCTACACCTACCCTGCCCGATGTGGCTGTGTCTCCAGCACCAGCCACAGCAACACCACCTGCTGTGGGTCCTGCTACAGCCATGGGTGCGTGAGTGTCACCCAATTCACCTCAGGTTGGATTGGGGAATACCTTTCCCCCCTTTCTAGCCTGGTGCCCATGCCTTCCGCAGCTCTATCGGGGGCAACCTCACAGCAACTCCCGTGTCAGGGTGGACACTGAGCCCATAGAACCTCAGATTCTGATTCTGAGGAGGAACAGCCATACGTGGGAGAGGAGCGCGCTCATCCCTCCCAGGCCCTGCAGCTGGCAGAGATTCCTCCTGCTGGCATTCCAGACATAGATAGTGGTCATGGGACTGAAAGAGCATGGGAGGAGGGCTGGCTGGATGCTCGATGCAGACGCAGAGAGCGATGGGCTATGGAGGGCGAGGAAAGGAGGTGTAGTGCCCGTTTGGCGTGCAAGCAATGGTTGCATCCAGAGGACCCAAGAGAAAAGGGGAGGGACTCTCCCTAGCCCATAAGTTCAGGGTCTGCAAGTGATTCTCATTCAAACGGGGACCAACTGTTTCCAACCCAGGAGCATAGGTTACTCTGCTGTTCATAGCTTAGTCGCTGGTGATAGAGTTATTAAGTTGTAAAAGGAATAAAGCCTTGAAAAGAAACCTTTGTCTGTGTCTGGAGTTGGCTACTGGGGTAGAATGAAAGAGGCTGGCTAGGGCCCCCTGACATCCCACTGGCTACTGCCTCTTGTGCACGTTTATGGCAGGGACCTGTGGGACCTACCCAGGATCTGTTGCCCTCGCCTCAGCCAGTACAGGCGGATCCTTAGTCCACAACAGCGGACCCTTATGCTAATTTGGGGAGGGGTGCAATGCCCACTGGGGCTACTCCTTCACCAATAGGCTTCCACCTGACTGTGGCCACTAGGGATAAGATTCTCTGGAGGAAATTTATTGACTTTTTTCCTTGTTATTTCATGAACACTGATAAGGAAAAAACTAGGGACAAAGAGCTGGAGCGAAGCAGGGGGAAAAGGGGGCATGCACCTGGACAAACTGGCTGCCAGTTGTTGTTTTTTTTAATTTATGGTGGAATGGTGCAGCAAAGATTCCTGGAATGGGGGTGGATCCTCACCAAATACATTGACATCATTTCTAGGGCATACACTGAGTATGAGGGTGGGGCTTGGCTGACCTATGACGAGGCCTTCTGCCGAAGGGTCACCATTGACCCATACATGCAATGGGATCTGAAGGAGCAGGACCTCTGGCTCCAATTTATGACTCCATCTAGGCCAGGTTTTGATGACAGATCTGACAGTGGTCACATCTTGGCCAAACAAACACCTGTATCGGCCTCCCGGCTGCTTGTGGGGCCAGTAGTTCAACACCACTGGCTATGCTGGGAATACAGCTCCAAGAGTTCCTGCTCTCAGAATCCATGTAGGTTCTGCCATGGGTGTTCTGTCTGTGGCAGACAGCATCCTTGTACCTCTTGCCCTAGAGCCAGGGGCTGGTGGGAGCCTATGCAGGATGGACAGGACACTAGGAAATCTGGTGGTGTCACAAATTGGAAATCTGCCAATTTGTGATACGACACCTCTTTTCTTGTCATTAATGTTCTTATTTCCTTAGATCGATGGAATGGACATGTGCCGGTACGGGTGCTCATATGTGGGCACAGTATGGTGTTCAGGGCCACTTGGAGGGCTTTCACATCTGGCTTCAGATCACAACTTGGAGTGTCCCGGTGTGCTACGGTTCAGTGGTTTGGTAGATGTGGCATGTGGTGGGAGTGCCTCCTTCCCACACTATTCCATGAAGCTTTGGTTGGTCTTCCCCCACAGGTTTTGGTGCTGCATCTTGGGGGGAAATTACTTGGGCCATGTTAAAGGCAAGGACCTGAATGAGCAGGCCTTGGCCTATTTCCAGGAGATCCGGTACAGTTGGCAGGAGGTGACCATTCTTTGGTCCTGCTTGCTTCCAAGAATTAATCGGAATGCTCGGAATAATGGAGCTATTGAGAGGGTTCAGCAGAAAGTCAACAGAGAAATAGCATGGGGGCTACACAAGCACGGTGATGGGATCATCAATCAACAGGAAATCAAATGGACAAGGAGGGAGCTCTACAGACAGGATGGAGTGCACCTGTCTGCTGAAGGGAATGACATATTTCTGCCTGATCTGCAAAGGGGCCTGCGGAAAGTCCTTCTGCACAGGTGGGGGGAGTTTGAAAAGCAATAGTAGGGATGGACGAAAGTCCCTTACCTGATCCCGAAGCTTGCTTCGCAGTGGGGGGGAGGTGTTCCGTCCCTCCCCCCGAAATTCTGGCTGAGGGGGAGGCACCCCGTCCCTCCCCCCCAACATTCGGGCCGGGGGGGGAGGTGCCCTGTCCCTCCGGCCGTGGAACCTCCTCTCCTGCCGGGACGCAAATGGCAGCGGCCGTAGCTGCTGCCGTTTGAGTCCCTGCAGTAAGCCGTGATAGGCTACACAAATGTTTACGTAGCCTATCATGGCTGACTTAAAAAAAAAAAGAAGAAGTGCATACACAAATGGTGGCGCCCATGGGCGCCGCCATTTGTGTTCCTTATTTTGGCACGTGTAGTCTACATAAACATTTACGTAGACTATGGCGAAAATAAGGGGAACACTATTTGCGTTCCCCTTATTTTCGCCGTAGTCTACGTAAATGTTTATGTAGACTACACGTGCCATAATAAGGAAAACAAATTTGCGGACGCGCTTTTTTTTTTTCCCCAAAGTCAGCCGTGATAGGCTACGTAAACATTTACGTAGCCTATCACGGTGTTTTTTAAAAATCTTGCCGTGATAGGCTACGTAAATCTTTACGTAGCCTATCACGTTTGTTTGTTTGTTTGTTTTACTTGGAAATGGCGGCGGCAGCAGCCGGTCGGAAGACCGGCGGCCGCACTGCCGCCGTACCGCCGCCGGAGCCACCGCCGCCAGGGACATTCAAACAAGGTAAGTCCCGTCCCGGGGGGGGGGGGCAGACCGTTTCTCCACCAATTTCAGGGGGCCGAATGCTCTGGCATTCGGCCTCCCCAAGATTTGTGGAGAACTTCTCTGACATCCCTAAGCAATAGGCTTGTCACTCCTAGGGGTGGCTATTTATTTATTTATTTATTTATTGCATTTATACCCCGCCTTTCTCCCTCTCGCAAGGAACTCAAGGCGGCTAGATGGGCAAACGAGAACGGGATTAGGGATGGTGAGCATTCAGAGGCACCTTATGGTGACAGGTGATGCCTGAGGCCTTCCAAACGGGTTCTGCAGCTCGGCGGGGGGCTAAGGGTTGCCTGGGAGACTGACTCATCTCACTCACCCAGGAGCTTGGCAGCCAAGGAGGGGGTGACAGGGGAAGGTCTACTTCCCTCATAAGGGGCAGTCCGGAGGGGTGGTGAGGCTGACATACCACCCCTCAGGCTGGGTATGTTTTTGCCCAGAAATCTAAAGAGCCTCTTGTTGAGGGTGAAAGAGGAGACTGCAAAAGCTGGTTTGAAACTCAACATTAAAAAAACTAAGATCATGGCATCTGGCCCCATCACTTCCTGTCATATAGAAGGGGGAGAAATGGAAACAGTGACAGATTGTACTTTCTTGGGCTCCAAGATCACCGCAGATGGTGACTGTAGCCATGAAATTAAAAGACGCTTGCTCCTTGGGAGGAAAGCTATGGCAAACCTAGACAGCATAGTAAGAAGCAGAGACATCACCTTGCCGACAAAGGTCCGTCTAATCAAAGCTATGGTTCTCCCAGTAGTAATGTATGGCTGTGAGAGCTGGACTATAAGGAAGGCTGAGCGTCGAAGAATTGATGCTTTCGAACTGTGGCGCTGGAGAAGACTCTTACGAGTCCCCTGGACTGCAAGGAGGTCAAATCAGTCCATCCTAAAGGAAATCAACCCTGAGTGCTCATTGGAAGGACAAATACTGAAACTGAAGCTCCAATATTTTGGCCACCTAATGCAAAGAGAAAACTCTCTGGAAAAGACCCTGATGCTGGGAAAGACTGAAGGCAAAAGGAGAAGGGGACGACAGAGGATGAGATGGCTAGATAGCATCACCGATGCGATGAATATGAACTTGAGTACACTCCGGGAGAGAGCGGAGGACAGGAAGGCCTGGTGTGCTATGGTCCATGGGGTCACGAAGAGTCAGACACGACTGAACGACTGAACAACAACAAACTGCTGGTACAGTCAGGGCCTGTCCTAGGTTTCCCCTTTGCAGATATTTCAATAAATGTGGCCCAATTGGAATCCAAGCCTTTGTTGTCTTTCTCTTCATTACCCTGTCTCCGCTCACAAATGCATATACTGTTACATGCATGAGGCCCTTTCTCATGCTTACCAAATATATGGTGGGTGGGGTGTGTGGCCATGATGATATGCATCAGCTGTGGAAAGTATCTTGTATAGTTCTTCAGCTTTCCACACATGATTTGAATGTGTGAGAGGTTTCATTTCCCTGAACCCCCTCAGCTTACACCAAGAATTAATTTAACATAAATAAATTTAACATTAAAAAAATGTTTCACTTTTGAAAACACAATAACTGTGTCCTCTTGACTAGAAAAAAAAAGGTGTAAATAGATCCCTTCGCTGCCAAATGTCTTTATTTTGGAGCTAACTACAAGGTGCCATGTGAAACTAATCCCAGCAGTGAAGACAAGGATACAAGATTAGCTTAAAACATTTAAAATAGAAGGGCAAATTAAAAACAAAAACAAAACAACCACTCATAATTTCCCTCTGGGGAAAATCTCTTCTGAGAACGCCAAATTAGGTGCATTGGTTATTCTTCTCAATCATAATAAACCTGTGAGAATGTCACTAACTTAATTATTCTGCAAGAGGGCAAATTAATCTTATGAGATGGCTATTCACCCAGGGTTTCCATGATAAATCAGATAGCTAAGAGATCTGTAATCACTTCTAATAGGTTCAAAGCTAGGTTCAAAGCTAAGAAGATAGGTAAAGGATCACAGTGACTTTGCTACTAAATTGATAGTTGGAAAAGAGTTGGAAGATTTAATCACTGGATATGGTCTATTCTACTACAAAAACATTTTCATTTCTTTGTGCATATTTGTATGTGAATGTGTTTTGAATCGCTTTTGACTCCTCTATGTTCCTGAACATGCAATGCTTACTTCCTGTCTCATCTAGACATGCAAGAGACATCCTGGAATTATAATTTGTCAAAATGAACTCTTTAAACATTTTCAGAGTTGTTTGTTTTTAATACTTTTTTTTTTAAAGCAGTGGGGTTGCTTGCAGTTCATACACCCTTGCATATGAGTTTTAATCTAAATTACGTTGTCTAGATACTTTGGAATCTTTCACTTTGAGACTGTTCCAGAAATTTGAAAGAAAATGTATGAGGAGGACAGCATGCAAACTATGGAATGGTTTCTCTGTCTTTCCTTGAATATGAACTCCCAGGGTTGTCATAGCAGGAAGATATTTTCTGCTTTCTAAGGCCATTTCAGATCTATAAGGGAAAAAAACCCTTAAAAAATGGATGTGCTAGATGAAAGAAACCAAACACTTTTGGTTTTTGAAGAATTCTTGCTCTTGGAGCAAGAAGAATTCTTGCTCCACAGATTAAATTGATAATATTTCTCTCATTTCTCATTATCTACCTTGCAACAATGGCTGGGAATATACTCCTTATAATAACTGTCTGGGTGGACCATCACGTTCATACCCCAATCAAACAATGTATTTCTTTCTCAGCAATTTATCCTTTCTGGAAACCAGCTACATCTCCAACGTCATCCCTTGACTTCTTGGAAGTTATGTAAGTGACCACAAAATGATTTCTCTCCCAGGATGTTTCCTTCAGCTCTATATGTTTGGATTCCTGGGGTCATAGAATCATAGAATAGTAGGGTTGGAAGGGGCCTACAAGGCCATTGAGGCCAACCCCCTGCTCAAGGCAGGAATCCAAGTCAGAGCATCCCTGACAGATGGCTGTCCAGCCTCATCTTGAATGCCTCCAGTGTGGGAGAGCCCACTACCTCCCTGGGTAATTGGTTCCATTATCGTATTGCTCTAACAGTAGGGGTGGACGAAAGTCACTTACCTGTCCTCGAAGGACGTTCGCGGTGGGGGGGGAGGCGCTTCGCTGGTCCCCCCGCGAAGTTCAGGCCGGGGGGGAGGCTTCCCGCCTCACCCTGGCCGAAATTCAGGCTGGGGAGGAGGCTTACCGCCTCGCCCGGCCGCGAACGCAAAAGTTAAAAAAAAAAAAAAACGCCCCCTGATAGGCTACGTGACGATTCACGTAGCCTATCACGGTTAGATCTGCAAAGTCAGCCATGATAGGCTACGTGAATCGTCACGTAGCCTATCACGGGTGACTTTAAAAAAAAAAAAAAAGCACGTACGCTAATGGCAGCCCCCATAGGGAGCCGCCATTCACATTCCTTATTTAGTTGCCGTAGTCTACGTAACTCTTTACGTAGACTACAGCGACCAAATAAGGAACGGGAATGGCGGCTCCCTATGGGGGCCGCCATTATCCGTACACACTTTTTTTTTTTTAAGTCACCCGTGATAGGCTACGTGACGATTCACGTAGCCTATCACGGCTGACTTTGCAAATCTAGCCGTGATAGGCTACGTGAATCGTCACGTAGCCTATCAGGGGGCGTTTTTTTTTTTCTTTCATTGCAATGGCGGTGGCGGCAGCCGGTCGAAAGACCAGCTGCCGCTCCCGCCTCGCTCGAACACCCGCCGAACCGCCGGCTGGGCCAGCCACCGGGAGAGACATTCAGTGAAGGTAAGTCCCGTCCCGGGGGGGGCGGGGGGCAGGGGGGCGGAGGATTTCTCCCCGAAACTTGTTCGGGGGGCCGAACACGTTGGCGCTCGGCCCCCCGAAGTTTCGGGGAGAAATTCTCCGCCATCCCTATCTAACAGTCAGGAAGTTTTTCCTGATGTTCAGCCGGAATCTGGACTCGTGTAACTTGAGCCCATTATTCCGTGTCCTGCACTCTGGGATGATCAAGAAGAGATCATGGCCTTCTTCTCTGTGACAACCTTTCAAGTACTTGAAGAGCACTATCCTATTTCCCCTCAGCCTTCTCTTCTCAAGGCTAAACATGCCCAGTTCTTTCAGTTTCTCTTCATAGGGCTTTGTTTCCAGTCCCCTGATCATCTTTGTTGCCCTCCTCTCAACCCTCTCCAGTTTGTCTGCATCCTTCTTCAAGTGTGGTGCCTAGAACTGGACACAGTACTCCAGATGAGGCCTAAGCAGTGCTGAGTAGAGGGGAACTAGTACTTCCCAGGATTTGGAAGCTATGCTTCTACTAATGCAGCCCAAAATGGCACTGGCCTTTTTTGCAGCCACATCACATTGTTCGCTCATATTCAGCTTGTGATCGACAACAATTCTTGTAGTGTTGTTGAGCCACGTATCCCCATCTTGTAACTGTGCATGTGGTTTCTTTTTCCTAGGTGTAGAACTTGGCATTTATCCCTATTAAATGTCATTCTGTTGTTTTCTGCCCAGCGCTCCAGTCTATCCAGATCACTTTGAATTTTTTTTCTGTCTTCCAAAGTATTAGCTCTCCTGCCCAATTTTGTGTCAGCTGAAAATTTGATCAGCATTCCCTACACCTCCTCCTCGAAATCATTAATCAAAATGCTGAAGAACACTGAACCCAGGACTGAACACTGAACCCGGGACAGGAATTACCTGGGGCGGATCTTCCTAGTGGCAGCAGCTCCGGTGGCGGCTCCGGCGGCGGTTCGGCAGGTGCGGCAGCTGGTCTTCCGACCAGCTGCCGCCGCTGCCATTTCCACCTTTAAAAAAAACCAAAAAACAAAAAAAGTGATAGGCTAAGTAAAGATTTACATAGCCTATCACGCCTAAATTTTAAAAAACACCGTGATAGGCTACGTAAATGTTTATGTAGCCTATCACAGCCGATTAAAAAAACAAAAGAAAATGTGTGTATGCAAATGGCGGCGCCCATAGGCGCCGCCATATGCGCTGCTTATTTTGGCACGTCTTAGTCTACGTAAACATTTACATAGACTACGGCAAAAATAAGGGGAACGCAAATAGCGTAGCATCTACGCTATTTGCGTTCCCCTTATTTTCGCTGTAGTCTTCGTAAATGTTTACGTAGACTAAGACATGCCAAAATAAGGAACGCAAATGGCGGCGTCCATGGGTGCCGCCATTTGCGTACATGCATTTTTTTTTTAATCAGCCGTGATAGGCTACGTAAACATTTACATAGCCTATCACGGCTGACTGCAGGGACGCAAATGGCGCCGCTACGGCCGCTGCCATTTGCGTTCCTGCTAGCCAGCGGCCGGATGTCTGGCTGCTGGCGGAGCCGGCCGGCGGCTCCACAGAATCCCTGCAGAGCGGAGCCGGCCGCCCAGGATTCCAGGGGGAGGGAGGGACGGAGCGCCTCCCCGCAGCATTAGCATAATCCGCAAACAGGTAAGTGACTTTCCTACATCCCTAGAGGTGACTTGATCAAAAAATGAGATCAGATTTGTCTGGCAGGATTTGTTCTTGACAAATCCATGTTGGCTTCGAGTAATCACTGCATTGTTTTCAAAGTGCTTACAGATGGATTGCTTTATCATCTGCTCCAGAATTTCCCCAGGGATTGATGTTAGACTGACTGGTCTGTAGTTCCCGGGTTCCTCCTTTTTACTCTTTTTGAAGATAGGGACAACATTAGCCCTCCTCCAGTCATCTGGCACTTCATCCATCCTCCATGATTTCTCAAAGAGAATAGTAGGGATGTATGAAAGTCACTTAGCTTTTCGTGGATTGTGTTCGTGGTGGTGGGGGAGGCGCTCCATCCCTCCCGCCGGAATCCTCGACTGTTGGCTCTGCTCTGCATTTCCAGCCGCAGGCTGGCTGGTGCGTAGTGGCCGCCATTTGCATCCAGCCAGGGAGCCATGATACACCATGTAAGCCTTTACATAGCCTATCACGGCTGGGGAAAAAAAAAAAATGGCGTACGCAAATGGCAGCGGCTACGGCGGCCGCCATTTGTGTTCCTTATTTTTTGCCATTTTAGTCTATGTAAATATTTACGTAGACTATTACAGCGAAAAAAAGGGAACGCAAATAGCGTAGTGTGCGCTATTTGCGTTCCATTTTTCTTTTGCCATTTTAGCCTACGCAAATATTTACATAGGCTAAAATGGCTAATAAAAAAGGAATGCAAATAGCGCCCACTACGCTATTTGGGTTCCCCTTTTTTTTTGCCATAATAGCCTATGTAAATATTTACGTGCACTAAAACGGCGAAAAATTAGGAACACAAATGGCGGCCGCCATAGCTGCCGCCATTTGCATACTCCATTTTTTTGTTTGATTGGATTGCCGTGATAGGCTACATAAAGACTTACGTAGCCTATCACGGCAAAGACCAGAATGCAAATGGCGGCCGTGGCAGCCAGTTGAAAGACCAGCTGCCACTGCCGCTGCCAAAGCCGCCGCTGGATCCGCCGCTGTCTGGAACATCTGCCCCAGGTAATTCTCGTTCCAGGGGGAATCTGCGGGGGGGTGGCGGGCCGTTCTGCCACAGATTTTGGGGGGCCAAATGCCAGTGCATTTGGCCTCACTGAAATCCGTGGCAGAATTCTCCACCATCCCTAAAGAATAGACAGTGGTTCTGATAGGGATGTAAGAATCCCTTATCTGGCTCTGCGCAGGGGCATCCACGGTGGGGGGGAGGCGCTCTGTCCCTCCCCCCATAATCCTTGATGGGGGGGAGGCGCTCTGTCCCTCCACCCGGAATCCTGCCTGGCCGGCTCCACTCTGCGGCCAAGCCGCGGAGCTGCTGGCCAGCTCCAGCCGCCCGCAGTCGGACATCTGGCCGCTGGGCAGCCCTGCAGGGACGCAAATGGTAGCTGTCATAGCCACTGCCATTTGCATCCCTGAGGAGGCCGTGATAGGCTATGTAAATGCTTACGTAGCCTATCACACCAGGGGGAAAAAAAACCCAGCGTACGCAAACGGCGGTAGCCACCGCCATTTGCGTACGCTGGGGTTCCCCCCCCCACCATGATAGGCTACGCAAATACTTACGTAGCCTATCACGGCCTCTTCAGGGATGCAAATGGCATCCCTGCATAAGTATTTATGTAGCCTATCATGGCTAGGAAGAAGAGGAAGTGAATGGTGGCCAGGACGGCCGCCATTCGCAAAGCAGCGTGGACGGTAGCAGGTAAGTGCTCCGTTTCGCACACCTTTCGTGGGGTGGAGGCTGTGGGGACTTCATCCTGCATGGCTTTCATGGGTTGGGGGGGGTGGGGGCTTCATTCCGCAATGGATTTCAGGGGGATGAATGCACTGGCATTTGGCCTCACCTAGATCCGTCGCGGAATTATCTGACATCCCTAGGTTCTGAGAGTTCTTCTGCCAGTTCCTTTATTACTCTAGGATGCAGTTCATCTGGCCCTGGAGATTTGAACTCATTCAAAGTAATTAGGTGTTCCTTGACCACATGCCTATCGATCTCAAGCTGCAATCCTGCTCCTTCAGCCTGTACTTCGCCTTTGCCAGAGGGCTCATAGACCCTCTTTTGGGAGAAGACTGAGCCAAAGTAGGAATTGAGCACCTCTGCCTTTTCATTGTCATCTGTTATCATTGTCAACTGAGTGTTTCCTACTCACAGGGATGTCCTATGATAGATACTTAGCCATATTTCATCCGTTACACTACAACATTCTCATGAACAACAAGAATTTTCTTCTAGCTTTTGCCTCCTGGTTGTGTGGCCTCATTTCTTCATCTCTCTAGGGATGGGGGAGAATTTCTCCCCGAAACTTCAGGGGGCCGAGTGCCAACGCATTTGGTCCTCCGAAGGTTCGGAGAGAAATTCTCCCCCCCGCCTCCCCGCCCTCCCCCCAGGATGGGACTTACCTTTTACAAATGTCGTTCCCGGCGGCAGGTCCCAGTGGTGGTTCGGCAAGTCTTCGTCAGGGGCGGGGGCAGCAGCCGGTCTTTCGACCGGCTGCTGCCGCCGCCATTACAAAAAATGTAAAAAAAACCCCACACCCCTGTGATAGGCTACGTAACGATTAACATAGCCTATCACGGCTAGATTTCCAAAGTCAGCCGTGATAGGCTACGTTAATTGTCATGTAGCCTATCACGGGTGACTTTGGAAAAAAAAAAAAAAGCACGTACGCAAATGGCAGCCCCCATAGGGAGCCGCCATTCACGTTCCTTATTTAGTCGCCGTAAAGATTTACGTAGACTACAGCAACCAAATAAGGAACGGGAATGGCGGCTCCCTATGGGGGCCGCCATTATCCGCACACACTTTTTTTTTTTTAAGTCACCCGTGATAGGCTACGTGACGATTCACGTAGCCTATCACGGCTGACTTTTCAGATCTAGCCGTGATAGGCTACGTGAATCGTCATGTAGCCTATCAGGGGGCTTTTTTTTTTTTTTTTTTACTTCCGCGTTCGCGGCCGGGCGAGGCGAGGCACCTCCTCCCCGGCCTGAATTTCGGCCGGGCGAGGCGGGAAGCCTCCTCCCCGCCTGAATTTTGGCCGGGCGAGGCGGGAAGCCTCCCCCCCTGGCCTGAACTTCGCGGGGGGAGCAGCGAAGCGCTCCCCCCCACCGCGAACAAGCTGCGAGAAAAGGTAAGTGACTTTCGTCCACCCCTATTGTTGTCTCAACATTTCATGGGTCTCTCATCATCATGTATGTACTGCCCACAGGCAACCAGTCTTTAGATTTTAATAAGAGTTTCTCTCTTCTCTACACTGTACTACCTCCCATGTTCAATCCACTTGTCTACAATCTTAGGAATAAGGAGGTTAAAGAGGCATTGAGATGAGCTGTTATCAAATGTTACTGAATTCAAAGAATTGAGGATTTTATGCTAAAACGATTAATGTAGAATTTGCCATGCCTTCAATGACATAGATTCCTGGTGTCATGGTGTTTTGTTTTATTGAAGAATCTGGATCCCAAAATTGTAAACGCATTTGTTAAGTTTAATGCAAAGTTTATATTTCCTGGCCTTGACAGAGTGCAGGTATTAACATGTATGCAAGTAATAGATTCATAACATTTTCCACCAAAATTTTGCTTTTCAGCACTTTCTTTATCATAAATGCTAGTTACATTAGAATAAATAGAAATATATCATGGTTTCCTGCCCCCCCCCAAATGAATATCATGGGAGACAATATGGTTTGGGAAGATTGTCACATACTGCTCTAGATCCCTGACATGGAAGTGTCCTTCTCTCATGTCCTATTCCTCAGTTCCAAGGATCAGTTAGGGACGTACGAAAGTGACTTACCTTTCGCGGATTGTGTTGAACGGGGGGGGGGAGGTATTCCATCCCTCCCCCCGGAATCCTCAAACAGCTGGCTGTGCTCCGCGGCAGCTCCGTGGAGCAACCGGCCAGGCCCAGCCAGGCCAGAGCCGTCCGCAGCCAGATTTCCGGCCGGAGAGGGCTCTGGGGAAAAAACAAACACCCGCGTATGCAAATGGTGGCAGCTACGGCCGCCACCATTTGCATTCCTTATTATTGGCTGTCTGAATCTATGTAAATTTTTACGTAGGCTAAAATGGCGAATCAAAAGGGGACGCAAATAGAGCCCGCTATGCTATTTGCGTTCCCCTTTATTTTCGCCATCATAGTCTACGTAAATATTTACGTAGACTAAGACAGCCAAAAATAAGGAACGCAAATGGCAGCGGCTGTAGCCGCCGCCACTTGCATAGGTGGGTTGTTGTTGTTTTTTAAACTACGTAAATCTTTACATAGCCTATCACATCTTTTTTTTTTTTACCAAGACTGGAAATTGCGGCAGCAGCAGCCGGTCGGAAGACCAGCTGCCGCCGCCACCACCAAAGCCACTGCCGGAGCCACCGCCGCCCGGAAGATCCGCCCTAGGTAAGTCTTGTCCCAGGGGGGATCCACGGGGGGGCGGGGGGGCAGGCCGTTCCACCACGGAGTTCGGGGGGCCGAATGTGCTGGCATTCGGCCTCACCAAGATCCATGGCGGAATTCTCTGACATCCCTAGGATCAGTAATAGAAGGCCATCAGTCAAACCTACATGTATATGGTGGGCACTGGCAACTCCTCTGCATTAGAATCATAGAGTTGGAAGGGACCTCAAAGTTCTACCCCTCTGTTGATCCAAGAATCAGATTCAATATCAGATAATTCACAAAAAATGTAAATAGCAGAAACTTCAAATGGAAGATTAATCCCCTCCTGGAGATTTCTGTGCTTGCCATGATGCAATAGGTATTATTGTCAGGATTCAAAGATATTAAGTAAATTCTAAAGATACATACATTGGATTAAGGCCAATAGATGTGTCCCATGCCCTCCCTGATTGCCCTATCCTTTATTTTGTTTTGTATGCCAACAAAAGAGGAATAGAATATCCTTTATATCATAATTTTATCCCAGATTTGTCTTGCTGATGATTAAAAAAAAAAATCATCATGATTCCTCCTACACTTATTTTCAGAATAGTTATTACAAATATCTAACATGGTAATTAGGAAAAAAATCATGATTCCTCCTCTTATTTCCAGAAGAGTCATTACAAAAAATCAATATGGTAATTAGGGGAAAAAATCATGATTCCGCCTCCTCCTCCTCTTTCTAGAACAGTTATTACAAAAAAGTAACGTATTAATTAGGGAAAAATAGATCTTCCTGGAAATTCTTTTTAGAGTCTTGGAAATGCCCTACCGCCATGTCTGGCTTGTCTGGCTGTGGTGGGGAGGCATTGCAGGCAGGTGGGGTGAAGAGTAGGGGTGCACGAAACCCACTTACCTGCCCTCAAAGCTTGTCGCGGTGGGGGGGAGGCGCTTCGCTGCTCCCCCCGCGAAGTTCAGGCCGGGGGGGGAGGCTTCCTGCCTTGCCTGGCCGAAATTCAGGCCGGGGGGGAGGCTTCCCGCCTCGCCCAGCTGAAATTCAGGCCGGGGAGGAGGCGCCTCGCCTCGCCCGGCCGCGAAATAAAAAGTTAAAAAAAAAACGCTCCCGTGATAGGCTACATGATGGTTAACGTAGCCTATCATGGCTAGATCTGCAAAGTCAGCCGTGATAGGCTATGTAAATCGTCACATAGCCTATCACGGGTGACTTTAAAAAAAAAAAAAAGTGTGTACGGATAATGGCGGCCCCCATAGGGAGCCGCCATTCCCGTTCCTTATTTGGTGGCTGTAGTCTACATAAATGTTTACATAGACTACGGCGAAAATAAGGGCAACGCTATTTGCGTTGCCCTTATTTTCGCCGTAGTCTACATAAACATTTACGTAGACTACAGCGACTAAATAAGGAACGCGAATGGCGGCTCCCTATGGGGGCCGCCATTATCCGTACGTGCTTTTTTTTTTTAAGTCACCCGTGATAGGCTACGTGACGATTCACGTAGCCTATCACGGCTGACTTTGTAAATCTAGCCGTGATAGGCTACGTGAATCGTCACGTAGCCTATCAGGGGAAGTTTTTTTTTTTTTAACTTTTTATTTCGCGGCCGGGCGAGGCGAGGCGCCTCCTCCCCGGCCTGAATTTCGGCCGGGCGAGGCGGGAAGCCTCCCCCCCGGCCTGAACTTCGTGGGGGGAGCAGCGAAGCGCCTCCCCCCCACCGCGAACGGCCTTCGACGACAGGTAAGTGACTTTTGTCCACCCCTAGTTTGATTATCCTTTGAATATGAATTGACTGAATTTGTGCTTACTGAATTAATATGTCAACCATAACATACTGAACCTTGTTTTCACACTTCTCTGAATTTTGCAATGCAGTTCTCCTGTCAAAACTTCCATACAAAAATGCATATATTATGTGAACATGTGTACAAAAATGCATGTATTAGGAACAATGCATCCCAAATATATGCATTTTTGTAAGCATTTCTCCTAAGGTATTTTACATGCATTTCTCCTAATATGAGCATTTTTGTATGCTTTTATCCCATTATATGCATTTTTGTACAAATTTCATGAAATTATGTATTCATACAAAAATGCACAGCGTGGGAGAAATACAATGGGAGAAATGCATACAACATTTATTTTAGGAGAAAGGCATACAAATTTGTATGGCGTTTTGTGCAGATTTTTTTCCTAAAGAAATATTCACAAACTGATGCAGAAGCAGGATGGAATGAACTTAAAATTGTTCAAAAATTGTAGGGATGTACGAAAGTCACTTACCTGTTCACGGATTATGCTGATGCTGAGGGGGAGGTGCTCCTTCCCTTCCCCCGAAATTCTGGCCGGGGGAGAGGCGCTCCGTCCCTCCCACCCCCCGAATGCCGGCCAGCCGGCTCTGCTCCACAGGGATTCTGTGGAGCTGCCGGCCAGCTCCTCCAGCGGCTGGACATCCGGCCGCTGGCTAGCAGGGATACAAATGGCGGCGGCCATAGCCGCCGCCATTTGCATCCCTGCAGTCAGCCGTGATAGGCTATGTAAATGTTTATGTAGCCTATCACGGCTGATTAAAAAAAAAAAAAAACGTGCGTACACAAAGGGCGGTGCCCATGGGCGCTGCCATTTGCGTTCCTTATTTTGGCATGTCTTAGTCTACGTAAACATTTACGTAGACTACGGCAAAAATAAGGGGAACGCCTTATTTTCGCCGTAGTCTACATAAATGTTTATGTAGACTAGACGTGCCAAAATAAGGAACGCAAATGGTGGCCCCCATGGGCCGCCGCCATTTGCGTACGCGCTTTTTTTTTTTTTTCCAAAGTCACCCGTGATAGGCTATGTGACAATTTACGTAGCCTATCACGGCTGACTTTGGAAATCTAGCCATGATAGGCTATGTAAATCATCACGTAGCCTATCAGGGGTGTGTGTTTTTTGTTTTTTGTTTTACTTTTTTATTTTGTAATGGTGGCGGCGGCAGCCGGTCAGAAGACCAGCCGCCGCCGCCACTGAAGCTGCCGCCAGAGCCACCGCCGCCTGGAACATCCTCCCCAGGTAAGTCTCACCCCAGGGGGGATCCGCGGGGGGGGCGGGGGGGGCAAGTCGTTCCGCCATGGAGTTCGGGGGGCCAAATGCACTGGCATTTGGCCTCACTGAGATCCGTGGTGGAATTCTCTGACATCCCTAATCCTCCCACCCCCACACCCCCATGGAATCCCCCCTGGGATGAAGCCTACCTGGGGCGGATGTTCCAGCGGTGGTGGCTCCGGCAACGGCTCCGGTGGTGGCAGTGGCGGCAGCTGGTCTGTCAGCTGGCTGCTGTGGATTCAAATGGCAGCCGCCCAGGCTGCTGTGATAGGCTATGTAAGTATTTACATAGCCTATCACGGCAAAGGCAGCCACGCAAATGGCAGCCACCACACCATTTGTGTAGCTGCCTTTGCTGTGATAGGCTACATAAATACTTACGTAGCCTTCATGGCAAACTAAAAAAGAAAAACCGCATACTCAAATGGCAGCGGCTATGGCGGCTGCCATTTGCATTCCCATTTTTCGCAGTTTTAGCCTACGTAAATATTTATGTGAGCTATTATGGCAAAACAAAAGGAGAACGCAAATAGCGTAGTGGGCGCCATTTGCGTTCCTTTTTTTTTGCCGTAATATCTTACGTAAATATTTATGTAGGCTAAAACAGAGGAAAAAAGGGAACACAAATGGTGACCACCGTAGCCACTGCCATTTGCATATGCTTTTTTTTTCTTTCGGAAGGCTGCCCAGCAGCTGGAAGTCTGGCTGCGGGCGTCCCCGGTCGACGGCTCATCGAATCTCAGTAGAGCAGAGCCGGCCAGATCAGGATTTCGGGGGGAGGTGCAGAGCGCCCCCCCCACCGCGAATCACCCCGTCGGAAAGGTAAGTGACTTTCGTACATCCCTAGTACATACTTACGTAGCCTATCACGGCTAATGCAGGGATGCCATTTGCGTCCCTGCGAAAGCCGTGATAGGCTGCGTAAGTATTTCCGTTAGGGATGGCCGTGAATTTCTCCACGAATCTCGGGGTGGCTGAATGCCAAAGGATTTGGCCCCCCGAAATTGTTGGTGAAATTCTCCGCCACCCCCCCGCCACCCCCCCTGGGATGGGACTTACCTCCCTCGAATGTCCCTGTCGGTGGCAGGTCCCGGCGGCGGTTCGGCGGTGTTTCGTCGGGGGTGGGGGTGGCAGCCGGTCTTCCGACCGGCCACCGCCACCGCCATTACAAAATAAAGTAAAAAAAAAAAACACACCCGTGAAAGGCTACGTAACGATTAATGTAGCCTATCACGGCTAGATTTCCAAAGTCAGCTGTGATAGGCTCCGTTAATTGTTACGTAGCCTATCACGGGTGACTTTGAAAAAAAAAAGCGTGTACGCAAATGGCGGCACCCATGGGTGCCGCCATTTGCGTTCCTTATTTGGGCCCGTGTAGTCTACGTAAAGATTTATGTAGACTACGGCGAAAATAAGGGCAACGCAAATAGCGTTGCCCTTATTTTCGCCATTTGCGTACACGCTTTTTTTCCCCCCAAAGTCACCTGTGATAGGCTACGTAACAATTAACGGAGCCTATCACGGCTGACTTTGGAAATCTAGTTGTGATAGGCTACATTAATCGTTACATAGCCTATCACAGGTGTGTGTTGTTTTTTTAAATTCACTTTTTATTTCGCGGCCAGGGAGACGGGGCGCTTCTCCCCAGCCTGAATTTTGGGCAGGCGAGGCGGGGCGTCTCCACCCCTGGCCTGAACTTCGCGGGGAGAACCAAAGCGCCTCCCCCCCACCGCGAAGCAAGCTGCGGGACCAGGTAAGTGACTTTCATACATCACTAATTTCCGTAGCCTATTACAGCAAAAAAAAGGGAATGCAAATGGAGGCGGCTATGGTGGCCACCATTTGCCTTCCCTTTTTTTTTTGCCGTGATAGCCTACATAAATATTTACGTAGGCTATTACAGCAAAAGAGGAGTGCAAATGGCGTAGCCGCCATTTGCATACATGGGGGTTTTTTTCCGGAAGACTGCCCAGCAGCCGGATGTCCAGCTGCTGGCGGCCCCAGCTGGTGTCTCTGCAGAATCTCTGTGGAGCGGAGCGGGCCAGAGAGAATTTCGGGGGGAGGGACAGAGCGCCTCCCCCCCACCGCAAATGTCACCCTTCGAAAAGGTAAGTGACCTTCGTACATCCCTACCCATCAACCACTTTACTGCCACTTTACTGAAACTTTTAAATTATGCTGAGTAAAGATAGCACTATAGCAACAACACCAACCAAAGTCCTAATGTGTTGTTGTTGTTGTTTTTATATTGTGGTTTGTGCAGAAATGCTGGGGTTCTAGCAGCACAGTCACTTCTGACAGTGGTAGCCACTTCCAGCACCAGCAGAAATGAAGCAGAAGCAGAAATATTAAAAGAGCTTTCAAGGAGTCTGTGGGAGCTGGGTTGATGTAGCATTGGATGCTTGCTTGTAAAAAGATGCAAATAATATGCCCTTCTGCTTCTGTGACTGTATGCTCCACGTTGATCATCCACTCCTGTCCTATGCTGCACTTTCTGTGACTTCAGTGCATACTGAGCAGGAAACGAACAAACAAAAAGCCTTTAATCGCTTTTCATTACTCACAGCATGGGAGTCTAAGCGGGGGAGGGGAGTTGGATGGACTCCACCATGCCCGGCCACCCAGACTCTCTTGCCAGGCTGTGGGGGGCTCGCACTAGCCTTCTCAGCAACCCCTTACTGAGCTGCAATGCCCTTTACACCTGCAGTCTTGAGTCATTGCCCCTTGAAGGTAACCATAGACACAACTTTAGGTATGCAGAAGTAACTAAGGGCTGCAATTGTGTGCGCAACTGAAGCTTGGTAAGGGAAGGACAGCCTCAGTTACTTCTCAGGTGGTCCTGGATCTGTCCTTTAGCTCCCACAGTGCAGCTCGCATGGGCAGGCAGCAAGAGTGGCTGGGCAACCGGATGGAGGCAAGTCCGTCCATCCCTAGTCATAAATCCCTATGCTTACTCCTAGGGATGTACGAAACAACTCACCTGTTTCGTTTCGTGACATCCGCGGTGGGGGGGAGGCACTCCGTCCCTCCCCCTGAAATCCTCGCTGGCCGGCTCCACTCTGTGGCGACTCCATGGAGCCGCCGGCCAGGGCCGCCCACAGCAACATCTGGCCGCTACTGGGCTGAGCAGGGATGCAAATGGTGGCCACTGTAGCCGTCACCATTTGTGTCCCTTTTTTTCGCTGTGATAGGCTACATAAATATTTACGTAGCCTATCACGGCCTCCACAGGGATGCATATGGCATCCCTGCATTAGCCATGATAGGCTACGTAAGTATTTACGTAGCCTATCACGGGAAAAATCATAAAGCAAATGGCGGCCGCAGATGCAGCCGCCATTCCCAAGGCAGTGCAAATGGCACCAGGTAGGTGCTCTGTTTTGCGCGCCTTTTGCGGGGTGGTGGGGTGGTGGGGCTTCGTTCCGCCATGGATTTCGGGGGGCCAAATGAACTGGCATTTGGCCTCACTGAGATCAATGCCGGAATTCTCCGCCATCCCTACTTACTCCTATCCTTCAGATATTTTGCAGATTTCTAGGGACACCTCCAGAACAGAAGCCATTTTCATATAAATCCCACCCCAAAAAAGAAGGGGAAGGGGAAACAAATCACTCCTTTGCACAGCCAAAACTGTGAAGATTCCCCTTTGACAAACACTGCTCCATCTATCCTTCTGAACTTTTGCATGTTTCTTAGCTATGTATGTCATTTTCATAACAATTGCCTCCAAAGAGCACATCTGTCTTTTGGAAATCCACTAACTGTAAAGGATGCTCTTTCACACGCATACCCTTGACCTTTTTGTTTGAGTCTTGGCAGGCATGATTCCCTGAGAACGGGCAACTGCACCTGCAAATTTAACCCAGTTCTGCAAACACAAAAAGAATTGGCATTTCCTTTTTCTAAAAAACAACAACCCCGATAACAATATTTAAAGCAGACTTCCCCAGATGTGTAGGCTTACAACTGGCACTCTCCAAATGTATTTGACTACAACTCCCATAGTCCTTCAGCCAGCAAAATCTTCCAACTCATCTTGAGGACACCAGCTTGGGGGTGGCTGACTTAAAGGCACCTAGCACAAAAAGCCCTGCAACTATTTGTTTTAAAATTGGCACACATAATCCCCTAATAAGTGGAGATGACAGTCTTCCAGCTGAGCTATTTAAAATCCTAAAAGATGATGCTGTTAAAGTGCTGCATTCAATATGCCAACAAATTTGGAACACTCAACAATGGCCGCAAGACTGGAAAAGGTCAGTTTACATTCCAATTCCAAAGAAGGGCAATGCCAAAGAGTGTTCAAACTACCGCACATTTGGGCTCATTTCACATGCCAGCAAGGTGATGCTCAAAATCCTACAAGCTAGGCTTCAGCAGTATGCGAACCGAGAACTACCGGAAGTACAAGCTGGGTTTAGAAGAGGCAGAGGAACTAGAGATCAAATCGCCAACATTCGCTGCATCATGGCGAAAGCAAGAGAATTCCAGAAAAATGTCTATTTCTGCTTCATTGACTACGCTAAAGCCTTTGATTGTGTGGATCACAACAAACTGTGGCAAATTCTGAAAGTGATGGGAGTACCAGACCACCTTACCTGTCTCCTGAGAAACCTGTACGAGGGTCAAGAAGCAACAGTAAGAACCAGACATGGAACAACCAAGTGGTTCAAAATTGGGAAAGGAGTACGACAAGGCTGCATATTGTCACCCTGCTTATTTAACTTATATGCAGAGTACATCATGAGAAATGCCGGGTTGGATGAATCAGAGGTCAGAATTAAGATTGCTGGGAGAATTATCAACAACCTCCGATATGCAGACGATACCACCCTAATGGCAGAAAGCGAAGAGGATCTCAAGAGCCTCTTGTTGAGGGTGAAAGAGGAGAGTGCAAAAGCTGGTTTGAAACGCCACATTAAAAAAACTAAGATCATGGCATCTGGCCCTATCACTTCCTGGCATATAGAAGGGGAAGAAATGGAAGCAGTGACAGATTTTACTTTCTTGGGCTCCAAGATCACCGCAGATGGTGACTGTAGCCATGAAATTAAAAGACGCATGCTCCTTGGGAGGAAAGCTATGGCCAACCTAGACAGCATAGTAAGAAGCAGAGACATCACCTTGCCGACAAAGGCCGTCTAATCAAAGCTATGGTTCTCCCAGTAGTAATGTATGGCTGTTAGAGCTGGGCTATAAGGAAGGCTGAGCGCCGAAGAATTGATGCTTTCGAACTGTGGCGCTGGAGAAGACTCTTACGAGTCCCCTGGACTGCAAGGAGGTCAAATCAGTCCATCCTAAAGGAAATCAACCCTGAGTGCTCATTGGAAGGACAGATACTGAAACTGAAGCTCAAATATTTTGGCCACCTAATGCAAAGAGAAAACTCTCTAGAAAAGACCCTGATGCTGGGAAAGACTGAAGGCAAAAGGAGAAGGGGACGGCAGAGGATGAGATGGCTAGATAGCATCACTGATGCAATGAATATGAACTTGAGCACGCTCCGGGAGAAAGCGCAGGACAGGAAGGCCTGTCGTGCTATGGTCCATGGGGTCACGTAGAGTCGGACATGACTGAACGACTGAACAACAACAAGGCCAGCAAACCTGATCCAAATTTGAGAAAAAGAAAGAAAAAAAGTTGTTGTTGATGTTATTATTTCCATCGATAGTCAATGGGATTTTAGACTCAGCCCTGAGTCAAGCAAAGCAGCCCCCAAATGGAGCCATCTGAGACAATAATGCAGTTTTCCAAATTGGAGTTCAAAGTAGTATTGCCAAATCTTGTGGTTGGCACACACCCCTAGTTAGGGATGGTGGAGAATTCCGCCACGGATTTCAGTGAGGCCGAATGAACTGGCATTCGGCCCCCCGAAACCCATGGCGGAACGGCCTCCCGCCCGCCCTCCCCGCGGAATCCCCCCCCCAGGACAAAGTTTACCTGGGGCGGATGTTCCGGCAGTGGCGGCTCCGGCAGCAGATCCGGCGGCGGTGGCGGCAGCTGGCCTCTTGGCCGGCTGCTGCAGACTCAAATGGCGGCTGCTGTAGCAGGCACCAGTTGCGTCCAGCCAGGCTGCCATGATAGGCTATGTAAGTATTTACGTAGCCTATCACGACAAGGCAGCCACGCAAATGGCTGTCACCACGCCATTTGCGTAGCTGCCTTTGCCGTGATAGGCTACGTAAATACTTGCGTAGCCTATCATGGCAACAACAACAACAAAAACCTGCATATGCAAATGGCAGTGGCTACGGCAGCCGCCATTTGCGTTCCCTTTTTTTTGCTGTTTTAGCCTACATAAATATTTACGTAAGCTATAACGGTGAAAAAAAGGGGAACGCAAATAGTGTAGTGGGCCCTATTTGCATTCCCCTTTTTTTCGCCGTAATAGCTTATGTAAATATTTACATTGGCTAAAATGGCAAAAAAAAGGAACACGAATAGCGCCCACTACGCTATTTGCGTTCCCCTTTTTTTCGCCGTTAATAGCTTACAACTATTACAACTGCAATTTCAGCCTTTTTTTCCTACACAACAGTCTCCTTATAGCACCCTTCACTTCCTTATTTCTCAAACTATAGATGATTGGATTCAGCATGGGGTTGAATACTGTGTAAAATAATGACAACAGCTTCTTAGTGTCTTGAGAATAACTGGATTTTGGTTGGATATAAGTAAGCCCAGCTGTGCCATAGAACAAAGTTACCACAACTATATGTGAGGAACAAGTGGAAAAAGCTTTGTACCTGCCTTCAGCAGATGGCATCTTTAAGATGGTGGTGATGATACAAACATAGGAAACCAAGATTAGCATAAATGGGGATAGTATAATGAAAATAGTCCCTGTGAGAGCATATATCTCAAACAGGTAAGTGTCTGCACATACTAATTGCAACACTGGTGGACTGTCACAGAAAAAGTGGTCTATGTTATAAGGACCACAGAAATGGAAACTAAAGAGCCATGTTGTCTGGACTGTCCCCACTGGAACTCCTGAGAACCAGGAAAACAGGGCCAGCTGGACATAAGCCCTCTTTTTCATAATGACAGCATAGTGCAAGGGATTGCATATGGCTATATAGCGGTCATAAGCCATGGCAGCTAGGAGAAAACACTCTGAACATCCAAAGGAGAAGAAGAAATACATTTGCATCACACACCCGGGGAAGGAGATGGTTTTGTTCTCAGAAAGTAGATTCACCAACATTTTGGGGACTACAACTAGAGTGAGACAAATATCTAAGAGGGACAAGTTCCAAAGCAAGAAGTGCATGGCATTCTGAAGCGCTGGATCCGATGTTGTGAGAAAGATGATGAGGATATTTCCCAACAAGGTTATGATATGCATAGCCAGAAATACCATAAAAAGCAGAAGCTGCAGCTGAAGGAGGAGATCAGAAAATCCCAACAAAATAAATTCAGTGACATCGCTATTGTTTGTGTGGGACATTCTTTGCCAGTCATTGAAATGTCGAGGAAAGAGGGGGTTAATTATCCCTTTTATGTTAGTCCTGTGATGCTAGCCAGACTGGGAGGAATCATGATAGAAACAATGATAGGTGTCATGATAGAAGGCTTTAGCGAGAGAGTAAGCCACCACATGTAATCGAGAATGTTTCTGGTTCTGGTAGCAATACCCCAAAGTGATCTCCAGTGTGGGCATCTTGAGATGACTCATCATAATGTACAGTGACAATGGTGGAGAACCATGACATTTCACATGTTATGGGTCAGTGGTAAAGACCGTTAAAATATAAGTCTTTGAAAGAATCTAAGGAAAGCATTTCTTTGCAACCTAACGCCCTCCTTCTTCATTAGTCATCCAGTCAGTTCTTGCATCTCCTACTGTAGCTTTGCAGAAAGGAAAGCAACATCTACAAAGAAAGAAAAGGGACAATTCTGACACTCTCAAGGGGCTATTAGGCAAACAGTTATATAATATCTTCTAATCATATTTTCAACATGACGTAGTTGACAGCTATTTTTTTTTTTTTTTAAGAATCAAGCATTTCAAAGGGATTCCTTACAGTTATCATCGCTGAAACTGTTAGTTCTGGAATTCACTCTGCTAATGACAATATTGCTCGCTGCAGAATGGATGGGTGGAGGAGTGACTTTGTGTAGAGCCTCCTGAAGCCTCCTGTAGTGAGACATAGCAAGGGGCTCAGTGCCAAGCCCTGTGCAATGGCTGGGAGGGGCAGATTTGTTAGTAGTGCAGGTTAAAGGCCAAAGTGTGGGGGCGTACAAAGTGGGGAACACTTTTATGCATCTTTAGAAGATGGGCCTCCTCAGACCTACCCATCAAAGCCACAAGGCTCAAGCGTGAGGACCTGAGTTCCACTTGAGGCTTGTTTGTTTCATCCAATCAAAGTCACAAGTCTGGGTGTCGGGGGGTCACTGTATTCCCTCAACACAGTGAAGTGATGGTTAGGGGAGGCTAGGACTAGGGAAGCGATTACTCCAGGCCCCACAAATAAAGGAACTTGTTAAAAAAGACAAAGGAGAAAAGAAAAAAGGAGAAATTCTCAGATGCCTCAAATTAATAGGGACCCAGCTTGGGCAGAGGAGTTTAGTAGCTTGCATTGTAACCTTTTGCAGATCCTCTTAAAATGTAGTCAATAAAAACAAACCCCCAAGAAATCTGGACTGGAATGCTCAGACAGATAGCAGCACTATATTACATGGATGCTTTCTTTAAGTCATCCTGTGTGTTCTGTATCATGTTAACAGCCAGTTCTTGTTGGCAAATGTCTCAATGTTCCAGAATTCTGGAAATAGCAGCATTCTTGAAAACTATACCAGTCATCCTGGAGTAAATCTGAATTCATGGCCAAATTAAATTGGAGAGAAGTGAATAAGAGAAGACAAAGCATACCTTGAAACGCTGGGAAAGAAAATGAAAGTCTCTTGTACTGTCCATGTCACTACAGAATACCAACCATTCATAGCTTCCACTCAAATCCTTCTGATTGCAAAGAACATTGGCAAATATACTTCTCTGAGAAGTCCTCAATCTCAGGTGGGGACCCAGGGGGAGAAGCAAGCTCCCTGCCAGTGTGCCACCAGGGAATGTTAGCTCATTCAGCAGAGGTGGAATCCTCCATGCTGAGATTGGGGGGGGAAAAGTCCTACAACTTCCAGCATCCCCCACCCAGGGTGACTGGCTGAGGAATGTGGGGTATTGTAGGACTTTTTTTTCTCTAAACATGCATAAGATTGTGACTTCCACCATTGTTTAGTCAAACATATGTGGATTGTGGGGAATTCAGCAGTACCATACCAAATCTGGAACTGTGGTAAAAGCTCTATCACTGAAAGCCTGCATTCAGCAAGAGAGTATTCTTGGGGAATTGTGTTCATTTTGGTGGATAGGAATAAGCAAATTAATAAATGAAGCAAAAAAAAAAAATAGCAGAAGAATAGAAATGATTAAAACAAGCCATCATGAATCTCCAGAAAAAGAAGCTATCTGGCTGCAACCTTGGACACACATTGCATGTACTCATATATCGCTTGGCTTATTAAGCTGAGATATGATATTTCAAATGTGGTTTTAGGGCCAAACTACTTGTTCAATTACTTCAATGTATGTGTATGCAGCCCCCATTTGGATTTAGACCATGGTGCTCTGGGACAGGGGGTTCCACAGTTCGGATTGAAATGGGGACTGTGCATGCTTACAGTAAATTAAATAATTCAGCCATGCATACCCTCCCGCCCCTGAAAATGGTACACAGAGATTCAGGAGACCAGCTGAATGAGGTCAGTTGTGTTGGTGGGGAGGGGGGAATCTGAACAATCTGGCAGAGGGACATTCCACGAATGGAGACCTTCCTCTCGTTGAAGACCCCTTCCTGGATCCAACTCTCAGAAATTTCTTTTAGAATCTCACTGTGAAATTTTCCTTTGGAATTCACTTCTCAGTGGTGACCCCCTGATTATGGAACAATCTCCCCTCTGAGGCCTGCCTGCTGCCAACACTGTCATCTTTTCAGCACCAACTTAACTCTTTCCTCTTCTCCCAGGCATTTACTGGCATAAGATGGGGCATTTATGTCAGCTATCTTTAAAAGGTCTAGTGTCTTACTGAAATGTTTTTTAGCCATTTAAATTGTTTTAAAATTTATCTATTAAAAATTGTATACTGTGATTTATTATCTTGTATTTTAGGGTTTGTTGTTTCAGTGAACCATGCAGAGAGCTTTGGCTATTCAGTGGTGTTGACATGAAATACATAAATAGATACATTCATGTATTGTCTTTGACATCTGTTCAGGACTGGAAGCTGTCTGTATCTCTGTCTCTGCCTAATAACTTCCCAAAGAAAAAGGTGTCCTAAAACAACCCTCTTGTGACTATGATATTTGACTGAATGGCAAATACCAGATTTTCTTTGGAAGATAAACATTCCATTCCAGAGGAGCAGTCCTGTTGGAGTCCACACACATAACACATGGACACACACAACAGTATTACAGCAGCATAAACAGTGTGTGTGTGTGTGTGTGTGTGTGTACACACACACACAAACACACACACACACACGTCATATTATATATATTATATTTTGGCACCTTAAAACTCTCTGTCTGTCTTACAGTTTATCTAAAGTTTAAGGTCCATATGTGTGTGTGTGTGTGTGTCTGAGAGAGAGAGAGAGAGAGAGAGAGAGAGAGAGAGAGAGAGAGAGAGAGATTTGTATGGTGCAAACATCCCCATATGAAACATGGTTCCATGTTTGCATCCCCTTTGAGAGCTAGAGAACTAGAGTTCATTTATTAGAGTTAGTTTGTTATTTGCAGTACATTATCTCCCCCAGTTATAATTTGCATCATAGCAAGGTGCACCGGGAGCTTTCCCCTGTTGTGCCAGGAAGCACTAGTTACATTGCACAAGTATAGGTTTACACTAGTGCTACATCATTAGTGTTAGTGTTGGGGAACTGCTGGATAGTACTCATGACATTTATCTTACTCTGAAAGGCATCACGATGAACACCGTTATTTCACTGTTTGTGAGTTAGCTGTAAAGTATTACCATAAGAACATAAGAAGAGCTATGCTGGATCAGACCAAGGGTCCATCTAGTCCAGAATTCTGTTCACTCAGTGGCAAAACAGCTGTTGACCAGGAACACACAAGCTGGACATGAGCACCCTCCCACCCGTGTTCCCCAGCAACTTGTGTACATAGGCTTACTGCCTCTGGTACTGAGATAGCACATAGCCATCAAGACTCGTAGCTATTGATAGCCTAACCCCCTTTTAAAGCCATCCAAATTTGTGATCTTCACTACATCCTGTGGTAGCGAATTCCATAGTTTAATTATGTGCTGTGTGAAGAAGTACTTCCTTTTATCTGTCCCGAATCACCCACCAATCAGCTTCAGAGGATGACCCCAGGGTTCTAGAATTTGGAGAGATGGAGAACAATGTCCCCCAATCCACATTCTCCACACTGTGCACCTCTATCATGTCTCCCCTTACTCTCCTTTTTTTCCAAGGTAAACAATTCCAGTTGTTGTAACCTTCTCTTATAGGGGAGATGCTCCAGCCCCTTGACCATTTTAGTTGCCCTTTTCTGCACCCATCAGATTGTGGTGGATAGAGGCAGGACACAACATTTTAGGGTAAAAATGCACCCTAAATTTTATTTATTCATGAATGGGGTCTGCATCAAGCAACAAATATTCTCAGCCGGTTGGAAAATGAGAGCTATTCTGATATGAGATATAAATTATTGGGTGGGCTGAACCTTGGCTCACACCAGAAGTAGTAAACATTCCCAAAGATCTAATGGTGTGCTGCTGAGGGAGATCCTGTCCAAGTCTTCACCCCCAGTGCAAGCAAATCCTGGACAAGTGACTGCGGCATGCCCAAAGGGTGTTCCTACCTCTTCTCCCAGTCTGGTTATCCATGGGAGACTGGTTTGAGGAACCACTTTTCACCAAAACTGATGCCTAAGTATTCTCACCCACGATATCCTAGCATGTTGTAACCATCAATTGATCTTAACTGTTGTGTTCTCCTTCACCAGGTCAGAGCAGAGTAGGCATAGGGAAAAAAATGCCTCAAAGTGCTGATGTGGATGGTGATGGTGGGGGGATTTCCTATTTGTGCCCTTATTGAGCAGTTAGACCTGAACTGCATGTAAGGAGGGAGGCTGGGACAAGCTGTATGTGAACTGTGTCTGGAAAGTGAGTTTTGGGCCTCAAGTAGACAGCTGCATCTGCCTCACATTGCCAGTGCTATGCACTATGTGTGGCCAGCCATCGCCCCCTCCACCACCCAACCACAAATACACTCCACAACCCAGCTGTTACCTAGGGGCCAAGGCAAGAGCACCAGTATACATACAGGAATGTTCCTATATAACAATTCTGAATTGTTGCAGCCTAAGATGCACAATAAATCCTATGACACACACTGCCACTACTCATCAATTCGGTCAATTTTAACTTTGAAACACAGTTTCAAATTTTATATTTGAAATCTTTATCCACATATTTTCCCACTCACCAGCCTATAGAAGGCACCCTTCATCTCCTTGTTCCTCAGGCTGTAGATAAGGGGATTTAGCATGGGTGTGACAATAACATATGAGAGAGAAAGAAGGTGGTTGATCCCTGTAGAATATATGGACTGAGCTCGCAAATGAGTCAGACTGGCTGTGCCATAAAACAGACTCACTACCGTGATGTGCGAAGAGCAAGTGGAGAAGGCTTTCCATCTACTTTCAGATGAGGGCATCCTCCAGACAGCATTAATAATACAGACATAGGAAGCCAGAATCAGTGTGAATGGACATAGTATAACTATAAAAGTTCCTATAAGGGAACAGAGCTCAAACTTGTAAGTATCTTCACAGGCCAGCTGGAGTACAGGTGGAGCATCACAGTAGAAATGAGAAACTGTATTTGACCCACAGAATGGGAAACTAAACAGCCAGGGAACCTGTATAGTCCCAACAGGGTGTCCTGAGGCCCATGCTGCCATCACCAGCAGCACACAGAACTTCCTGTTCATGATAACCATGTACCTCAGAGGGTTGCAGATGGCGACAAAACGGTCATATGCCATGGCTCCTAAAAGGAAGCACTCTGTAGTTCCAAAGGAGAAGCCAAGATACATTTGTGCCTTGCAGCCTAATAAGGAGATGGTCTTTTTTTCTGAAAGAAGGTTCACAAGCATCTTCGGGATAATAGTTGAGATGAATCCAACTTCTGCAGAGGACAGGTTTCTGAGGAAGAAGTACATCGGGCTGTGCAAACTGGTGTCCATTATTGTTAGCAAAATGATGAGGAAGTTGCCCATCACAGCTGCTATGTAGACGATCAGAAACACAGTAAAGAGGAGAATCTGGAGCTGGCCTAGGTTGGAAAATCCCAAAAGAATGATCTCATTGATCATCACAGTCTGATTTGGCGAAGTCATTCTTTTTTATCTAGAATTTAAAATAAATAAATAAAAGTACAATCTTTGGAACATGCAGAGATCAATAATAGCAGCAATTCTAGATTATCACTAGGAGTTAAATCCTTTCTACCTTGTTGGAATGTCTGCCCTAGGTGGACTCAGAACAAACTCCATGGCAGCATTTCTTTGTTGGTGTAAACCTTAAAAAAACAAAAACAAACCAGACATGAAGAATTGACTGATGTAATGATTTACACACATATTCATTTGCAACCTAATACAGCCTTTATATCTTTTAAAATATTATAAAACCTTTTATTGTACAGCCAAGATGATTCTTGTGCTACAAAAGCATATCTTGTTAGTGGGAGGGGACAATTCTGAAATCAATTAATTTTGTTTGGCTGTCTGGGTACACACTGAAAACAGAACACTCCCATGACTATTATAGCTGTTACACTAAGCACATTTTCTAGAGAGTCACACCCATTGAACTTAGTGGAGCTTACTACTGAGTACACATGGGTATGATTTCTCTAAACTTGTTCAGAATTTTCCAGAAGCACTAGCCAATTATTGCTGGGCAGAATACTGTTTCTCAGTAAGATGGAAAGTAAAATCTATGGGCATTTCTACACCAGCCTAAACTCCTACATTTAAAACAGGGCTGTCTGCTTCTGTTTTAAATGCAGAATCACCCCTGACTCCCTTTGCATGTGCTCCCCCCCCTTCTCCACATATCTGAGTCTTCCATTATCTTTCATTGATCTCGGTTCTCTTCTTGCCGTTTTAACTCTTTTCACGGAGGAAACTGAAGTGGAACACGACAGGGTAATTTGATAGCTCATGATCTGCGATCTATTTAAAAATGGAACAAAGGGCATTTAGTGCAGGAGGGTCACGGCAGGGTCACAGCGTCATGTAAAGAACCCCCAAACTTCTGTGAAGGAGCCATCTCAATCGTAGGAAAAAAGCTCCGTGTGATGAAGCCCTATACTGTCTCATTGATAATGTAATAAATATTCATAATTTCAGAAACAAACAGAATATAATTAAGTAAAGGACATGCAAATGAATGCAAGATCAGCCCAGTGGATTTAGTGAATGGCCCTTATGTAGTACAAAATGATATTTCCTTTATCATTGTACCTGTAATCCCACTTTATTGAGATTTGTCTTTAAAAAAATGATTTAACTCTTTTACCCTGGTGTTTTATTCTTTTACATTGTTGTTCACTGCTCTGAAATCTTCTGATGTGGAGTGGTATAGAAATATTGTAAAGAAATAAAGAAATAAATATTGCCAGTCCATGGGTCTGGAAGGAAGTCCACATTTATAAGTATAGCGCATGTTATATGTTACAGTACATATACTGTAACTATAGAAACATGTTGTATCTAAATGCTTGACCTCAGAAGTCCCCCTCCACAGTTTTCATTCTCTGTCTGTCTGTCTCTTTCTGTCTCTTTCTGTCTCTTTCTCTCTCTCTCTCTCTCTCTCTCTCTCGTTTACAATACAGTTCTCCATAGAAGCTTTTGAATTAAGTTTAAGAAATTATTATTGCTTTGGATTCAAAATAAGTCATATTTCAATCCCAGTGTGACCCCAGTGATCCAATGGTGGAGTGATGAGAGTGTCAGACTAGGACTTGGGAGATACAAATTAATCCAGATTGATCCACTCAACTGGGTGAGTTTGGGCCAGTCACTGACTCTCAGCCCAACCTATGTCACAGAGTTGTTGTGAGGATAAAATGGTGAAGAAGAGGAGAGTGAAAGGTGCCTTGGGTTTCTTTGAGGAGAAGAGGGTGGGAGATAAATGTAATTATTTAATGTAATGTAATCCCAAAATGTATCTGCAGGATCTTACAGCCTCTCCATCGATGATTCTACTGATGTCCCCATCAATGTCTCCACCTCTCCTTTGCACTTAGAAGCCCATCTAGCTGAATTTTTTAAAATAATTTTTAAAGAGGAACAAGAAGTAAAATTTCCTCTATGATTCCTCCCTTCCTGCCTGACTCTTGCCAGCAGGGCTTTGGCTAGATGGAGGGTTCCGGTCTTACAATTAGATACTGATTTAAAAAAAAATGAATATATCAGCAATTGGATTCATCTACTCTGAGCACAAGAATTAAAGTGAGTGCAATGTAAAGGGTTTTACATCTGCATATATGTATGTGTGTGAGAGAGTGAGAATGAGAGCGAGAGAGAGACAGAGAGAGGATTCACAGACATCAACAATCTCATTGACATTAATTGAATCAAGGCGTATTCATGAATCCAGCATTCACAACTATAAAGATCCTCCTAAATATTTAGTCTTCCCTCAAATGCCTTTGCTTCTCATCCCTCCCAGTCACTTCCCTTACAAACTTCATCTGAAGGTTTAGAAAACTGTGAAGAATGCACACAGAGACACACAGACACACATTCTGAAATATAAAGATACAGAATACCTTATTTACTCATCTTGATGTGTACCTTTCTAAAGCCAAGGTAGTTTACATATTTGTTTCTTTGTTTTATCTGTTATTACCACTGAAATCCCTTTATACTGGATTTATGTATTATAAAATGGGGGGGGGAGTGACTACTCACTTCCTGACAAGTACAAGTACTGGCAGCATTAATAGCAACTTCTTCACACAATTTGTTCTCTGTGTTTCTGTAAATAGCACCCTCCCCTCTGCCCCAATGCCAAGATTTTTTCTCAATATGTAGAATGCAGGAGCATCATTCTTTACCCAGCTACATAATACATGGTGTTTCCACAACAACTGCTGAGACTAACTTTCGTAAGGTCTCCCTGATAAGGTCTACTGAGTCCTGCAGCAAGGCAGCCAGCATGCCATAGTGGATACAGTGATGCATAAATCTTTATTGAAACCCTTTCCTTAACATGTGGTTAACCAGGTGGGCTATGACCACCTTTCTCAGAACCTAACGCCCCTCACATGTTTGTTTGTTTGTTTGTTTTTTGGTGAGAATGGGATGGGATGCTTTCAGATACACTGCTGTGAGCTCTTTGGAGGAAGAATGAGATATTAATGCCATAGCTACATGAATTCAATAACAAAGAAGGGAATGCATTTTGTCTACCATCTGTTCTTGGACAAGATCTAGACAGGTAGATTATTCCATGTCCCAAGAAATGAAAATAATCAGAGAAGTAGCACCATTGATTGGCCTAATGGAACAAGTCATGAGCAGCCAACTATCTCTGTTATATTATTATTATTATTATTATTATTATTATTATTATTATTATTTACCATTGCAGAGGTGGAAGGACTTCTTTTCTTTCCATGATCACTTTTTCCTTCTTGGCTCCTCAGTAGAGAGTGGATCAACAATGTTGTCTGATGAATATTTAAATTTTTCTCTGTGAAGTTCTGATTATAATATATCTTCTCCCACGGGGAAGCTGTTGAAACAAGTCCCTTGGATCTAAAGAGCTGTGCCTAGAAGCTAATTATCAAGGACATAGAAAGAAGTGTGAGTTGGAAGGATAAAATAGATGACTATATTTTCAATTGGCCCAGTCCATCTTGTACACGGACTGAATTCATATCATAAATGCAAGAGAACTATAACTCTTGTAAATCTGTTGGGTAAACTCCAGCATAGGTCCTACTTACAGTAGACCTATTGAATTGAATGGAATTGAGGTTATTCATGACTGACCTAAGTTCCATTCATATCAATAGGTCTAATATGAGTAGGACCTATGTTGGAATTTCCCAGTTCCTTATGAAGATGTACACAGGAAGCAGGTATCAACAGAGCCCATACGTTCTGAGAAGGTCATGCCAAAGTGATTATGAAGACTGTGGGTGAAAGTACTCATCTGTCAAGAGTACTTACTAGAACTTTCTCTAGTCACTAGGGGAATAACCTAGAAGTGCCATCTGGGAATGTTATTTATCTTCATTAGCACTGTTAATCAAATGTTTGTGATATACTAAACTGACGAAAATATATATTCAGCAAATGGATCGTTTACTCAAGTTGTGTGCAATGTGACATGAAGAAATCATAGAAGAAAACTCAATAGAAAGAGATACTATGATTTTCCTGACCCTAATATTAAAGAAGTGACATCATATAGACATGATTTTGTGGACCTATCATGTCTGGTTATGCAAGATCATGTATAATAGTCAAAAGTGCTCTTTTTACATGAAAATTCAGTGCGTAGGAAGGAGAGAGTGTGATTGTCTGCACCCCCATATTAGCTGCATTTCTCACTGTATGCAGAAATGAGGATTTATCTCTCAAGTAAATAATCCATTCTTTAAAGTGTGGACAGAGTGTATCACAATTTATTACCATACATTCAATGTGATAAGTAATTTTCATACCCACATACCTCCTGGTAAGAGAAAAGAGTTGGCCAAGTTATCAAACGTGTTCCTCTACTGCTGCTGTATTAGGAATCATAATTGTGATAGCAAGACACAACTGCACAGTCTTGTGCATGTCAAGGTATTCATCAAGGAACAGAAAAATAGCAGAACTTTGCCATTTTGTGAGTTTCATCCAAAATTTGATTTCTCGTGAATGGGAAAACATTTGCTTTTCTGTTACCTTTTCCTAGGATGTCAGAGAATTCCTCCACGGATCTCAGTGAGGCCGATTGCCAGTGCATTCGGCCCCCTCAAATCCATAGAAGAACGAAGCCCCCCTGCCCCTTCACCCCACAAATTGGGCCTGGAACAGAGCACCTACCTGCTGCCATCTGAGATGACTTGCGAATAGTGGCCGCCTCTGCGGCCGCCATTCGCTTCTTCCATATAGCCGTGATAGGCTACGTAAATACTTACGTAGCCTATCATGGCTAATGCAGGGACGCCATTTCCGTCTCTGCAGAAGCCGTGATAGGCTACGTAAGTATTTATGTAGCCTATCACGGCTTAACTAAGGGAACGGAAATGGCAGCGGCTACGGCGGCTGCCATTTGCGTTCCCTTGTTTTTTCCATTTTAGCCTATGTAAATATTTACATAAGTTATTACAGCAAAAAAAAGGGGGGGAATGCAAATGGCGGCCGCCGTAGCATTTTTCGCATTTTTTTGCTAAAATGGCAAAAAAAAAGGGAACGCAAATGGCGGCCGCCGTAGCCGCCACCATTTGCGTTCCCTTAGTTAAGCCGTGAATGTAAATACTTATGTAGCCTATCACAGCAAAATACAGGGACACAAATGGCAGCGGCTACAGCAGCTGCCATTTCCGTCCCTGCAGGCTGCCCAGCGGCTGGATGTCCAGCTGCAGGTGGCCCTGGCTGGCGTCTCTGCAGAATCTCCGCGGAGCGGAGCTGGACGGACAGAATTTTGGGGGGAGGGATGGATCGCCTCCCCCCCACCGTGAATGTCACCCTTCAAAAAGGTAAGTGACTTTCGTACATCCCTACCTTTTCCATTCATTTCCCAGCTACTCCAATTATCATTTCCCAGTTGCCATATCATTGGAATTACTCCACTATTATCAGGGATTATCCTAATTTAAAGTTTTAAAATTGCAATTCTTTAGTCTTTGGATTCTGGATTTATAGAAGTCAAACCTCTGAAGATAGTGTGGGTGAATCTTGTTGTTGGTATCGGAGCTGAGGTGAAATGCATCGCCCCATTTCAACTCCTTATGCACATATGGCTAATTGGAAGGTATAATGGAAGAATGAGTGGCAGAATGTTAGACGGTAGGAACCAAAATGGCATGATGGGTGGAGTTAGAGTCAGTTGAGAAAGTCAGTTAGAAGGGGGCATTGACAGATATAACTGGTTAGAGGTCATGAGGAGTCAGTGGAGTTAAGATAAGAACACAAGAAGAGCCATGCTGGATCAGCCCAAGAGTCCATCCACTCCAGCATTCTGTTCACACAGTGACCAACCAGCTGTCGATCAGGAAACCACAAGCAGGGCATGACCCCAACAGCACCTTCCCACCCATGTTCCCCAGCAGCTGGTTTACATAGACATACTGTCCCTGATACTGGTGGTAGCACATAGTTATCAAGACTAGTAGCCATTGAGAGACTTCTCTTCCAGGAGATCTAACCCCCTTTTAAAGTCATCCAAATTGGTAGATTGAACTATTTAATTTCCCTTCATGTTTGTAAATAGTAGGGGGGTATGACAGCCCTGATAAAATTATTTTGGGTTGGATTTGGACTCATTTATACTTAGAGCAGACCCACTGAAAATCAATGGAATTTAAGTTAGATGGAAAGCAGCTGAAATATGATGCAGGCATGCAGCCTTTGGTGGCTGCAAGGTGCGGAACAAGATTCCCAGGGTTGCTGTGTTGGGATCTCAGCACTGTTTATCTTTTTTTTCTCATGGTTCTCCTGGCCCTTGCCTACAACAAATACTTGGATTGACCACATGAGGCCCCTCTCACAGCTTTTCCAAGGAGAACATTGAAGAAGTGGTGTTGTTGAAGTTTGTGACAGCGCTTCTCAACTTACACAGGCAGGTGGAAGACCAAAGAGTTAGTCCCCACCAGCTTGACATGCCAAGAGTAGGCAACCGCTCCTCTAGATGGTGGAATAGCCCTCTACCCCGACTGGGCTCCCCTCTGCCTTCTCATTCAATGGCCCTTCTTTCCTTTTGCTTTCCTTCTTCCTTCCCCCAGGACTCTCTTTCATGCTGCCTTGCCTCTGTCAACTTCTACTCTCTCTGCCTCTGCCTCTGCCTCTCTCTCCCTCTCTCCCTCTCCCTCTGTCTCTCTCAAAATGCCAGATTTCTCCCTACCTTTGCTCTATCTTCACTCTCAGCCCCTCTCTCTGCCTGACCCCAATTCATGTCCTTCAGCTCATCTGTTCTTGTCTCCTCTTCACCCTCTCCCTTCCCTATCTTCTACCATTCTTGTTGTCTTCCTTTGTAGCAATCCTGGTCTTGTTGTCTGAACATACCCCTCAGCCTGCAGCTAGTTGGTCCAGAGCTGTTTGTCAGCTTCCAGGACAGCCCGTGGATATCTGGCTCCCATGTATGATATCCTCAGATGTCTCCAGAATCCTCAGCTCCCCAAAGACTGAATTGTTGTCACTGATGACTGACAGGAGGTCAGTTTGGAGATTTCACAGGTGGGGATTTTGGAAAGCCAGGAAAAAAGAAAAGATGCATTGCTGCTGGAAAATGGATGGCAACAGAGGGGGTGAGGGGACTGAGTAGGGGTGACTTCTCCATGATGAACTTTTAGCTTACTTCCATTATAGAACTGAGTGCACATTCTTGTAAATTCATTCAGATAAACAGTAAGGCATTGTGTATCCTATAGTGAACTGATTCTCTGAGTGTGAATCCTTATACAGCATCATCCATACATGAGGAGGCTATATCTGCAGGCTTACGAGAACCCCAAGGTTTTTGTAGAAGTACCAAAAATAAATGAGGAAAAAAAATTAAGTGGTATGGGGGGGGGCAGGGGGACATAGACACAGTGAGAGAGAGAGAGAGAGAGAGAGAGATCCATGAAGAGCATGAATGTTCAGGGAGCATGAATGCTGAGTCTTCAAGGAAATAAAGAAAACAAAGTGAGAGGGGAAATGGACAGTGGCACAGGAGATCTGGGTTACAGGCCCCACTAGGCCATGAAGCTCACTGGGTGAGTTTGGGCCAGTCACTGACTCTCAGCGCAACCTACCTCACAGGGTTGATGTGAGGATAAAATGGCAAGAAAGAGGATCAGAATAGGATTGGGTTCCCACGACAGGATGGGAATCATCATTCCACTGTTTGCCAGAGAACTGTAAGGAATCACCTATCTCATTTTTCACTGAAGCAGTCTGCTCCTAACTCAAAAAAGTTGTCTGAAGGTTACAATCCTAGATCTGCAAAGTCATTGGTATATTGTACAACAATTCACAGCAAGCGAATCACTTCTGATTTTTAAATGTTAAACTTTTTTGTTGTTGTTACATCTCCATCAACATATTTTCCTACTTAGCAACCTACTTAAGGCACGTTTAACTTCCTTGTTCCGCAGGCTATAGCCAATGGAGTTTAACATGGGAGTGAAGAAGATGTAGGAGAGAGAATGTAGGTATCTGTTTTCTGAGGAATAGCTTGACTTGGATCGAAAGTGTGTCAGACTGGCTGAGCCATAGAAAAGAGTCACTGCCGTGATGTGTGAACAGCAAGCGTAGAAAGCCTTACATCTTCCCTCAGTAGAAGGCAATTTCAGGATGGTCTGTATAATATGGATGTGGGAGGTCAAAATCATTCACCCATTGTAAATAGTATAATTATAATAGTTCCGATAAGGGAAAAGAGCTCAAATTTATAAGTGTCTCCACAAGCCAACTGTAGAATGGGTGGGGCATCACAGAAGAAATTAGAAATTGTATTGGACCCACAGAATGGGTAGTTTAAGAGCTGTGTAGTCTGTATAATCCCAAAAGGAAATCCTGTGGTCCATGCTAATATCACCAATAGCACAGAGAATTCTTCATTCATTATGATGGTATACCACAGAGGGTTGCAAATGGTAATGAACTGGTCATACACCATGATGATACATAGGAAGCATTCTATGGTCACAAAGAAGAAGATGAAATATATCTGTGCCTTGCATCCAAATAAGGAGATGGTCTTTTTCTCTGATAGAAAGTTGACAAGGAGTTTAGGAATAATATTTGTTATGAAACCAATTTCTGCAAAGAAGAGGTTTTGGAGGAAGAAATGCATAGGGCTGTCCAAGATGGTGTCCATTCTTGTCTCAATGTTCTAGAATTCTGGAAAATGAAGCATTCTTGAAAACTATAACGGACATCTTGGAGTTAATCTGAATTCTGTAAAGAATGGCAATATTAGACTGGAGAGAACTGGGCAAAAGAACATTAAGCATACCTTTAAACACTGGGGAAGAAAACAAAAGCCTCTTGTACTGTCCATATCACTACTGGATATCAAGTATTCCTAGCTTCCACTAAAATCCTTCTGATTGCAGAGAACATTAGCAGATATACTTCTCTGAGCAATCTTTGGTCTCAAGTGGGGGCCCAGGGGAGAGAACCCAAACTGCCTGCCAGGGCCACCAGGGAATATTATCTCATTGACTCGGGGTGGAATCCTCTTCATGTTTAGACAGGAAAAATGGTCCTACAACTCCCAGCATCCCCTATCTAGGATGACTGGCTAAGGTATGTGGAGTACTGTTGGACTTTTTTCTGTCTAAATATGCATAAGATTGTGCCCTACACCACTGTTTATTCAGACGTCGGTGAATTGTGGGAAAGTGGGCAGTGTCATATCATATCTGGAACTATGGTAAAAGTAGGGCTGTGCACAGAGCCCCCGCTTCACTTCAGTTGCTGCTTCGGACCCTCCTGATCAGACTAATTCAGACCCCCTCAGACTAATTCGGACCCCCTTCACTTTGACTCAGTTCCAGATCCGAAGTGAGATTTGGATATCCGGACCTCTTGCTTTGGGCATTTTCCCATTGACTTGCATGGGAACACAGAAATGGACATAACATTTTCAGTTTTCATGATAAATACATGAAACCTAGGGGCCCCTTTGCAGACATGGAGGGGAGCTGACCTGCCAAATTTCATTTGGCACAGGGAGCCTTTTCCTGGTGCACGAGTGGAGTCCTTCCTCTCATAGATGTCCCCTTCCTTGATCCAACCCTCAGAAACTTCCTTTAGAATTTCATTGTGGAATTTTGTTGTGGAATTCACTTCTTAGTGGTGACCCCCTGATTATGGAACAGTCTCCCCACCGAGGCCTGCATGGTGCCAACACTGTCATCTTTTTGGCAGCAACTTAAGGGTTTCCTCTACTCCCAGTCATTTAGTGGCATATAATGGGGCATTTATGTCAGCTGTCTTTTATCAGGTCTAATGTCTTACTGAAATGGTTTTTAGCCATTTGAAATGTTTTAAATTGGTATACACACACACTATGAATTATCATCTTGTATTCTATGGTTTGTCATTTTTGTGAACTGCCTGGAGAGCTTAGGATATTGGGTGGCATAGACATGAAATAAACAAATAAATCCAGTGTATTGTGTTTGATATCTGTGCAGGACTGAAAGCTGTCTGTGTCCCTGCCTGATAACTTCCCAAAGCAAAAGATGTCCCATGACAAACCTCCTGTGTGCCAGGAAGCACTAGTTGCACTGCCCAAACATAGGTTTACACTAGTGCAACATAATTAGTGCTAGTGTTGGGAAACTGTTGGATACTACCCATAGCACTTATTTATTTATTTTGCCCTGAAAGGCAAAAGGATGAACACAATTAATTCACTATTCGCAAGTTAGCTGTAAGGAATCACCCATCTCATTGTGGTGGATAAAGAGGCAGGACACAACATTTTAGGGTAAAACTGCACCCTAAATTTTATTTATGCATGAATGGGGTCTGCAACAAGCAACAAATATTCTCACGTGGTAGGACAATGAGAGCTATTCTGATCAGGGATAGAAATTATTGGGTGGGCTCAACCTTGGCTCTGACCAGGAGCAGTAAACATCCCCACAGAGCCAATGGGGTGTTGAGGGAGGCGGCCCTGTCCAAGTCTCCAGTCTCCACCCCCTGTGCCAGCAAATCCTAGACAGGAGACTCAGGCATGCCCAAAAGGTGTTCCTACCTCTTCTCCTAGTCTGGTTATCCTTGGGAGACTGCTTTGAGGAAATATTCTTCACCAAAACTGATGCCTAATAATTCTCACCCACACTGTCCTGGCATGTTGTAACCATAAATTGATGCTAATTGTTGTGTTATCTTTGACCAGGTAAGAGCAGAGTAGACATGAAAAAGTTCCCTCATTGCCAGTGTGGATGGCGGTGGTTGTGGGGATTTGCTACTTGGCCCCTTATTCCTGAACTGCATCTAAAGAAAGAGGCTGGGCTGAGCTGCATGTGAACCTTCTTTGTCCTGAAATAGCAGCCAACACCTGCCTCAAATTGCCAGTGCAATGCATTAAGTGTAGCCAGCCACTGTACCTTGTCCCCCTCCACCACCCAATCACAACTCCACTCCACAACCCATCTGTTATCCAGGGGCCAGGGCAAGAGCACCATTATCCATACAGGAGAGCTCCTATATAACTTATCTGAATGTCACAGCCTAAGATGTGAAACAAATCGTATGACACACTCTACCACCACTCATCAATTCAGTCAATTTTAACTTTGAAACATATTTGCCATCTTTATCCACATGTTTTCCCTCTCACCAGCCTACAGAAGGCATCCTTCATCTCCTTGTTCCTCAGGCTGTAGATAATGGGATTTAGCATGGGTGTGACAATAACATATGAGAGAGAAAGAAGATGGCTGATTCCTAGAGAATAGTTAGACCGTGGTTGCAAGTAAGTCAGACTGGCTGTGCCATAAAACAGACTCACTACTGTGATGTGTGAAGAGCAAGTGGAGATGGCTTTCCATTGACCTTCAGATGAGGGCATCCTCAAGACAACATTAATAATACAGACATAGGAAGCCAGAATCAGTGTGAATGGACATATTATAACTATAACAGTTGCTACGAGGGAAAAGAGCTCAAATCTGTAAGTATCTTCACAGGCCAGCTGAAGTATAGGTGGAGGATCACAGTAGAAATGAGAAACTGTATTTGACCCACAGAATGGGAAACTAAACAACCAGGTAACCTGTATAGTCCCAACAGGGTGTCCTGAGGCCCATGCTGCCATCACCAGCAGCACACAGAACTTCCTGTTCATGATAACCATGTACCTCAGAGGGTTGCAGATGGCAACAAAACGGTCATATGCCATGGCTCCTAAAAGGAAGCACTCCGTAGTTCCAAAGGAGAAGCCAAGATACATTTGTGCCTTGCAGCCTAATAAGGAGATGGTCTTTTTCTCTGAGAGAAGGTTCACAAGCATCTTCGGGATAATAGTTGAGATGAATCCAACTTCTGCAGAGGACAGGTTTCTGAGGAAGAAGTACATCGGGCTGTGCAAACTGGTGTCCATTATTGTTAGCAAAATGATGAGGAAGTTGCCCATCACAGCTGCTATGTAGATGACCAGAAACACAGTAAAGAGGAGAATCTGGAGCTGGCCTAGGTTGGAAAATCCCCAAAGAATGATCTCATTGATCATCACAGTCTGATTTGGCGAAGTCATTCTTTTTTATCTAGAATTTTTTTTAAAAAAAAAATAGAAGTGCAATATTTGGAACATGCAGAGATCAATAATAGCAGCAATTCTAGATTACCACTGGGAGGTAAACCCTTTCTGCACTGCTGGAATGTCTGCCCAAGGTGGATCCAGAACAAACCCTATATTAGCATTGCATTGCTGGTGTAAACCATTAAAAAAATAGTTGGTTTACCTTGTTTCCCCATAACTATCTTGATAGTTCCTGAACAGACATGCTAATTGACTGCTCTAATGATTTCCACAAATATTAATTTTCAGCCTAATAGAACCTAATTATTTTAAAAATATATTTTAAAACCTTTTATTGTACAGCCAAGATGTCTCTTGTGCTACAAAATTATATTATGTTAGACAGTGGGGCTGTTCACACAACACACTAACCCATATTCAGTGGTTGAGTGTGGGTTGTTTGGAACCTTGGGTTGTTTGTTGAACCATGGGGTATTGTATTTTCTGAACACAGCCAGGGTGGCTTGTTAACCATTCAGTGTGGCTTATTTTCTCAAAAACAAACTGTCTTGAGAACCAGTGGTTTGTTATTGGGTTGTTAAGGGTGGTTAACAAGCCACCCTGACTGTGTTCAGACAACACAGTAACCCACCCTGTGGAAACATGCTGTGGTCAGACAACACACTAACCCATGGTTCATACCCATGGTGTACAGTATCCCTATGTACACCAATTGCTGGGAAACATTGATGGGGGGGTGCTGTTGAACTCATGTCCTGCTTGTGGTTTCCCTTGGACAGCTGGTTGGCCATTGTGTAACAGAATGCTGGATTAGATGGATCTTTGGTCTGATCCAGCATGTCTCTTCTTATGTTCTTAACAACCCAGAGTGCAAAACAGCCCACACTCAACCACTGACTATGGGTTAGCATGTTGTGTGTATAACCCCAGAGGGAAGGGACAACTCTGAAATCCATGAATTTTGTTTGGCTCTCTCGGTATACACACAAAAGAACTCTGAGAGAGAACACCTCCATGACAATTATGGCTGCTACCCTAAGCACATTTTCTAGAGAGTCAGACCCAGTGAACGTAGTGGAGCTTACTATTAAGTACACATGGTTATGATTGCTCTAAAGGTGTTCAGAATTTTCCAGAAGCAATGGCTAGTAACTGCTGGCAGAATACTGTTTCTCAATAAAATGGAAAACAAAATCTATATTGTCTCACTTGTAATGTAAAAAATATTCATAATTTCAGAAATCGAGACAATAGAATTGTGTTAAGCAAAGGACATACAACTGAATGCAAGATAACCCAGGTGGATTTAGTGAATGGTCTTTATACAGTACCAAATGATATTTCTTGTATCATTGTACCTGTAATCCTGTAATTATTGTGAGTCCGTAGGTCTGGAAGGAAGTGCACAGTTATATAGTACATGGTATTGTTGTTGTTGTTCAGTCGTTAAATCATGTCCTGCTCTTCGTGACCCCATGGAACATAGCATGCCAGGCCTTCCTGTCCTCCACTCTTTCCCGGAGTGTGCTCAAATTCATATTCATTACATTGTATTGTATACGTAGACTCTGCGGTCCCCTTCTCCTTTTGCCTTCAAACTTTCCCAGCATCAGGGTCTGTTCCAGTGACTTTTCTCTTCATATTAGGTGGCCAAAATATTTGAGCTTCAGCTTCAGTATCTGTCCTTCCAATGAGCAGTCAGGGTTGTTTTCCTTTAGGATTGACTGAATTGACCTCTTTGCAGTCCAAGGGACTCGTAAGAGTCTTCTCCATCACCACAGTTCGAAGGCATCAATTATTCGGAGCTCAGCCTTCCTTATAGTCCAGCTGTCAAGGGCTCCTTGGAGGGCTCTCTCAGTCTAATCCAGTAGCCAAGTCCAGACACAGACAAAGGGATTCTTTTCAAAGCTTTATTCATCTTTTACAACTTAACAACTCTACAGGTAGCAACTAGATCTGAGCAGCAGCATCCCTATGCCCTAAGTTGGAACAGTTGGTCCCCGTTTGAAAGGCAGTTACTGGCAGACCCCTGAATATAAGGACTAGGGAGAATCCCTCCCTTTTTCCCTTGGATCCTCTGGGCGCAACCGTTCTTTGAGCGCCAACCGGGCACTATGCCTCCTTTCCGCACCCTCCATTTGGCGCCGCTCTCTGCATCTGCGCCATGATCCACCAAGTCTGCTATCTGTGCTGGGTCACTCCCTGGACTGCTTTCTAATCTAGGAATGTTGGTGGGAGGAATCTCTGTCAGCTGCGGGCCCTGGGAAAAAGGGGCGCACTCCTCTCCCAGGAGCGACTGCTCTTCCTCCGAATCAGAACTACTCTGGGATTCTACTGGTTCAGTGTCCACCCTGACATCATCCTCGCTCCCATGAGGCCCCCCCTCATGCTCCTCCCCTAGGGCCACGGGCTTGTGGGGGTACAGCTGGTGGAAGCGCTGCAGCAGCAACAGAGCATGCACATTTTCTGCGGGTTCCCAGGATCGCTCATCAGGCCCGTACCCCTTCCAGTCAACCAGATATTGCAAGCGGCCACGAGAAAGGCGGGAGTCCAGAATCTCCGCGATCTCAAACTCCTCCTCCCCCTCCACCAGCACTGGCGATGGGGGGGAGCCGACTGAGCGATGAGGGTCGCCAGAAACCAGGGGGGACAGCAAGGACCGGTGAAAAACAGGATGGATCTTCATGGAGGGGGGGAGAGCCAGGCGAAAAGCAACAGGGTTAATCTGGGCCGTAACCTGGAAAGGCCCCGTGTGGTGAGGCGCGAGCTTCCTTGCAGGTGAGTGAGCGGGGAGGTATTGGGTGGACAACCAAACCCAGTCCCCCGGTTGCAGAGACGGACCCGGCTGGCACCGCCGGTCTGCCGAGGCCTTGTAGGCTGTCCTGGCTTGCTCGAGGGAGTCCTGTAAGAGGTGGAGTACTGTTCGCAACTCCTCTAAAAAGTCCTAGGTCGCTGGCACCGAAGAGGGAGCTAGGGTGGATGGGAAGGCCTTGGGGTGGTAACCAAAATTGGCAAAAAATGGAGTTTGGCGGGTGGAAGCCTGGCAGGCATTGTTATAAGCAAATTCTGCAAGAGGCAGCAAGGAAACCCAGTCATATTGCTGGTAATTGACATAACAGCGCAGATATTGCTCCAGAGTAGCATTGGTGTGCTCGGTCTGACCGTCCATCTGTGGATGGTGGGTGGAGGAAAGACGGAGTGTCACATGGAGCAACGCCAGTAGCTCCCTCCAGAAATGGGCAGTGAATTGGGCCCCCCTATCGGAAATGAGGCCCTCGGGCCATCCGTGGAGGCGGAAAACATGCATCACGAACAGCTCTGCCATCTCCCTGGCTGTGAGCAACCCCAAGCAGGGGATGAAATGGGCCATCTTAGAAAACAAAACCACCACCACCAGAATAGTGGTCTTACCATGTGAGCGAGGCAAGTCAGTGATGAAGTCAAGGGAGAGCAGCTTCCAAGGTCCTGAGGGGGTAGGCAGGGGGTGAAGCAAGCCTGTGGGCTTGCCTGAGGGGGCCTTCGCTCGCTGGCAGGTTGGGCAGGAGGCGACATAGGACCTGACATCCTGACACACACGAGGCCACCAAAAATCCCTCATCACTCCATGCAGGGTCTTGGTGACGCCAAAATGCCCTGCTGTGGGGGAGTCGTGGCACTGATGGAGGACCCTCTCACGGAGGGGTCTAGAAGACACATAGACCCAGCCGGAATGGTAAAGCAGGCCACCTCGCAAAGAAAAGGGGGTAGAGTGGGGGGGGCAGAGGCTAGCCCCAATTCCTGCACCTTTGTGCGAACAAAATCATCCTGAGCCTGTGCAGAGTGAAGGAGCTCTTCCCAAGAGTGAGGCACCGCAGCTGCCGCCAGGCCTTGGGGGGGAAACCGGTCAGTCTCCTTCTTGTCAAACACATGTCGAAAAGCTGCATACTTCTCTGGGAGGATGACGGTAGCTGAAGGACTGCCAGAAGCAGAGAAGGGGGGGGAAAGGGTGAAAGCCTGGGCAGGGACTGGCGCCTCCTCCTTGAGGCAATGCTCCCGGCAGTAGGGAGATGCAAACTCCATTTGCCGAAACCCCCAAGAAATCTGAGGGTTGTGCTTAGAGAGCCAGGAAAAACCCAGCACAATTGGGTATAAGGGAACTTTGGCTAAGTGAAATTGAATCTGCTCAACGTGGGACTGGGTGCGTAGAGTGAGTGGAACTGTAATATGGGTCACCTTGCCCGAAGAGAGAGGATGCCCATCAATGGTCTGCACTGCAAAGGGGGCAGGAAGGGGCAGGGTAGGAATCCCGTGTAAGAGGGTGAAGGTCTCATCCATGAAACTGGTTGTAGCCCCCGAGTCCACTAAAGCCAGGGCCTCCACACACACCCCCGCTGTGAGGAGCGGAGGTGAACATGCAACCGCAGGTGGGAGGGTGGGGGGGTTGGGGAAGGCACCCAGCCGGTGGGGAGCTGACCCCCACACTGGAGGCCCCCAACAAGCTTGGGGGGCAGTCTAGTCAAGCCTGGGGACAAGGAGGAGGAGGGGGGGAAGGAGAGGAGGAGGAGGCAGCGGAGCCGTGGATTTAACTGGGCAGGTCTTGGCGAAATGCCCCAGGCTTCCACAACGAAAACATCGGCGCTCAACTCGCCGGCGCTGAAGCTCCTCTGGCAGCAGTGAGGCTCGGGTAGCCCCCAGCTGCATCGGCGTCTCCTCCACCCCCAGCACCGGAGCGGGGGGTGGGGAAGGAGGCAGGAAACGTGGGAGAATGGGAGGAGGGAAATCCCGGTTCCCGGCACCCCGCTGGGTCTGGTGGCGCCCCTCCAGACGACTATCTATCTGAAGGCAGGTCTGGATGAGCTCCTCCAAAGTAGGCGGGCAGGGCATGCGCGCCAACTCATCTAAGATCTCGTCATTCAAACCATCCAAAAACTGAGCCACTAGCGCAGCATCATTCCATTGTAAATCCTGCATCAGCAAGCGAAAGGTTGTCGCGTAGCTGGAAACTGAGTCCTTGCCCTGCTGGAGGGGGTGAATCTCCCGAGAAGCCATCTGCGTGCGCAGGGGGTCACTGAAAAAACATGCCATGGCTGTCATGAAACCCTGATAGTCCTCGAGCAGGGGGCCATTAGCGAGTAGGAGCCCCGAAGCCCATTTAGCTGCCATGCCTGACAGTAGGGTAATGATGAAACCCACACGAACCTGTTCCGTCTGGAAATCCTCAGGTCTAAGATGTATGTACAGCTCTGACTGGGCCCTGAATATCTGAAAAAAGTCCTTTCTCACCAGAAAACTTCTCTGGCAAAGCCACCGGGCACTTGCAGCATGTGGGAATCGGAGGTGGCGGGGGGGTTGAAACGCTGCCTGTAGATTCTGCATGGCAGCTGTCAGTTGAGCCATCTGATCACGGAGCATCTGGTTCTCTTGCGCCAGAGCTTGCACCGTTGGGTTCCCAGCACCCTCCATAAGGCAGTAGGAGAAAAGAGAGAGAGAGGAGAGAAAAAAAAAAAAGACTAACTGGGACCAAGCTGTCAAGGGCTCCTTGGAGGGCTCTCTCAGTCTAATCCAGTAGCCAAGTCCAGATGCAGACAAAGGGATTCTTTTCAAAGCTTTATTCTTCTTTTACAACTTAACAACTTTACAGGTAGCAACTAGATCTGAGCAGCAGCATCCCTATGCCCTAAGTTGGAACAGTTGGTCCCCGTTTGAAAGGCAGTTACTGGCAGACCCCTGAATATAAGGACTAGGGAGAATCCCTCCCCTTTTCCCTTGGATCCTCTGGGCTCAACCATTCTTTGAGCGCCAACTGGGCGCTACGCCTCCTTTCCGCGCCCTCCATTTGGCGCCGCTCTCTGCGTCTGCGCCGCGCATCCATCAAGTCTGCTATCGGTTCTGGGTCACTCCCTGGACTGCTTTCTAATCTAGGAATGTGGGTGGGAGGAATCTCTGTCAGCTGCGGGCCCTGGGAAAAAGGGGCACGCTCCTCTCCCAGGAGCGACTGCTCTTCCTCCGAATCAGAACTACTCTGGGATTCTATGGTCTCAGTGTCCACCCTGACACCAGCTCTCACAGCCATACGTTGCTACTGGGAAAACCATAGCTTTGATTATACGAACCTTTGTCGGCAAGGTGATGTCTCTGCTTCTTACTATGCTGTCTAGGTTTGCCATATACTTACATAGACTATCATGGCAGAGGGGGAAAAAACCCAGCGTACCAAATGGTGGTAGCCGCCGCCATTTGCGTATGCTCCCCCCCCGCCGTGATAGGCTACATAAATACTTACGTAGCCTATCATGGCCTCTGCAGGGACACAAACGGCGTCCCTGTGTTAGCCGCGATAGGCTACGTAAGTATTACATAGCCTATCATGGCTATGAAGAGGAGGAAGCGAATGGCGGCCGCAGGACGGCTGCCATTCGTAAAGCAGCACGGACGGGAGAAGGTAAGTGCTCTGTTTCACATGCCTTTCGTGGGGTAGGGGCGGTGGGGACATTGTCCCGTGCTTTTCTTGGGTTGGGGGGGAAAGGGTTTTGTTCCGCGATGGATTTGGGGAGGCTGAATGCACTGGCATTTGGCCTCACCGAGATCCATCATGGAATTCTCTGATATCCCTACATAGAACCAATCAACCTCAGCTTCTTCAGCATCAGTGGTTGGGGCATAGACTTAATTACTGTGATATTGAATCCAAGGTTTGCCTTGGATTACTGAGATCTATTGTTTTTGAGATTGTACCCCAGTACTGCTTTTCCCACCCTTTTGTTGACTATGAGTGCTACTCCATTTCTTCTAAGGGATTCTTGCCCACAGTAGGAAATACGATGGTCACCTGAATTAAATTCGTGCTTTCTTGTCCATTTTAGTTCGCTGATTCCCAAGATGTCGATGTTCAATCTTGCCATCTCATGTTTGACCACCTCCAGCTTACCTTGATTCATTGATCTGACATTCCAGATTCCTAAACAATATTGTTCTTTACAGCATCAGACTTTCTTTTCACTACCAGACACATCCACAGCTGCGTGTCCTTTCAGCTTTGGCCCAGCCGCTTCACTCTTTCTGGTGATACTTGGAAATTCCCTCTGCTGTTCCCCAGTAGTATATTGGACACCTTCTGACCTGAGGGGCTCATCTTCCGGCACCATCTCTTTTAGCCTTGTGATACGTTCCATGGGGTTTTCTTGGCAAGAATACTGGAGTGGGTTGCCATTTCCTTCTCCAGTGGACCACATTTTGTCGGAACTCTCCGCCATGACCTGTCCGTCTTGGGTGGCCCTGCATGGCATAGCTTAAGGCTTAACTGAGTTATGCAAGCCCCTTTGCCACAACAAGGCAGTGATCCATGAAGGGGAGTACATGGCATTAGGCTGTATCTAAAAGCTTGACCTCAAGAGTCCCCATTCCACAGTTTTCATTCTCTGTCTCTCTGTCGTTCTCTGTCTCTCTGTGTTTGTGTCTTTGTCTCTCTCTCTGACTGCCTGTGTTTGTGTGTGTGTGTGTGTGTCTGTCTGTCTGTCTCTCTCACACACACACAATACAGTTTTCCATAGAAGCTTGTGAATTAAGTTTAAGAAATAATTATTGCTTTCGATGCAGACAAAGTCATATTTTAATCCCAATGTGATCCCAAGGATCCAATGGTGGAGTGGTTAGACTGCTGGACAGTGGCTCAGGAGATCTGGGTTTCAGTCCCCACTCGGCTGTGAAGCTCACCATGTGAGTTTGGACCAGTCACTGACTCTCAGCCCAAGCTACCTCACAGGGTTGATATGAGGATAAAATGGCAAGGAAGAGGTTCAGAATAGGATTGGGTTCCTTTGAGGAAAAAAAGGTGGGAGATAAATGCAATTATGTAATGTAATCCCAGAATGTACCTGCAGTATCCTACAGCCTCTCCATTGATGTCTCCATTAATGTCTCCACCTCTGGATTGCTCAGAACCCCATCTAGCTGGATTTATTTTTTAGGAGGAACAAGAGGTGAAATTGCCTCCATTATTCCTCATTATTCTGCCAGGTCTTTGGATAGATGGAGGGCTCTGACCTTAGAATTACATGTTGATTTTTTTAAAAAATAATAATAATTAACAATAATCGACCATTGGATTCATCTACTCTGAGTACAAGATTTCAAGATACTTCCAATGTAAAGGGTTATACATGTATGTGTGTGTGTGAGAGAGAGAAAGACAGAGACAGAGACAGAGACAGAGACAGAGACAGAGGCAGGCAGGCAGGCAGGCAGGCAGGCAGACAACAATCTCATTGACATTAATTGAATCAAGGTGTATTCATGAATCCAGCATTCACAACTATAAAGATCCTCCTAAATATTTTTATAAATATTTAGCCTTCCCTCTAAATCCTTTGCTTCTCATCCCTCCCAGTCCCTTATAAGCTTCATTTGAAGATATAGAAAACTGTGAAGAACGCACATAGTGACACACAGACATACACATTCTGAAATATAAAGATACAGATTACCTCATTCACTCATCTTGATGTGTACCTATCTAAAGCCAAGGTGGTGTACATATTTGTTACGTTATCTGTTATTACCACTTTTCTTTATATTAGATTTCTGTATTAGAAAATGGGGGGGGGGAAAGAATGACTATTCACTTCCTGACAAGTACAAGTACTGGCAGCATTAATAGCAAGTCTTCCAAATAATCTGTCCTTCATTTTTCCATACATAGCACCCGCCTCTCTGCCCCAATGCCAATATTTTTCTCGATGTGTAGAATGATTCTCCCAATACGTGGGAGTATCATTCCTTACCCAGCTCCATAATACACAGTGTTTCCACACCAACTTCTGAGACTGACTTCAGTAAGGTCTCCCTGATTGTCCCCGGAAGAAGTCTTAAAGCAACAGAAGTAGAGAAAAGGATCATAAATTAATCACCAGAGATATCATCACCTGATCTCAAGAAACTTGTTGTTGTTCAGTCGTTCAGTCGTGTCCGACTCTTCATGACCCCATGGACCATAGCACGCCAGGCCTTCCTGTCCTGCGCTCTCTCCCGGAGCGTGCTCAAGTTCATATTCATTGCATCCGTGATGCTATCTAGCCATCTCATCCTCTGCCGTCCCCTTCTCCTTTTGCCTTCAGTCTTTCCCAGCATCAGGGTCTTTTCCAGGGAGTTTTCTCTTCGCATTAGGTGGCCAAAATATTGGAGCTTCATCTTCAGGATCTGTCCTTCCAATGAGCACTCAGGGTTGATTTCCTTTAGGATGGACTGATTTGACCTCCTTGCAGTCCAGGGGACTCGTAAGAGTCTTCTCCAGCACCACAGTTCGAAAGCATCAATTCTTCGGCGCTCAGCCTTCCTTATAGTCCAGCTCTCACAGCCATACATTACTACTGGGAAAACCATAGCTTTGATTAGACGGACCTTTGTCGGCAAGGTGATGTCTCTGCTTCTTACTATGCTGTCTAGGTTGGCCATAGCTTTCCTCCCCAGGAGCAAACGTCTTTTAATTTCATGGCTACAGTCACCGTCTGCGGTGATCTTGGAGCCCAAGAAAGTAAAATCTGTCACTGCTTCCATTTCTTCCCCTTCTATATGCCAGGAAGTGATGGGGCCAGATGCCATGATCTTCGTTTTTTTAATGTTGAGTTTCAAACCAGCTTTTGCACTCTCCTCTTTCACCCTGAACAAGAGGCTCTTTAGATCCTCTTCGCTTTCTGCCATTAGGGTGGTATCGTCTGCATATCGGAGGTTGTTGATCATTCTCCCAGCAATCTTAATTCCGACCTCTGATTCATCCAACCCGGCATTTCTCATGATGTACTCAAGAAACTACTCACCCTCTTTCAGCTGCTTGGTAATTGTTGTCTTTTCTTGGGATCCCTTCATTTTTCTTATCCTTACGATTCTACCAAGTCCTGCACCAAGGCAGCCAGCATGCCATAATGGATACAGTAATGCATAAATCTTGATTAAAATCCCTTGTTTAAGATATAGTTAACCAGGTGGGCTATGACCATCTCTCTCAGAACCTAATGAACCTCACATGTTTTTTGTGAGAATGGAATGGGATGTTCTCAGATCCACTGCTGTGAGCTCTTTGAAGGAAGGATGGGATATTAATGCCATATCTACATGAATTCAGTAACAAAGAAGGGAATGCATTTTGTCTACCATCTGTTCTTGGACAAGATCTAGACAAGTAGATTATTCATGTCCCAAGAAATGAAAATAATCAGAGAGGTAGCACCATTGATTGACCAGCCAACTATCTCTGTTATATTATTATTATTATTATTATTATTATTATTATTACTACTACTACTACTACTACTACTATTACTATTATTATTATTATTTACCATTGCAGAGGTGGAAGGACTTCTTTTCTTTCCATGATCACTTTTTCCTTCTTGGCTCCACAATAGATTGGGTAATTGGGTAAAATAGATTATTCCATATCCCAAGAAATGAAAATGATCAGAGAGGTAGCACCATTGATTGGCTGAATTTAATGAAACAAATCATGAGCAGCCAACTATCTCTGTCATTTGCTTATTTATTTATTTATTTACCATTGCAGAGGTGGAAGGACTTCTTTTCTTTCTATGATCACTTTTTTGCTTCTTGGCTCAGCAATAGAGAGTGGATCAACAATGTTGTCTGATGAATATTTAAATTTTTCTCTGTGAAGCTCTGATTATAATATATCTTCTCCCATGAGGAAGCTGTTGAAACAAGTCCCTTGGATCTAAAGAGCTGTGCCTAGAAGCTAATTATCAAGGACATAGAAAGAAGTGTGAGTTGGAAGGATAAAATAGATAACTATATTTTCATTTGGCCCAGTCCATCTTGTACACGGACTGAATTCATATCGTAAATGCAAGAGAGCTATAACTCTTATAAATCTATTGGGTAAAATCCAACATAGGTCATACTTATAGTAGATCTGCTGAAATAAATGGAATTGAAGTTATCCATGACTAACTTAAGTTTCATTCATTTCAATAAGTCTACTATAAGTAGGACTTATCCCACTTTACTACCATGTACTCCATGTGATATACCTCCTGGAGAGAACAAAGAGCTGTCCAAGTTATCAAATATCTTCCTCTTCTTTGCTACTAGGAATCAGGATTGTGATAGCAATACACAACTGCACAGTACTGTGCATGTTATGGTACTCATCAGGGAACAGAAAACAAAACAAAACAGCAGAACTTTGCCATTTCATGAGTTTCATCCAAAACTAGATTTCTTGTAAAAGAAGAAACATTTGATTTACCATTACCTTTTCAATTCATTTCCCAGCTACTTCAATTATCATTTCCCAGTTGCAATATCATTGGAAATACTCACATTTACCAGGGATGATCCCAATTTAAAGTTTTAAAATTGCAATTCTTTAGTCTTTGGATTCTGGATTTATAGAAGTCAAACTTCTGAAGATAGTGTGGGTGATAATGGAAGAATGAGTGGCAGAATGTTAGATGGTAGGAACCAAAATGGCATGATGGGTGGAGTTAGAGTCAGTTGAGAAAGTCAGTTAGAAGGGGGCATTGACAGATATAACTGGATAGAGGTCATGAGGAGTCAGTGGAGTTAAGATAAGAACACAAGAAGAGCCATGCTGGATCAGCCCAAGAGTCCATCCACTCCAGCATTCTGTTCACACAGTGACCAACCAGCTGTTGATCAGGAAGCCACAAGCAGGGCATGACCCCAACAGCACCTTCCCACCCATGTTCCCCAGCAGCTGGTTTACATAGACATACTGTCCCTGATACTGGTGGTAGCACACAGTTATCAAGACTAGTAGCCATTGAGAGACTTCTCTTCCAGGAGATCTAACCCCTTTTAAAGTCATCCAAATTGGTGGCCATCACTACATGTTGTGGTAGTGAATTCCATAGTTTCACTGTGTGCTGTGAGAAGAAGTACTTCCTTTTATCTTTGAAGCTCCCACCAATCAGCTTCATGTGATGTCCCTGTTTCTAGTATTGTGAGAGAGGGAGAAAAATGTCTCCCTATCCACATCATGCATAATTTCGTACACTTCTATCGTACACTCCTCTTACTCTCCCTTTTTCCAAGCTAAACAATCCCAACTGTTGCAACCTTCCCTCATAGGGGAGAAACAGTGAAAATGGTGAGAGGTGGTGAAAGGTATTACAGGGCAGAGTTAGGCATACACATAAGTAGTGAGAAGTCAAAGAGAATTAATAGGGAGAGTGGGATCAGGGAGATAGAAAAGATATAGATGAAAGCTGGTGGTGAGGACAGCTGTTGATGAAAAGGGGAATCTGTTATATTTGGTTAGGATATTAGAATTGGTATCTGTTATTCTGTGTAAGTGAATATTTGTTCTGGAAGTTATGCTCCCTAAATAAATATATGTTTAAATGTATAAATTTACCAGGGATAATCCCAATTTAAAGTTTTAAAATTGCAATTCTTTAGTCTTTGGACTCTGGATTTATAGAAATCAAATCTCCGAAGAGAGTATTGGTGAATCTTGTTGCTGGTATCTGAGCTGAGGTGGAATGCATCACCCCATTGCAACTCTGTATGCACATGTAGCAAATTAGGGGGTGTAACAGAAGAAAGAGTGGCAGAATTCTGGATAATAGGAACCAAAATAGCATGATGGTCAGTGGAGAAAGTCAGTTAGGAGAGGGAGCTGACAGAGATACTTGGTTAGAGCACATGGAAAGTCAGTGGAATAAACATGAGAACATAAGAAGAGCCATGCTGGATCAGACCAAAGGTCCATCTACTCCAGCATTCTGTTCACACAGTGAACAACAGCTGTCGACCAGGAAACCACAAGCAAGACGCGAGTGCAAAAACACCCCCCGCCCATCCATGGACCCTAGCAACTGGTGTACATAGTTGTATTGCCTCTGATACTGGAAGTAGCTCATAGCCACTAGGCCTAGTAGTCATTGATAGCCTTCTCCTCCAGGAATTTATCTAACCCCTTTTAAAGCCAGGGTAATTCAGGGTGCTTGGGGCCCCACAAAGTCCTCCAGAGCCCTGCCACATCTGCTGGAGTTGGCAGAGTGGCTCTCCAGCTTTCTAAAAAATGAGACACGCTAATGGCAGCTGCCCTTAGCCTATCACGGGAAAATTGCAGGGATAAATGGTATATTTGATGCTATTTGCAGCTGTAAAGAACTTACTTATACCTAAATTGCAGCACTTTGTGTCTGTATTTAGGTATAAGTAAGTGCTTTATGGCTGCAAATAGCATAAAATACACCATTTATAGCTGTAACTTTCTTGTGATGATCATAATGATCACAAGCATATGTCTTTTTTAGAAAACTGGAGAGCCACCTCATTGGGACTCCTCTGGACCCAAAGGTGAGTGTGGCTAGTCCACCACAGATTCTGGAGCTTGGATTCTTTGGAATCCAGCCTCATTTGAGTATGCAGCAGATTTCTCCAGTATCCCTATGAAGAAGTTCATAGAATCATAGAATAATAGGGTTGGAAGAGGCCTACAAGACCATCGAGTCCAACCCCCTACTCAGTGCAGGAATCCAAGTCTGAGAATCCCTGACAGATGGCTGTCCAGCCTCGTCTTGAGTGCTTCCAGTGTAGGGATGTCAGAGAATTCCACCACAGATCTCGGTGAGGCCGAATGCCAGTGCATTCAGCCCCCCGAACTCTGTGGCAGAACGGCCAGCCACCCTCCTGCCCCCGTGGATCCCCCCAGGGACGAGACTTACCTGGGGCAGATGTTCCGGATGGCGGTGGCTCCAGCGGTGGCTTCGGTGAAGGCGGTGGCAGCGGCTGGTCTTCCAACTGGCCGCTGCCGCCATTTGCAGTCCCCCCCCCCATTCGTGATAGGCTGTGTAAAGACTTACATAGCCTATCACGTCTGGGTTAAAAAAAAAACCCACACACACGTACACAAATGGCGGCTATGTCCGCCGCCATTTGCATTCCCTATTTTTGGTTGTCTTAGTCTACGTAAATATTTATGTAGACTAAGATGGCAAAACTAAGGGGGAACGCAAATAGTGTAGCAGACATAAATATTTACGTAATACGTAAATATTTACGTAGACGAAGACAACCAAAAATAGGAAACACAAATGGCAGCGGCCATAGCTGCTGCCATTTGTGTACGCTTTTTTTTTTTTTTAACCCACACGTGATAGGCAACGTAAGTCTTCTCATAGCCTATCACAGCTGAATACAGGGACGCAAATGGCGGCCGCTACAGCAGCCGCCATTTACGTCCCTGTGCAAGCTGCCCAGTGGCTGGATGTCCAGCTGTGGGCAGCCCCGGCTTGCGACTCCGCAGAGTCACTGCAGAGCGGAGCCAGCCGGGGAGAATTTCAGGGGCAGGGACGGAGTGCCTCCCCCCCACCGCAAATGTCACCCTTTGAAAAGGTAAGTGACTATCGTACATCCCTATTAGGGATAGGGAAGTAATTCCGAGGAACATTGCATTACTTACTCAGTGGCGTTTGGGGCCAAGGCCTTATAGAGTACCTTTATCAAACCACAGTGGGGGTACCATGGGCTCTGGGAGGAATGGGACATCTGACCTCAGACCCTCTATTTCACTCACTCCCAAGGACAGTGGAGAGTGGAGATCCTGGCAAGCTTGAGCAGATTGAAATATTTTATTTTCCTTCATTTTTGGTAATAATAGTAGGGTATGACAGCCCTGATAAAATTATTTTTGGTTGGATTTAGACTCATTCATATTTAGTGTAAACCCATTGAAAATCAGTGGAATTTAAGTTAGAAAGCAGCTGAAATATGACACAGGCATGCAGCCTTTGGTGGCTGCAAGGGGGTGGGGTGGGGGAGATGTTTCCCAGGAATGCTGTGTGGGGATCACAGTGCTGTCTTCCTTTTTCTCATGGTTCTCCTGGCCTTTGCCTACAACAATTTCTTGGATTGACATCATGAGGCCCCTCCCATACTTTTTTTCCATGGAGAGCAGTCAAATGGTGTAATTTATGTTTGTGACACCACTTCCCAACTTACCCAGGAAGGTGGGAGACCGCAGAGTTATTTCCCACCAGCCTGACTTGCCAAGAGTAGGGAGGCAACTGCTCTTCTAGATGGTGGAATAGCCCTCTACCCTGACTGGGCTCCTGTAGGTCCCCTCTGTCATCTCATTCAATGGCCCTTCTTTCCTTTTGCTTTCCTTCTTCCTTCCCCAAGACTCTCTTTCATTCTGGTTGCTTCTGTCAGCTTCTACTCTCTCTGTCTCTGTCTGTCTGTCTGTCTGTCTGTCTGTCTCTCTCTCAACATGCCAGATTTCTTCTTCCCTTTGCTCTATCTTCACTCTCACCTCCTCTCTCTGCCTGACTCCAAATCACATACTTCAGCTCATCTCCCCTCATCATCCTCTTCCTTCTCTTTTGTCCACCCTTCTTGTTGTCCACCTTTGTAGCAATCCTGGTCTTCTTGTCTGACCCCAGCTAGCTGGTCCAGAGCTGTTGGTCCAGCCTCCAAGACAGCCCATGCTTATCTGGCTCCCATGTATGATGTCCTCAGATGTCTCCAGAATCATCAGCTCCCCAAAGACAGTATTGATGTCATTGGTTGGGGACCCTCCTGTGTCAGTCCTGATGACTCTTCATAGGATGTCATTTTGGAGATTTCACAAGTAGGGATTTTGAAAAGCCAGGCTGAGAGAGAGAGAGAGAGAGAGAGAGAGGACATTCTTACCACTAGCAGCAACACTCCTAATGGAGGAATTTTTCTCCCTACAATGACACTACATCATCATATAGCATAGTTCCACATGGACATCTGTAGGAAAAATGTCAACCATCAGCCTGTAAGATATGTGCTACCAGCAGTGGGAGAAACACGGCTGCTGCAAAACAGATGTCAAGGGTGAGGGCACTGAGTAGGGGTGATATCTCCATGATGAATAGAGCTTAGTGCACATGCTTGTAAATTCATGCAGATAAACAGTAAGGGAATGTGTATCCTATATACTAATAGTGAACTGATTCTCAGAGTGGGAATCCTTATGTAGCATCATCCATACATGAGGAGGACATAGCAGTCTTAGGAGAACCCCAAGGTTTTTGTAGAAGTACCAAAAATAACTGAGGGAAAATTGCTCATGAATGCTGAGTCCCGGAGGAAAAATAGAAAACGAAGGGAGAGGGGAAATGGAATAGAGTCTTCTGGAAAAGGGCATGGGTAGATGACAAAAACTCTGGAGAGGAGCATTCCACACTGCAATATTTATATGCAGTTCCCAAAAATGTACAGTTTCCTCTTCTTGATGCCATTTAGGAGAGACTGCAAATTGCAAGACACATTTTTCCTCTTTGCCTGTAATCACGCTGGCTAATCTGTTATTTTCCTGCTTGATTGCTGTTATGTTTGAGTGCGTGCACACACACACACACACACCAGAATGAAGACATGAGACAGTATTATGGGTGAAAGGACCACAATTTTAATTTTAATTTTAATTTTATGCTCAATCTGGATTGAGCATAAAATAGTTAATATTCTCCACCCATGTGCAGGGAACCTCTCACTTGAGAAGACAGCTGTGAGAGCCTCCTCAATGGATGACAGCATTCTGTCTAAATTTGCCAAATCATCTGATGCACAACAGTCACATTTGTGTCCATTTTTTTTGAAAATAAACATTTGTTTATGAGTCAATTTACCCCCCCCCAAAAAAAAAAAACCCCAAACAGAACAGGAGAGTAGGATGACACAGAATATAACATGTAAAATACCATGTTTCTGCCATGGGTCAATCAAATTGCAAGTTGAGGATTCAAGGTACTTTTGGAAAGTTTATTATTACTACCACCCACATAGATGATCACACATGGAACACATCAGCATCTAGAGCTAATATTTTAGAAGCTGTCTACCAGCTACTGCATGAGAAACACATTGATCCATCTATGACACCTTACTTTCAAAGTTAATGAAAGATGTCCACATACGACAATGTAATATCCCTTCTCTAAGAACTTTCAGCTCAGTATTCCTCCCCCTCTAGAGTTTAAAGTGGTCAATATAATTGTAAAGGCATTATCAGTCTCTCAGGGCGCAATCCTATGGCTACTGGTCAGAGGCTAGAAGACAGGGATAGGTCGGTTCACTGAGAACCGATCTTTGCCCCCTCCCACAATGCCATGTAGGCAGCATAGATCAGCCCAGCACTCTGCGCTCGGAAGAGGAGAGTGGAGTGGTGAAAATGGGGTATTCCTGGGGGTGTGCCAGGGCAAGGAGGGCGGACATGCCATTCAGACACATCCTATGCGTTGGTCTGTGTCCACCTGCCCTGCTCCAACTTCCCATGGCTAGACAGCCAAAATCTGCTGTCTAGCCATGAATGCAGGACGGCTGAAGAACAGAGGGAACAATACCCTCCATGCTTCTCCTGCCCTGCATTGGATAGGCATTTGTCTCTGAGTTTGGAGGTGGCTGCCTATCCCAATAGGATTGCACCCTTATTACTTACACAAGTAAACCCAAATATTTATTTCCCCCTGCACTGAGACAGAATGGGCACCATCATTCCACTGTTTCCCCAAGAAATGTAAGGAATCACCTATCTCATCATTCACTGAAGCAGTGCTCCTAACTCATAGAAGTTGTCTGAAGGTTACAATCCTAGATCTGCAAAGTCACTGGTGTATTGTACAACAATTCAGCAAGCGAATCACTTCTGATTTTTAAATGTTAAACTTTTTGTAGTTGTTACATCTCCATCAACATATTTTCCTACTAAGCAACCTACTTAAGGCACCTTTAACTTCCTTGTTCTGCAGGCTATAGATAATGGGGTTTAACATGGGTGTGAAAATGTAGGAGAGAGAAAGTATCTGCTTTCTGAGGAATAGCTTGACTTGGGTCTGAAGTGTGTCAGACTGGCTGAGCCATAGAAAAGATTCACTGCCATGATGTGTGAACAGCAAGTGTAGAAAGCCTTATGTCTTCCCTCAGTTGAAGGCAATTTCAGGATGGTGTGTATAATATGGATGTAGGAGATCAAAATCATTGTGAAGGGAAATAGTATAATTATAAGAGTTCCGATAAGGGAAAAGAGCTCAAATTTGTAAGTGTCTCCACAAGCCAACTGTAGAATGGGTGGGGCATCACAGAAGAAATGAGAAATTGCATTGGACCCACAGAATGGGTAGTTAAAGAGCCATGTACTCTGTATAGTCCCAATAGGAAATCTTGCAGTCCATGTGAATATCACCAGTAGCACAGAGAATTTTCTGTTCATTGTGATGGCATACCGCAGAGGGTAGCAAATGGCAACAAAGCGGTAATATGCCATGATGATAAACAGGAAGCATTCTATGGTCACAAAGAAGAAGATGAAATATATCTGTGCCTTGTTGTTGTTCAGTCGTTCAGTCGTGTCCGACTCTTCATGACCCCAAGGACCATAGCACGCCAGGCCTTCCTGTCCTGCGCTTTCTCCCGGAGCGTGCTCAAGTTCATATTCATTGCATCCGTGATGCTATCTAGCCATCTCATCCTCTGCCGTCCCCTTCTCCTTTTGCCTTCAGTCTTTCCCAGCATCAGGGTCTTTTCCAGGGAGTTTTCTCTTCGCATTAGGTGGCCAAAATATTGGAGCTTCATCTTCAGGATCTGTCCTTCCAATGAGCACTCAGGGTTGATTTCCTTTAGGATGGACTGATTTGACCTCCTTGCAGTCCAGGGGACTCGTAAGAGTCTTCTCCAGCACCACAGTTCGAAAGCATCAATTCTTCGGCGCTCAGCCTTCCTTATAGTCCAGCTCTCACAGCCATACATTACTACTGGGAAAACCATAGCTTTGATTAGACGGACCTTTGTCGGCAAGGTGATGTCTCTGCTTCTTACTATGCTGTCTAGGTTGGCCATAGCTTTCCTCCCAAGGAGCAAGCGTCTTTTAATTTCATGGCTACAGTCACCATCTGCGGTGATCTTGGAGCCCAAGAAAGTAAAATCTGTCACTGCTTCCATTTCTTCCCCTTCTATATGCCAGGAAGTGATGGGGCCAGATGCCATGATCTTCATTTTTTTAATGTTGAGTTTCAAACCAGCTTTTGCACTCTCCTCTTTCACCCTCAACAAGAGGCTCTTGAGATCCTCTTCGCTTTCTGCCATTAGGGTGGTATCGTCTGCATATCGGAGGTTGTTGATAATTCTCCCAGCAATCTTAATTCCGACCTCTGATTCATCCAACCCGGCATTTCTCATGATGTACTCTGCATATAAGTTAAATAAGCAGGGTGACAATATGCAGCTTGCATCCAGATAAAAAGATGGTCTTTTTCTCTGATAGAAAGTTGACAAGGAGTTTAGGAACAATATTTGTTATGCAACCAATTTCTGCAAAAGAGAGGTTTTGGAGGAAGAAATACATAGGGGTGTCCAAGCTGGTGTCCATTCTTGTTAGCAAGATGACGACTAAGTTGCCCATCACAGACACTGCATAGATACTTAGATAGCCAGGAAGACAGCAAACAGGAGAATCTGGAGTTGGCCTAGGTTGGAAAATCCCTAAAGAATAAACTGATTGATTATAGTCTGATTGGGCCATGTCATTCTTAATCTCTGGAATTAAAAATCAGAAGTAAAGTCTTGGAAACCATGCAAGACCAACAAAAGCAGTGAATTCTAGATTATCATTAGGAGTTTAATCTGTTCCTCAATATGGGGGTGTCAGGCCTAGCTGGCTCCAGAGCAAACTCCATGGCAAGCATTGCATTGCTAGTTTAAATAATGCTTAACATCACCACAAAAGTCCAATTCATCATCATCATCATGAACAACATTTCTGTACCGCCCAATAACCAAAGCTCTCTGGGCAGTTTACAAAGGTTAAAAACACTAAAAAATATAGTAGACAGAGATTAAAAGCTATTTACATAAAAACACACACGAACAGATAATATACACAAGAGAACATATATTTAAAACAACTTCAAACAAGCAATCTCAAGCAAACAGCCATAACCAAGATGTAGTTATTAGTTCCATTGTAAACTTGTAACAAACACTTTGCTGATCAGATATTGGGATGAAATAGACCTGAATTAAGTCATAATAATTTAAAAGCAACAAAACCAACAACAAAAAACAGTGGGATGTATTTGACAATGACTCCAATGTAATGCAAAATATAAAAATGCACTAAGGATTAATGTTTATAACTCAAGGATTTAACTCAAATTCCCCACATATTTCCAACATATTTAGGGTGCAATCATGTTGGAATATTCAACCCCCTCCGAACTTGGAGGTGGCCAAGTATCTAATGCAGGGCAGGTGGAACATGGAGGGGATCCTCTCCTCCATGCTCTGTCTACCCTGCCTTTGTGGTTAGACAGCTGTGGATGTTGGAGTGGGAGGGGAGGAGGCTGCATGGCGCATAGGAAGTGTTGTAATGATGTTTCCATGGTCCCATAGCCTCCTCACCCCCAGGAATGCCCCCTTTTCACCTGTTCCACACTGTGGTTATGAGCACAGACATTGGGAAGGACCATGCCACCTACAAGGCAACAGGGGAAGGGGTGGGAAGTGCAGTTTCTGGTAACCAAAAAATCCTATGACCATCCAGACACTGTCTAGTGGTCATAGGATTGCTATATTCAAACAAAGTCTGGATCCAACCTTACATCTTGTTAGGGTACAATCCTATGTATGTTTAGACAGAGAAAAGGCCTACAACTCCCAGCATTCCCCAGCCAGCTTTGGAATGCTGGGAGTTGTAGGCCTTTTCTCTGTCTAAACATGCATAGGATTGCTCCCTTAGTGAGTGGGGGAGGGGTGATTGTGAAATTGATGGATTTCGTGTTGGCACTATCTGCTCACAGTTAAGAATTCTAAGCAAGAATGATTCACTGATATTTAATTAAATTGATTCTAAGTGTACTTACTGGGACATCAGAATCATTGAAAAAGTGGAGCTTACTTCTGAGTGGACACAGTTATTATTATGTCCAGAGTTTTCCAGAAGCAAAGATTATTACTTTCTTGGCAGAACATGGTTTAGCCATGGGATGGAAAGCAAATGTCTGTACCATTTCATTGATACAGTCGCAGTAGTAATAATTTAAGAAATGACCATATACTGTACAAATTAATTAAAGTAGTTAGAGGACATAACATACGATTCAAGATTACCCAGGATTCAAGTGCACCCAGTGGATGACCCTTTGAGATTCAGAATGGGGTCTCAGAGATGTGATGATTGCTAGTCCCTGGGATCAAACAAAAACACACAGCCATAAATACATTATATCTAAAAGCTTGACCTCATCCATTTTTCCCCATGGCCATTTGTGGGGTGTGAGGTATAACAATACTGTCTTTGATAGAGGCTCATCAATTTAGCCAGACATAACATAAAACATAAAGGGTTTTTTTAAACACACACACACACACACAACATTTAGATTTAATTTAAAAGCAGTTCATTTTAGAGGCACTGGAATATTAAAACATTTTAAAAAATACCATTTAAATAAAGAAATGAGTTTTTAATGATCATTGATTTCATCCTACCGGGGGAAAAGATACAAAGTAAATGGTCATGTGTGTGTGTGTCAGAAAGAGAGAGAGAGAGAGAGAGAGAAGCAGGAGAGAGTACATTCTCCTAGACATGAAGCATCTCACAGTCTCTACAAAAGTCAAAGGTTGTTCAAGAATCCAATATCTGTAACTCGAAAGGCCCTCCTACCTAAATCAACTAACTATTTAACCAAATATACTTTTTCCATTTCTTTGTTTCCCAAACTACCTGCACAATAAGCTCCAAGGGCCACTCTACATTGCGCCCATCATCACAATGAATTCGGTGTCCTGTCGGGTTAAATGCCCTCACATTAAAATGTGATTGTTCACACTCACCCATTTTCCCCATTGCGGTGCTTCATCGAATGCACGAGCTCGGTTCACACTCAAGTGGTGTGCTGTTTTCCTGCTCTTAAAGATGGAGGCTCTCATTAGAGGATAAGAAACTCTTCCTGTTTCTGCTGATTCTATGCCCACCACACTCACAGCTCTCGACGGCCGCATGTCGTCTTCCAGCTACTGATTGCATAGCTTCCTCAGCACTCATTGTTTCCTCAGCAACAAGCAAAGGGCTGGATGTGCGTGCCCTTGTCTGACCTCAGAAGCTAAGCAGGTTGGCCCCGGCCAGTAGTGGGATGGGCGACCGCCTGGGAATCAGGCTTCCTGCATTGAGCAGGGATTGTTCTATCCCTTCAAATGAGACTAAGTTTTACCCCCTTCGGCTTTTTTTTTATTATTATTAAGGTGTTATCTTCAAAGAATCGTGGCTTCTCCATGATTTTTTCCCCCTAATTCAGGCATGATCTTTGAAGATTCAAATCTTCAAAGATGTGAAGCTTCACATCTTTGAATCTTCGAAGATCATGCCTGAATTAGAAAAAAAAAAATCGCGGAGAAGCCATGATTCTTCAAAGATAATGCCTTAATTTTAAAAAAAAGCTGAAGGGGGTAAAATTTAGTCTCATTTGAAGTGATAGAACAACCCCCTGCTCAATGAAGGAAGCCTGATTCCCAAGTGGTTGCCCATCCCAGTACTGACCGGGGCTGACCCCGCTTAGCTTCTGAGATCAGACAAGTGCACGCACATCCAGCCCTTTGCTTGTTGCTGAGGGAACATTGAGCGCAGAGGAAGCTATGCAATCAGTAGCTCACATATATCAGTATACTCACATACATAAGTATTTAGGTAGCCTATCACGGGAAAAAAAAAAAAACACAGCGGATGCAAAAGGCAGCGGCGATGGCGGCCGCCATTTGTGTTCCCTTTTTTTTTTTTGCCATAAGAGCCTACGTAAATATTTGCATAGGCTAAAACAGCCAAAAAAAAAAGGGAACACGAATGGCGGCCACTACGCCATTAGCATTCCCTTTTTTTGCCATAAGACCCTACGTAAATATTTATGTACGCTAAAACAGCGAAAAAAAGGGAACGCAAATGGCGGCCGCCATAGCCGCCACCATTTGCGTCCAGTGTTTTGGGTGTTTTTTTGCCGTGATAAGCTATGTCAATATTTACGTAGCCTATCACGGCAAAATACAGGGACGGAAATGGCAGCTGCTACGGCAGCAGCCATTTGCATCCCTGCAGGCTGCCCAGAGGCTGGATGTCCGGCTGCAGGCAGCCCGGCCGGCGGCTCCACGGAATCTCTGTGGAGCAGAGCCAGCTGGAGAGAATTTCGGGGGGAGGGATGGAGCGTCTCCCCACCACCACAAACGTCACCCTTCGAAAAGGTAAGTGACTTTCATACATCCCTACATTTGGGGGTTGAGTAGGAATTTTTGGCTCATAGTCTGATTGGCTGTTGCTGTGGGTCTTTTTGCCTACTTCACACTGTAAATGGAGAGGGTGTGTCCACCAGGTGAATTTGGCCTTATTTGATGGTCATGTTATTTCGTCACATTTTTCCAGGTAAGTTGCTAGGGATGGGCAATGAGGATGAGAACAGGGATGGTGAGCATTCAGAGGCACTGTTTTGGTGAGAGGTGATGCCTGAGGCCTCCTGCTCTGGGTTTTGTGGACCCAGCAGGGGGATAAGGATTACCTGTGAGGCCACCTCAACTCATCCACCCAGTGTTTTGTGGCCTGGGAGGGGGTGACAGGGTAAGGCCTACCTCCCCCGAAAGGGGTAGTCCTGGGGGTGGCAATCTCTTAGACGCCACTCAGGAAGCTTTGAATGTTTCACCTGATACAGTGCCTAGTTAGTTGCTGGGACAGATTAGTTTCCCATCCAGGTCTTCCCTTGTGCAGATTGATGAATAAATGTGGCCCAATTTGATACCAATCACATGTGTCTCATGTCTTTATTTCCACCCTTTCTACCTGCAAATCACGTCATCCTTTTTGCAGTTGACTGTTCCCTGCTACCCCTTCCCTGCAGACAGAAACAGCAGAATTCAAGAGTTCCATTAGTAACAATGCCTATGAGAAGGAAAAAGAGACAAAGCTTCAGATACTTCAGCATGAGTGAGTGAGGCAACTTTGTGTCCCTTTGTGTATTAGAGGGGAATTGACCTTTTCATCAGAATAAGGGTGATACAGGTAGTGATGGATTAATCACTATATTCCTTGACTTCTGTGAAGACCTGGATGCTGCTCCCTTCTCTGTTCCTGTCTAAACATTTTGGCATACAATGCCAGCCTCAGTGACAAATGAAAATATGCTGTAATAATAACACATTGAAACCAAGTGAACCAATCTCAAACAGGACAAGCTTAAAGTTGTCTGTCCCTGTTTTTCCACAGTAGCAGGGGGTCTCCTGCACGACATGTGTCTGCAGCACAAATACTAGGGTCTCCTTGGAATACAAAACAACAACAACAACAACAACAACAACAAAAAGATCACATTCCAGAAAGAGTAGACCCATTAATCTCTTACACCAAAATGGCACAAGCCTTTTGACACCTTAAACAAGTTTATTGTGTTCAGAGATTTTATGGGCTACAGCATTCTTCATCTGGTACACACCACTCGCATTTGTGTCCTTGTCTGGAAAATAGGAGTTTATTATTTCCAGGACATAATTTCCAGACATCCTTGTAATGGGATGAGAATGATATACCCTTCCCCACTACAAAACCTAAGAATGGAATGAAACAGAACATCATTTAGGATGCTTCAACCATGGGTCAATCTAGGGCAGGATGGATCAGTGTAGTTCTGACCCATGTCAGTTTTGCATTTGTCAATTCATAGGTCAATTGCATCCATCCTGTTTCTGCATTAAGCTGTGTGTGTGTGTTTAAAAGGAAAAACCAAAACAAAAAAACAACACCCCACATGTGTTTAAATGTTGACATAACTCCATAGTGATACTATAGGAAAATTACCTTAGGAATATTATCTGTGACTCTTATTTCTAAGGTGTTTTTTTTTGTTTTTTCTCCCATGGGGAAACATGCTAAAGCAGCACATCTAAATTTTAATTACCTTGATTAGAAGCAAATTATCAAGGGTATAATAAGGACTATGAGTCAGAGAGTGAAATCATATTTACTATCACCTGAGGCCATACCATATATCCAGCCCTCTACTAATTAGGGATACCTATTAGGGATCTCCTTGTCTACTCTAATCTACTGCAGCAGCAGATTCATCGTCACTATGTCTTCCCAGTAGCATGTTGAATGTGAAAATTAAAGGCAGCTCTGAAGTGTTATAAATCTTCTTCCCCATGGGACAAAATGTATATCTCCCAATTCATCTCTGTCTGTCTGTCTGTCTGTCTTTCTTTCTTTCTTTCTTTCTTTCTTTCTTTCTTTCTTTCTTGTAGTAACAATGCTATGCAAAAAATGTTCACTTAGGGGTGCAGAGACAAAAATGTGGGGGGTAACTAGACAACTACAGTAACTAGGCAACTTGATCATATTCTACTTTGTTGTTGCTGTTGTTCAGTCATTAAGTAGTGTCCGACTCTTCGTGACCCCATGAAACATAGCTAGGGATGGCAGAGAATTCTACCACGGATCTCGGTGAGGCCGAATGCCAGTGCATTAGGCCCCCCGAAATCCATGGTAGAACAAAGACCCCGCCCCCACAACCCATGAACGGCGCACAGAACGGAGCTCCCAACCCATGAAAGGTGCGTGAAACGGAGCACTTACCTGCAGCCGTCCGCGCTGACTTGCGAATGGCGGCCGCCCTGCGCCTTCTTCATGACTTCTTCATCATAGCCGTGATAGGCTACGTAAATACTTACTGACGTAGCCTATCACAGCTAACGCAGGGACGCCTTTACGTAGCCTATCACGGCAAGCCAAAAAAAAAAAAGCGTATGCAAATGGCGGTGGCTACAGCGGCCGACATTTGCGTTCCCTATTTTTCACCGTTTTATCCTATGTAAATATTTACGTAGGCTATTACGGCAAAAAAAATGGGGAACACAAATAGCGTAGTGGGCGCTATTTGCATTCCTTTTTTTCCTGCTGTAATAGCCTACATAAATATTTACGTGGGATAAAATGCGGGGGGGAGAACGCAAATAGCTCCCACTATGCTATTTGCGTTCCCCTTTTTTTTTGCTGTAATACCCTACGTAAATATTTACGTAAGCTAAAAAGGAGAAAAAAAAGGGAACGCAAATGGCGGCCGCTGTAGCCGTCGCCATTTGCGTACGCAGTTTTTTTTTTTCTTGCTGTGATAGGCTACGTAAATACTTATGTAGCCTATCATGGCAGCCTGGCTGGATGCAAATGGCAGGTGCTACAGCAGTCGCCATTTGCGACCGGAGTAGCCCGTCCGCGGCCAGAACTCCGCGGAGCCGCCGCGGAGCAGAGCCGGCCAGGCAGGATTCCTGGGGGGGGGGAGGACCAGATCGCCTCCCCCCCATTGAGGATTCCCGGGGGAGGAATGGAGCATCTCTCCCCCCCACCGCGAATCACAACTGCAAAAAGGTAAGTGACTTTCTTACATCCCTAAGCATAGCACGCCAGGCCTTTCGGTCCTCCGCTCTCTCCCGGAGTGTGCTCAAGTTCATATTCATTGCATTGGTGATGCTATCTAGAAATCTTATCCTCTGCCGTCCCCTTCTCCTTTTGCCTTCACTCTTTTCCAGCATCAGGGTCTTTTCCAGTGACTTTTTTCTTTGCATTAGGTGGCCAAAATATTGGAGCTTCAGCTTCAGTATCTGTCCTTCCAATGAGCAGTCAGGGTTGATTTCCTTTAGGATGGACTGATTTGACCTCCTTGCAGTCCAGGGGACTTGTAAGTAGGGATGGCGGAGAATTTCTCCACGAATCTCCAGGAGGCCGAATGCCAACACATTCAGCCCCCCGAAATTGGTGGAGAAACGGTCCGCCACCCCCCTGCCACCCCCGGAATGGGACTTACCTTTGGCGAATGTCCCTGGCGCTGGCGGGTCCCGGTGGCGGTTCGGCGGTGGTTAGGCTGCAGCAGCGGCCGGTCTTCCGACCGGCTGCCACCGCCGCCATTTCCCTGTAAAAAACAACAACAACAAGAACAAACGTGATAGGCTATGTAAAGATTTATGTAGCCTATCATGGCTAGATTTTCAAAAATCCCTGTGACAGGCTACATAAATCCTTATGTAGCTATCACGTCTGACTTTGGGGGAAAAAAAAAAAGTGCGTACGCAAATGGCAGCGCCCATGGGCGCAGCCATTTCCGTTCCTTATTTGGGCACGTGTAGTCTACACTACAAAGTCATCTGTGATAGGCTATGTAAGGATTTATGTAGCGTATCACGGCTGACTGCAGGGACGCAAACGGCGGCGGCTACGGCTGCCGCCATTTGCGTCCCAGCCAGCCAGGAGGATTCGTGGCCGGAGGGACGGGGTGCCTCCCCCCTGGCCAGAATTTCGGCCGGAGGGACAGGGCACCTCCCCCCTGGCCAGAATTTTGGCGGGGAGGAACTGAGCGCCTCCCCCCACCGTGAAGCAAGCTGCGGGACCAGGTAAGTGAACTTCGTTCATCCCTACTTGTAAGAGTCTTTTCCAGCATCAACAATTCGAAAGCATCAATTCTTCGGCTCTCAGCCTTCCTTATATTCCAGCTCTCAAAGCCATACTTTGCTACTGGGAAAAGTATAGCTTTGATTATACGAACCTTTGTCGGCAAGGTAATGTCTCTGCTTCTTACTCTGCTGTCTAGGTTTGCCATAGCTTTCCTCCCAAGGAGCAAGCGACTTTTAATTTCATGGCTACAGTCACCGTCTGCAGTATCTTGGACCCCAAGAAAATAAAATCTGTCACTGCTTCCATTTCTTCCCCTTCTATGTTCCAGGAAGTGATGGGGCCAGATGCCATGATCTTCATTTTTTTAATGTTGAGTTTCAGACCAGCTTTTGCACTCTCCACGTTCACCCTCAACAAGAGGCTCTTTAGATCCTCTTTGCTTTCTGCCATTAGGGTGGTATCATCTGCGTATCTGAGGTTGTTGATAATTCTCTCAGCAATCTTAATTCCGACCTGTGATTCATCCAACCCGACATGTCTCATGATGTCCTCTGCATATAAGTGAAATAAGCAGGGCGACAATTAGGGATGTTTGTGTTGCCCTTATTTTAGGAATTAGGGATGTTTGCGTTGCTATTTGCGTTGCCCTTATTTTCGCCATAGTCTACGTAAACGTATACATTGACTACACGTGCCCAAATAAGGAACGCAAATGGCGGCGCCCATGGGCGCACCATTTGCTTAGGCACTTCCCCTCCCCAAAGTCAGCTGTGATAGGGTACGTAAGGATTTACGTAGCCTATCATGGTGTTTTTTGAAAATCTAGCCGTGATAGGCTATGTAAATCTTTATGTAGCCTATCACGTTGGTTGTTGTTGTTGTTGTTTTTTACTGGGAAATGGCGGTGGTGGCAGCCGGTCGGAAGACCGGCCGCCGCCGCTGCTGCCGCCAAACCACCGGCAAACCGCCGCCGGGATCCGCCATAGCCAGGGACATTCGGCAAAGGTAAGTCCCATTCCGGGGGGTTGCAGACCATTTCTCCACTAATTTCGGGAGGCCGAATGCCTTGGCATTCTGCCTCCTGGAGATTTGTGGAGAAATTCTCCTACATCCCTAGAGACAATATACAGCCTTGTCATACTCCTTTCCCAATTCTGAACCAATCGGTTGTTCCATGTCTGGTTCTTACTGTTGCTTCTTGACCCTCACACAGGTTTCTCAGGAGACAGGTAAGGTGGTCTGGTACTCCCATCTCTTTAAGAATTTGCCAGTTTGTTGTAGGGATGGCGTAGAATTTCTCCCCAAATCTTCGGGGGGCCGAGCGCCAACGCTTTCGGCCCCCTGAAATCGGCGGTGAAATTCTCCACCCCCCCGCCCCCCCGGGATGGGACTTACCTTTGGCGAATGTCCCTCCTGGCGGTGGGTCGCGGCGGCAGTTCGTCGTCCTTTCGTCGGGGGCGGGGGCGGCAGCCGGTCTTCCAACTGGCTGCCACCACCGCCATTACAAAGTAAAGTGTAAAAAAAAAAAAAACACCCCGTGATAGGCTACGTAATGATTAACGTAGCGTATCACGGCTACATTTCCAAAGTCAGCCGTGATAGGCTATGTAAATCGTTACGTAGCCTATCACGGGTGACTTTGAAAGAAAAAAAAAAGGGCATACGCAAATGGCGGCACCCTATGGGCACTGCCATTTGCGTTCCTTATTTGGTCCCGGTAGTCTACGTAAAAATTACGCCGTAGTCTACGTAAATCTTTACGTAGACTACCGGGACCAAATAAGGAACACAAATGGCGGCGCCCATAGGGCGCCGCCATTTGCCTACGCGCTTTTTTCCCCCCCAAAGTCACCCTTGATAGGCTACATAATGATTTACGTAGCATATCATGGCTGACTTTGGAAATCTAGCCGTGATAGGCTACGTTAATCATTACGTAGCCTATCATGTTGTTGTTGTAGTTTTTTACTTTTTGTTTCGTGGCCGGGGAGACGGGGCGCTTCTCCCCAGCCTGAATTTCGGCCGGGCGAGGAAGGATGCCTTTCCCCCCCTCGCCTGAACTTCGGGGGGAGAAGCGTAGCGCCTCCCCCCCACCGCGAAGCACCCCTGCGAAAAGGTAAGTGACTTTCGTACATCCCTAGTTTGTTGTGATCCACACAATCAAAGGCCTTAGCATAGTAAATGAAGCAGAAATAGACGTTTTTCTGGAATTCTCTTGCTTTCTCCATGATCCAACGAATGTTGGTGATTTGATCTCTAGTTCTTCTGCCTCTTCGAAACCCAGCTTGTACTTCTGGTAGTTCTCGGTTCACATACTGCTGAAGCCTAGCTTGTAGGATTTTGAGCATCCCCTTGCTGGCATGTGAAATGAGCACAATTGTACAGTAGTTTGAACACGCTTTGGCATTGCCCTTCTTTGGAATTGGAATGTAAACTGACCTTTCCCAGTCTTTCCAGTCTTGTGGCGATTGTTGAGTGTTCCAAATTTGTTGGCATATTGAGTGCAGCACTTGAACAGCATCATCTTTTAGGATTTTAAATAGCTCAGTTGGAATACTGTCATCTCCGCTAGCTTTGTTGTTAGTAATGCTTCCTAAGGCCCACTTGACTTCACTCTCGAGGATGTCTGGCTCAAGTTCAGTGACCATAGTATCATGGCTATCAGGGACATTCAGATCTTTCCTGTATAGTTCTTCTGTGTATTCTTGCCACCTCTTCTTAATCTCATCTGCTTCTGTTAGATCCCTGCTTTCTTTGTCCTTTATCATGCCCGTCTTTGCACAAAACATTCCCCTGAGATCTCCAATTTCCTTGAAGAGATCTCTAGTCTTTCCCATTCTATTGTTTTCCTCGATTTCTTTGCATTGTTCATTTAAGAAGGCCTTCTTGTCTCTCCTTGCTATTCTCTGGAACTCTGCATTCAGTTGGGTATATCTTCCCCTTTCTCCCTTGCTTTTCGCTTCCCTTCTTTCCTCAGCTACTTGTAAAGCCTCCTCAGACACCCACTTTGCTTTCTTGCATTTCTTTTTCTTAGGGATGGATTTAGTTGCTGCCTCCGGAACAATGTTACAGACTTCCATCCATAGTTCCTCAGGCACTCTGTCTATCAGGTCTAATCCCTGAAATCTATTCCTCACCTCCACTGTATATTCATAAGGGATATGATTTAGGTCATACCTGAATGGTTTAGTGGTTTTCCCTACGTTCTTCAATTTAAGCTGAAATTTTGCAAGAAGCAGCTCATGATCTGAGCCACAGTCAGCTCCAGGTCTTGTTTTTACTGACTGTATAGAGATTCCACACAGCTCAGCCCTTGTCAGGTTCTTGCTATTCTGCCAACAACTGATGGACGTAGCTGTGACCTAGAGTGGCTTTTGAAGTCTATGTTTAAAATGCTATACTCATAAATGTTCTAAATGATTTTCAGGAAGTTAGCACCTAGCATGAGATCCAGCATGGTGTAATGGTGACAATGTTGGACTGGCAGCTGGGAGATATGGGTTCTAGTCCCCACTCTGCCATGGAAGCTCACTGGGTGACTTTGGGCCAGTCACAGACTCTCACCCCAACCTACCTCATAGGGTTGTTGTTGTGAGGATAAAATGGAGAGGAGGAAGACTGTAAGTTGCCTTGGGTTCCTTGCAAGAGGGAAAAAAGTGGGCTATAAATGCCATAAATAAATAAATAAATAAATAAATAGCATAACTGTGGCCTTGAAAATGAGATCAAATTCCCACCCAGAGTGGAGCCATGATACACTAGAGTCTAGGTGGGTTGGGAACACTAGTAGTCATTGATTCATAAATGCAAGGAACTTCACTGCATTATCTGAGGCCTCTTGCAGAAGAACCCTTCCTCTTGTGGAAGGCAGATCCTAGATCTAACCTCTAATAGTAGGTTATTATTCTTTTGATATAATGATTAAGTTAAAATTGGTAGATTAGTTGAATTGTGGATGGTTAATTAGTTGATAAGTAGTTTATTGATTGATTGAGCACTTGCCATTATTTATTTATTATTATTTATTATTATTTATCTGCAAGGTGTGTGCAATGTTTGTTTTCTTGCCTGAGAACAACATGGCCTACACCTGCAACAAGTGCAAGTTGATCACGCTGCTGGAGGAAAAAGTAAGTGGACTGGAGCAGCGACTGTCGACCCCCCGGGGAATAAGAGAACATGAAGAGTTCTTGGACAGAATGGGGGAACTACAGCAGCAAAGGGAAGACCAGAAGCTTGAAGAGCAACAGCAAGATGAGGCAGTGGGAAATGCTGAGGGGAAGAAAAATGGAATAGAGGATACTCCTTGGAAAAGGGTGACAGTTAGGAGAAGAAGAACTAGACGCCACTCTGCACCAGTGGAAGCAGTGGAGCTGTGGAACCGATTCCAGGTACTTGCGGATGAGACTGGAGGACAGCCTGTAGAGGAAGAATCACAGGGGAACCTGCATGAGAGTGAGCAAGAGGCTAAAGGTCAGTCAAACAGAGGCGATGAAACCCAGGCCTACAAGAAGAAGAAGAGAAGAGTGGTAGTAGTGGGAGACTCCTTGCTGCGTGGGATCGAGACCCAAGTATGTCGCGAAGACCCATGGACTCGCCAGGTATGTTGTCTCCCAGGAGGACAGATTAGAGACGTGACTGAAAGGTTGCCTGCACACATAAAGCCCACTGACAGGTATCCCTTTCTTCTCATCCATGTGGGAACAAATGATACCGCCAAGCGGAGCTATGAAGAGATCACGTCAGACTTTGAAGCTTTGGGAAGGAAACTCAAGAACTTTGGGGCCCAGATAGTTTTCTCATCCATCCTTCCAGTAGTTAGAAGAGGGATAGAAAGGGAACGAAAAATAGTCTGGGTGAATGACTGGCTACGAAGGTGGTGGCGACGAGAGAGATTTGGATTCTGGGACCACGGGCTATACTTCCTGTAAGATGGGCTGTTCGCTAGGGATGGGTTGCACCTCACAAAGGATGGGAAGAATGTGTTTGGCCACAGCATGAAGAACTTCATCAGGAGGGCTTTAAACTGAATCCTACGGGGAAGGGAGATGTAATGTTGGGGATAACAATGGACATAGGAGCATGCACTGCAATGGAGAGAACAGCTCTGATAGCGCCCAATAATAGTCTTCAGACACATGTAGGAAGAAAGCCAGACTATGAAGCACATGGTCTTCGATATTTATATACTAATGCCCAGAGTATGGGAAACAAACAGAACGAACTTGAACTCTTAATACAAGAGGGAAATTATGACCTGATAGGTATAACTGAGACTTGGTGGGATGACTCTCATGACTGGAATACAGCAATTGAAGGATATAACTTGTTCAAAAAGAACAGGAGGAAGAGAAAGGGAGGTGGGGTTGCACTGTATGTGAAAAATACATATCTCTGCACAGAAATACAGGAGGAGGAGCTTGGTAGCCCCATCGAGAGCATCTGGGTTGAAATAAATGGAGCAAAGAATAAAAGGAACCTGGTGGTCGGAGTCTACTACCAGCCACCCAATCAAGGAGAAGACAAGGATGAAACTTTTGAAAAGCAAATAGCCGATGTTTTAAGGAAGCATGATGTAGTAGTAATGGGGGACTTCAATTTCCCCGATATTTGTTGGGAGACAAATTCTGCAAAACATGGCCCCTCCAGGAAATTCCTGACTTGTGTGGCGGATAACTTCCTCCTACAGAAAGTAGAGGAAGGAACTAGAGGATCGGCTATCCTTGACTTGATCCTAACCAACAGAGATGACTTAGTGGATGAAGTAGCAGTTACAGGAACTCTGGGGGAAAGCGACCGTGTTGTACTTGAGTTCTTGGTTCTAAGGGAAGCAAAAGCCGAGTGTAGTCAAACGCGTACCCTGGATTTTAGGAAAGCTGATTTTCATAAACTCAGAACAATGACCAGTAAGGTCCCATGGCAAGCGATGCTAGCGAGAAAAGGAGTCCAAGATGGGTGGGAGCTTTTAAAAAAGGAAATTCTCAAGGCACAATCACAAGCAATTCCAACAAGAAGAAAAGGTGGAAGACAACAGAAGAAGCCAATGTGGCTTCACAAAAAGCTTAGGGATGACCTGAAAACAAAAAAGGACACATATAGGAAGTGGAAAGAAGGCCAAGTAACAAAGGAAGAGTACAGGCAGATAGCACAGAATTGCAGGGATGGCGTCAGGAAGGCTAAAGCTGAGAAGGAGCTGAGGTTAGCAAGGGATGTTAAAAACAACAAAAAGGCTTTCTTCAGCGACGTGCATAGTAAAAGGCAGAAGAAAGCAATGGTGGTTCAGCTATTAAATAAGGATGGCAAAACGATAACAGATGACAAAGAAAAGGCAGAGGTGCTCAATTCCTACTTTGGCTCAGTCTTCTGCCAAAAGAGGGTCTATGACCCCCCTGGCAAAGGCAAAGTACAGGCTGAAGGGGCAGGATTGCAGCTTGAGATCGACAGGCATATGGTCAAGGAACACCTCATTACTTTGAATGAGTTCAAATCTCCAGGGCCAGATGAACTGCATCCTAGAGTAAAAAAGGAACTGGCAGAAGAACTCTCAGAACCGCTGTCTATTCCCTTTGAGAAATCATGGAGGACGGGGGAAGTGCCAGATGACTGGAGGAGGGCTAACGTTGTCCCTATCTTCAAAAAGGGTAAAAAGGAGGAACCTGGGAACTACAGACCAGTCAGTCTGACATCAATCCCTGGGAAAATTCTGGAGCAGATCAAAAAGCAATCCATCTGGAAGCACCTTGACAACAATGCCGTGATTACTCGAAGCCAACATGGATTTGTCAAAAACAAGTCCTGCCAGACAAATCTGACCTCATTTTTTGATCAAGTAACCTCCCTTGTAGACCGTGGGAATGCTGTAGACATCATATGCCTTGACTTCAGCAAAGCTTTCGACAAAGTGCCCCATGATATCCTGATGAGCAAACTAGCTCAAAGTGGGCTAGATGAAACAACGATCCAGTGGATCCACAGTTGGCTACAGAATCGGACTCAAAGAGTGCTTATCAATGGGACCTTCTCAAACTGGGGAGAGGTAACGAGTGGGGTACCGCAGGGCTCAGTCCTGGGCCCAGTGCCCTTCAACATTTGTATTAATGACTTGGAGGAGGAGGTGCAAATAATGCTGATCAAATTTGCAGATGACACAAAATTGGGCGGGATAGCTAATACTTTGGAAGACAGAAACAAAATTCAAAGTGATCTGGATAGACTGGAGCGCTGGGCAGGAAACAACAGAATGACATTTAATAGGGACAAATGCCAAGTTCTGCACCTAGGAAAAAGAAACCAAATGCACAGTTACAAGATGGGGGATACGTGGCTCAACCACACTACAAGCGAGAAGGATCTTGGCATTGTTGTCGATCACAAGCTGAATATGAGCCAACAATGTGATGTGGCTGCAAAAAAGGCAAATGCTATTTTGGGCTGCATTCATAGAAGCATCGCTTCCAAATCCCGGGAAGTCCTAGTTTCCCTCTACTCAGCACTGGTTAGCACTCATCTGGAGTACTGTGTCCAGTTCTGGGCACCACACTTGAAGAAGGCTGCAGACAAACTGGAGAGGGTTCAGAGGAGGGCAACAAAGATGATCAGGGGACTGGAAACAAAGCCCTATGAAGAGAGACTGAAAGAACTGGGCATGTTTAGTCTTGAGAAGAGAAGACTGAGGGGAGATATGATAGCACTCCTCAAGTACTTGAAAGGTTGTCACAGAGAAGAAGGCCAGGATCTCTTCTTGATCATCCCAGAGTGCAGGACACGGAATAATGGGCTCAAGTTACAGGAGGCCAGTTTCCGGCTGAACATCGGGAAAAACTTCCTGACTGTCAGAGCAATACGACAATGGAACCAATTACCTGGGGAGGTGGTGGGCTCTCCCACACTGGAGGCCTTCAAGATGAGGCTGGACAGCCATTTGTCAGGGATGCTCTGACTTGGATTCCTGCATTGAGCAGGGGGTTGGACTTGATGGCCTTGTAGGCCCCTTCCAACCCTCCTATTCTATGATTCTATGATTCTATGATTCTATTTTTTCTTAATTGATTTGTTGATTGTAATTTATCATTAAGGGCTTGTTGCTGCATTGAATTAGGATGTTTTTTTGAGGGTAGACAAATAAGGAATGGTGGGAGGGACAGAACGTGCCACCACAGGACTTACAGAAAGTAGGAAGTATTGTGGTGGCAAGAAGTAGAAATTTCATTTGAGAGGGTGGGGAAAAAAGGGGGGTAAGTTACTCATCTATGGGGCAGTGTCATCATAGGTAGAGCCAAGGAGGTGAACATAGGTGGAGCCCAAGGGCTCCTTATAGGCAAACAGTAGAACAAAAAAGCAGTCTGCTGAACCCAGCAGCAGCCCATAACAAAAGGAGAAATAGATGGACATTAGCAAATATCATGACTACAAGGATGGGGGGGGGTAGGAAAGGTTGTACGAGGGAAGGTTGGGATAAATGTTTACTGCACCATTGTGAAGCCATCTTTGGAATCCACAGGAACTCGCAACCCATACCAGAGAAAGGGGAAACTGAGGCAAGTGGCCTTAAGGTCATGAGTGAAAAATAGTGTGTGGGGGGTGGAATCCGCCCAGGAATGTCACAGCACTTCTTTGGACCCACAGTTTTCAGTTCCAGCAACAGCCTCAATTGCATAGAAAAGGGAAATTGAAGCAAATTAACTTTCAGATCATGCCCATAAAGCAGAAAGTTGGGGAGTGGGGTAGATCAGCAAGACACAGAATCAGTCCTTTGCAACCACACTTTCTGGGAGAAGCAACACAGTCATTCTAGAGCACTAATTGTCATCCCTCTCCCTTGTCAGAGAGAATAACCCCATACACAAACACACAAATCACAATCAGCTGGCACAGGCACAGGCAATCACAACATCCAACCTTTTGGGCTGTCTACTAAGAAGTAAGCAGGGGTTCCCAACACAGCAATTCCAGTACAGTAATTCCCATCCCTCTGCGCTTTCACACTGTAACCAAAGCCAGAGTCTCAATAACAAAAAGCAAATCTATTCATATGCATTCACACAAGTAAACAGGACTTACCCAGACCTAAGAAGAAGCAGAACTCAAAAAAGCATTGCCAAATCCACCTATCAGCGAGCATCCCACCCCATCCCATAGACAAAATAAAATATCCACACAGCCCATGATTACCAGTGATAGAGTATCCCATCACAACCTGAACAAAACGTACACACCCAACTAATCCACCTAGCAGAGAACCCCCAGTAAAAACATGGGTGAGCTGGATAAGGATCATATTTGGGAGTAAGGGAGAGTGGTCCTCTGACCCCCCTGCTTCACTGAGTGCCTCTGACATGAGCCTACTGTTTAAAAAAAGTTGTGACCAGGTGTGCCCAGTGCTGGAACTCAGTGGAGGAGAATTGAAACAGCAGTACAGCATGATCTAGTTGGACAGATCTATCTTGAGGGGGGTGGGGCAGTTGGGAAGGGTTCCCTGCACTATCTGCACCTTGTATAGGGCTGTGTCTGCTGGAATATATTGAATCACAATTACACCAAAGCTTCTTTCTGCCATAAATACATACGTACTTACATACACAAACAAGTTCCTCTATTGTTTCCTGAAAATGCTGTTGTTCAAGCATTTGTGCTCCTATAGACCATATAGGGGTGGAAAGCTCCCCCCCCCCCCCGGCTTCATTGGAATCCAAGAATAATCTCTGGGGCCACATGTCACCAGTGGGCAGGGCCAGAGTCCTATGTGGGCAGGTCAGAACGTTGTCTCATTCCCCCTCTCTCTTTCACACACAATTCATATATGAACACATACCACTAGAGCACCTACAAAGAGAGGGTGGCCCCTCCTGAACCTGCTATTTCAAAGTGCTCCAGCTGCTGTGTGGGAAAGACAATGGAAAAAGTTGATCCATTGGGAACTTCCACTTCAAAGCCTTGAGGTGGTGGTTTCCAATAGGGCCAGCTTGCCTTTCCCCTCACCTTTCTCTGAAGGGCAGGGCTTTGGGGATAGGCCTCCACCAGAGCCTCAGTAGTCCAGATGTGAAGAACAAATCGGGCCTGTGGGCCAGAAGTTTCCATCCATCCCTGCTATAGGGGAAATGATTTTGACAATGATGGGATTTCTTGCTTAATAGACCAGGGTCTATATGAGTCTTTTCAACCATCATAGAACAGTACTCTACACTTCTCAGGGACAAGCATTTCCAATCAACAATGAGTTAACTTTTAAGGACCCCCGATGAATATTTTCCTGATGTATCTATGTATGTATTTTTGCATTTTGGTCTTTCATTCTGTTTATTATTGTATTGTATAATCCCACTCAGTCTTTATTAGGTCTTTATTCCCCAGCCTTTTCTCCTCCAGATATTTGGCCTTTGACTCCCATATGGCCCAGTCAGCATGATCAATGGTCAGGAATGATGTAGTCCAGAACATCTGGAGGGCATCAAGTTGGGGAAGGCTGTTCTAAGGCATTGGCCTTTGCATCACCTGATATAATACAATGAATCACTGTTTGAAAAAAAGAAAAGAAAAAAAGAACTCCTCTGATGAGCTCAGGGCAACATGAATAACAGCTTATATTATTATGTCCTTACAGCAATCATGGGAGATAGGTCAGTCTGGCCCAAGATCAGCTGTTGAGCTTCATGTCTGAGTGGGGATTTTCAGGTCTCCCTGGTCCAAGTCTGACATACATACATACAAACAAACTTGTATGTGTGTGTGTGTGTGTGTGTGTGTATGTGTGGTTGTTGTTGTTGCTGTTCTATTTGTGTAAATCTCCAAAGGACACACCCATCAATTTTCTAGTAATTTGGATTCCAGGATGGACAAATCTGTCAATTTCATTTACTTCCAGATGTATGTATGTATGTATTTTATATGAAGTGCTTTCCACCCCAAATATGGAGAAATGTGTGAATTTTTTTTTATATAAAAAATGAACTTAAATGAAATTCTCATGCATCTGCACTAACCAAATTCAATAGGTATAGCTATTTCCACATGGAGAAGACAATGTCCTGTTGTCCTGCCTGCGATATACTTGTTAAGGATGAGCTTGTCAGAAAAAAAGAGGTGGTAACCATACCCCAGTTTAGCATTAACATGGTTGAATACACAGGGATTCAATCCCAGATGTTTAAGAGCAAAGCACTCAAAGCCCTGGACCTGGATGGATGAATCTGTCAGTTTCGGTTTCTCTCACATTCCTTTTCTTAAAAAAAAAGAAAAGAATAAAAATTAAAACAAACAGTCTCAAGTTGTTTCTTTCCTGAACATGAAAAAATGTACAATTTTGGTATATTATCACAAAAGAATGAACTGGACTGAAATTTTCAGCCATCCCTAAGGACATGGTGGATAAAGTAAGGAAGAAGGTTCATTAAATTTGTGCCAGCTCTGGTTATTCTGTGGTCAGAAATTATGTATGGGCCTTGGGGAATAAGATGACTTAATGGCATGTCCTCAAAACAAAACATGGCACCAATTTCTTACTAAAGATCAAGAAGGGAAATAGGCTCTGTCACTTCTGCTTATCTCTCTTACTGAAATCTGAGTGAAGCTCCTATAAAATAAGCATTTATGACAGCAAGTAATTTGTTCTGTTATGAGAATCAGCTGTTATTATTACATGGAGACTCAAATGTGTGGGGAAAGCATCTAAAAAGTGGTGCATATTAAGTTTTATGAAGCATTTTTGCAAGTACTTCTATACCTTCTGTTGCAGGGGATGTTGGAGATTATGTTCCAAATAATCACCATAAAAGAAGTCAAAACACAGCCTGTGTAATTATTACTGCTGTAATTGGGGCAGGAGTTTGGAGAGCGTTCCTTCCACATTAATGAGGTAGGTGAGGAATTTCTTGAAAGAGAAGCCTGTCGTGATATCATTGGACCTTATCATGATGGGTCCTGCAGAAGGTTCTTGGACAGCAAGATGTATAGGCAGGCAAACATTTTAACTGGTATTATTAAATAGGTTTATTTTACAGTACTGTGTACTTTGTATTGTAGTTGAAAGTACCAGTATAGTTTAGTGGTTAGCATACCAGACTAGAGATCCACATACAGCTCTCTGCTTAACCACAAAGCTTAGTATTTGATTTTGGGATGGTCACTCTCTTTGTAGCATAACCTGCCTGATGGAGCTGATCTACAGTGGGTTTATTAGAGTCCATTTTAAAAATCCTTGCACCTTCTCAGCCCTCAGAATATGGTGGGCTAGCAACTCAGGAAAGCAAAAGGCAACAGTGATAGGGAGAGATATGCCCAATTAAATGCAAAATTCCAGAGGTTAGCCAGAAGAGATAAGGAATTATTTTTAAACAAGCAATGCGCGGAAGCGGAAGAAGATAATAGAATAGGAAGGACAAGAGACCTCTTCCAGAAAATTAGAAAAAACAGAGGTAAATTCCAGGCAAAAATGGGTATGATCAAAAATAAAGATGGCAAGGACCGAACAGAAGCAGAAGAGATCAAGAAAAGGTGGCAAGAATATACAGAAGATCTGTATAGGAAGGATAATAATATCGGGGACAGATCTGATGGTGTAGTCATTGAGCTAGAGCCAGACATCCTGAAGAGTGAGGTTGAATGGGCCTTCAGAAGCATTGCTAATAACAAGGCAGCAGGAGATGTTGGTATCCCAGCTGAACTGTTTAAAGATTTACGTAGACAATGGAGAAAATAAGGGCAACGCAAATAGCGGGTGACTTTGTGACAAATAGCGGGTGACAAATAGTGTTGCCCTTATTTTCGCCGTAGTATGCGTAAATCTTTACGTAGACTACAGGGACCAAATAAGGAACGCAAATGGCAGCGCCCTATTGGGGCCGCCATTTGCGTACGCGCTTTTTTTTTTTTCAAAGTCACCCGTGATAGGCTACGTAATGATTAACGTAGCCTATCACGGCTGACTTTGGAGATCTAGCCGTGATAGTCTATGTTAATCGTTATGTAGCCTATCATGGGGGCATTTTTTTTTTTACTTTCCTTGTAATGGTGGCGGCAGCCGGTCGAAGGACCGGCTGCCGCCCCTGCCCCTGACGAAGATCCGCCGAACCGCCGCCGGGACCCGCCACCGGGAGGGACATTCATCAAAGGTAAGTCCCATCCCGGGGGCGGGGTGGGGGGGCGGAGAATTTCACCGCCGATTTCGGGGGGCCGAATGCGTTGGCACTCGGCCCCCCGAAGTTTTGGGGAGAAATTCTTCCCCATCCCTAATAAAATAGTGAAGAGCAGAGACATCACACTGACAACAAAGGTCCGCATAGTTAAAGCAATGGTATTCCCTGTAGTAACCTATGGCTGTGAGAGCTGGACCATAAGGAAGGCTGAGTGAAGGAAGATAGATGCTCTTGAACTGTGGTGCTGGAGGAAAATTCTGAGAGTGCCTTGGACTGCCAGAAGATCAAACCAGTCCATACTCCAAGAAATAAAGCCAGACTGCTCACTTGAGGGAAGGATATTAAAGGCAAAACTGAAGTACTTTGGCCACATCATGAGAAGACAGGATACCCTGGAGAAGATGCTAATGCTAGGGAAAGTGGAAGGCAAAAGGAAGAGGGGCCGACCAAGGGCAAGATGGATGGATGATATTCTGGAGGTGACGGACTCGACCTTGGGGGAGCTGGGGGTGGCGATGGCCGACAGGAAGCTCTGGCGTGGGCTGGTCCATGAAGTCACAGAGAGTCGGAAGTGACTGAACGAATAAACAACAGCAACTGAATGTGTGGGGAGTTAATCTCTAAAAACACATACTGTATACTAGAGGTTTGGGTCCTTTTAAAAACCTATAAGTTCTATAGTGTACTAATATGAAAGATTTATTATTACAGTAGCAATACAATCAAACTCAGGTATGAATAGAATGAATATCACATGCAAAATGCAATTCAGTCACAGTTCTAGCTAAAACAATTGTAACATACTGTAGCTCCAGCCTTTAACTATCCAGTAATATAAGGCAGTAGTCCTGTGTAGATGTTTCAATTAAAATGTTTTTATGTGTAGGAACTAAATTGTGCATGCTGTCCCTGCTCTGCTCCTGACCTCCATGCATTTAGTACAATTGCACATCTGTAGGATACAGGGGATCTCTGCATGTCTGCAAATCCTACTTTTTCTGAGTTCCTGATCATATGGAAAGAGTCCTGCATCCATACTGTTGTGCATGCATAGATTCCACTATGCACAGACATTCCACTGTTAATGAAGCACAATATGTATGCTTCTGCTCCCTTGCCATCTTCACAGGGCTAATTTGAATAGCCAGACCATTAGGCAATATTTCAGTAAGTAAATATTTTGGATAGCCATTTTTTTTAACTGTTAAAGGCTGATGGTATGTGAAAATTGTTTTACCATATCTCTATCATGTATCTTTATCTATCTATCTATCTATCTATCTATCTATCTATCTATCTATCTATCTTCTATCTATCACCTATTTCCAGATTGTAATTGAGTGCCAGCCTCTTGTAGTGATTGGAACAGAACTGGAGAGACCTAGATTAAAATCCCCACTCACCCACAAAACTCACTGGGCGATCTTGGGTCAATCATTCTCTCATCTTAACTCATCTCATAGGGTTGTTGTGAGGATAAAACGAGCAGAGAGAATCTTGTACATCATCTGAGCTCTTTGGAGGAAGGGTGGGATAAAAATGTAATTTTAAAATGTAGCTAATTAGTACATTGAATGTGATCAAGTCTACATATATCTAAGGTGGAAAGGAAAATGTTGAGAAGCTGAGGGGCTGCTGAAGTCATGTTATACCTTACCCAATTTGACATTTTTCTACCTTCCAGATTGCAGGAACTTTGGGAAAAAAAATAATGTTTTATACTTCAATGTATGCTAAAGCCTTGACTTGTCTAACATTTAGAAATAAATGGTACTACAGTAACTCTTAAAGAGATGTGTTTCTTTACGTAGGAATGGCCAGTTGGGAGTGACTTTATGATAAAGAAAAGTTTGAACTCCGAACATGTGGTCTGTAGTTATGAAACTTGCTCAGATCAATGCTATACCAAAGAGGACTATATTGTGAAGATTGAGAATTTTAAATCTGGGAATTATTCATGTTTATATAATGGCTTGGATCCAGACTTAGTCATACTTAGGTGGTCTAACTGAAATCTATAGGACTTAAGAATGACTATATCAGACTCCATTCTAATTTTAGCTTCATCGCAGACCTGATTGAAGTTTTGATCTGATATCCATAACAATGTGGGGGATTTTTGTTCTTCATTGGTATGTAAATATTGGTATATAAATACAATTGCATTTCTTTTTATTGAAACAGTAATAAGGAAACTTGCATATTAGTACTCGGTTATTTAAAAAGAAATGGGTTAACAGAAACACACAAATAGTGATCCCCCCCCCCCGCCACTATAGTTATTAAGATCATAGGATGAGCCATGCTGGATCAGACCAAGGGTCCATCTAGCACAACATTCTGTTCACATTATTACAGAAATGGCCAGAAATCTACAGAAATTACCAGAAATCTATAGAAAAGACCAGAAACTATAGAAAGGTTGTGTGTGTTCCACTAGAACCAAAGTTCCTGAGTATAAGGCAATTAAAATATAAGCATATTGGTTTGGATCCAGTAGAAGTTCCTCCAATGGAAGAGCTTTTTTTCCATTGCTAGTATAAGGAGAGGAAATAAAGGGACAAGATACAGATAGAAATGTGGAACACATTTATTAAAGAAGATTTCTGAAGGGGAATCAGTATGGACTTCTGATTTTTACAGGCAACTAGCTTGTAAGTGTATTGGGCAAGCCATCCTAGCCCTGTTGAGCCATGTTTACATAATTGCCACCCCTTAGGACCATAATTGCCACCCCTTAGGATCCAGGTGTGGGGAAGCCTTCCCATGGCAACCCCTCCTGGGCCTACAAAACTATGTGGCAGATATGTCCTTCAATGAGAGCGGAACTGATTTGTGTGTGTTGTGCTGTGCCAACCTTAAAGCTGGTGCAGCACAATGGCTAAGAAGAACCTGGGCTTTGAATCAGGAACACTCCAGTTCAAATCTCTCTTCTGCCACTCTCAGCCTCACTACCTCATTTTCAGTATGAGGGCTACTTATACTGACTTACCTTATAGAGTTGTTGTAAGGATTAAAACTAGATAAACCATTTGAAGTGCTTTGAACACTTGAACATTTTTATATAAATATTAAGTATGTTTTTTTTTTAAAAAAAAAAAACTTTTTTAAACCATAGCATGGGATTTCTTGTATTAGTTGTATTAGTTATATTTTTATTTATTTGTTTGTTTGATGTGTGCCTCATCTTTCTAACAAGAAAAATGGCACCCAAGGTGAGTTCTCTTCTTAGCCAAGTTAGATTGTACTATTACTTAAGCTATAATATGAAAGTTCTGAGAAATTAAAGGAGCACAAATGTATTGGAGTGAGATATGAGATTTATATTACCAAACCAGGAATGAATTAATGAATTATGTTGGCAGTAAAAGAACAAACAAACAGAATCTGGTGATTCAGGACAGACACCCAGTCATGTTTACTGCATTTGAGGGGTAGAAAATATTAGTTGTCTATTAAACTCACAGGAATATTTAAGAGCTTTTCTCTTTGTCCTCAGGGTATAATCTAATAAAAATATCTGAAAGAAATGGTGTGGAGAAACCAAACATCTCAGATGGAATTCATCCTAGTTGGGTTTTCTAGTATGCTGAATTTAGAGTTGCTTCTATTCCCTCTAGTCCTGGTGATGTACATTGTGACAGTGACTGGGAACATCCTCATCATTATCGTTGTCATGATAGACCCAGCCCTTCAGTCACCCATGTACTTCTTCTTGAGGAATCTGTCCTTCATTGAGATCTGCTTCACATTAGACACAATCCCCAAAATGTTGGTCAATCTCCTGCTGAAGGACAAAACTATCTCCTATTTTGGTTGTGCCATTCAAATGTTTTGCTTCTTCTACTTCGGATGTGCTGAATGTTTCCTCTTAGCTGCCATGTCCTATGACCGCTACGTTGCCATCTGTAGCCCCCTTCACTATGCCACTGTCATGAACAGGAACTTCTGCCACAAGTTGGTGGGTGGGGTCTGGGTGATTGGCATTCCTGTCTCATTGTTGCAGGCAGGTTGGATCTTCAGTCTTCCCTTTTGTGGTCCAAAAGAGGTTAATCACTTCTTCTGTGATGCACCTCCAGTACTGAAGTTGGTCTGTACTGATACCTATTTATATGAGATGCAGTCCATTGCCTCCACACTTCTGTTCCTCATGTTTCCCTTTGTGCTCATCCTCATCTCCTATATCCGTATCATTACCACCATCCTCAAGATTTCTTCAGCAGAGGGCAGGCACAAAGCCTTCTCTACTTGTTCATCTCATCTTACTGTGGTGACTTTGTTCTATGGAAGTGGGAGCATTGTCTATCTAAGGCCCAAGTCCAATTACTCACCAGAAGTTAAAAAAATGCTGTCACTGTTCTACACAATTTTTACACCCATGTTAAATCCCATTATCTACACTCTGAGGAACTATGAAGTGAAGGAGGCCCTGAGGAGAACTCTAGGATTCAAAACCTTCTCACATGCTACTTAAATGCTTTATTGACAACAACGAGATTTCCTAATGTCAGTTGGCAGTTGTGGAGCAGAGATTGCAATATTCTTGGCTGCCAAGGGAAAAGCCATCTGAGAGGGACAGATAAACAATGTAGTGTGAGAAGGACAGAGGATTATTTTGGCAACAGGAAGAATGTTAAAAAAATAGAATATAAAACATAGGGTTCTATAGAGCATTAAAGTTGTTCTATTTTCAAAAGCAAAATCTAGAATATATGTGTGTGTGTGTGTGTGTGTGTGTGTGTGTGTGTATACACATGCTGGTGCTTTCCTTACTGGAGGGTAAGATGCTTCATTCCCTTTGGTACAACAGTAAAGTATGCATGTCACGTGGATCTTGTATTGTATTATGTTTGCCCTGGAATTTCACCAGTGGAGGATATATTATTGGAAAGAACATAATGGCTCCAAGTTAGAGATTCATCATGATCCCATGGCAAGGCTATTTGCCCACTGCTATGCTCAAGGTTCCCAAAGAGTCATGGGAGAAGGTGGCCCCTAGGCTCAGACTACGCAATTCCACTAACCACAATTAAAATCCACTGTGTGAAGAGCTTCTGATTTAAGACCATCATAGTACTGTTCACTTGTTAATTAATGGAAGAGATGAGAGAAGAAGGCATCTTTAGTTATTTATTTATTCAATTTCTATACCAGCTGGTAGCCAAAGCTCTCTGGGCGGTTCACAAAAAATAAAACCACAAAGCACAGCATAAAACAATGAATATGAACTTGAGCACACACCGGGAGAGAGCACAGGACAGGAAGGTCTGGTGTGCTATGGTCCATGGGGTCACGAAGAGTCGGACACGACTGAACGACTGAACAACAGAAATAGCTGTGTCAGTCTCATGGCTTTCTAAAAGAATACCATTCATTGCAGTTTGTTGAGGCTTGAAATAATTGAATAATGGGGGTTGGGATTCAGGCACAAACATTTCTGGAGTAATTTCAGGAACGACACTATCCACAAAAAATCAAAGGAGGGAATATAATTAGCATTGGCAGTGATGATTTCATTTCTTTTTCTTGTTCCTCTCAGTAACTGCCTGCTGTTGGCCATCATGTTACCCCCCCACACACAACGCTCCCTTGGATCAGTCTTATGTCATGACTGCCATCACTCCCCACTCCTGATGCCCACATAATGATGCTCTGTCATGATGTAGTATCATTCCAAGAAAGCTTTGTAGTGGTAAAAACATAGCAGCTAAGCCAGCTATCAACTACTCTGACGAGAGTTGGAATGATGGTGGTTAAAAAATGCTTTAACCCCCCACCCCATGAACCAGTTCACTTTTCCTTGAAATGCTCAGGTATTTTCTGCAATGTGTTATGTCATCAAAATGCTCTCAGAACATCCACCTGAAAACAGAGCAGCAAGGAGGGGGGCGTTTTCCAATGGACCTATCTGGGGCAGTTCTGGAAACATACTCTGTGGTCCTTTTGCTCTAGAAGGCCAAATTCTGATCCCCCCCCCCACACTGTGAAGTAGAAGGTGGCTGTATCTATTGGCTTGACCCTTTGATTTCATCAAGACTTTGAATGAAATGAAAGATAAATATGGGGACATTTGTAAAGGGCTTTATTATTTTCTACCATCTCATCTTACATTTCTGATCTTCAGATTCCTCCAGTATTTTACAAATTCTAGATACAAGACCATTTGAATGATGTTGTCCCATACAATATATCACAACTTTTATCTTACTATTATCTGTCAGTTACATTTCAGTATTTTCTGTAGGAGTTGTAGGGCTATTGATATAATCCATTATTTGAAAGTGCAAACACCAAGATGGATGCCAGGGCTTTCATTTCATTTCATTCCATTTCAGGGCTGTGTCTGAATGGAGGGGGTGGCATTTTGGGACAAACTTGGAAAAAAATGGGGACAGAGGAGGGCAGTGGAGTGAAATGATTTGGTGAGAAGAGGTTTCCTTCTTCGGTGGGTTTATTTTTCCTCTTCTCCTTTTTAAACAAACTTCAAGTAGGCATTTGCGAGAAATTCATTTCATTTCACTGTTGATCAGAATGTACCAGGTCACACCTCCAAGAACCAAATGCAGGCTCCAACACAATATGTGGTCTACGTCCATACATTTCAGAGCTTGTGATGTGATCTGCACAATAACAACAACAACAACAACAACACATTAAAAATGTGTACTTTTCAAAAATGTGCACAAGCATGCTTTCATCAATAGGAGAAAATGTGTACTTTTCAAAAATGTGTCTAACTGATGCATATCTTTGGGAAAATGCACATGAAAGTATGCATGAATTTCTATGCAAAAAGAAGAAGAAAAAGCAGCTTGCAGCCTGATATGCATATGAGCCAGAATGAGCTTCGGTGTAGAATTCAGAGAACCTCAATGAGTTCAAGATTTGCTGATTCACACACCCCTCTTTTGAAGCCACTGACTGTTGGTGGTTTTGATGGCACAGCAGCAACAGTGAAGTGCTGGCCACTTCTGCCAGCTTTCTTTCTTCTCAGAGTGACTCTGAAAAAGGACACTAGCATTCCCACACACACAAAAATGGCAGTAGCCAGAGGTCTACTCTTGGTGTTACTGATGTGCCACAGAAGCTGCTAGCCAAGCTAACAGATTCAAAATTTGTTGTTGTTGTTGTTGTTGTTGTTGTTTTTGTTGTTAGAAGAAGAAGAAGAAGAAGAAGAAGAAGAAGAAGAAGAAGAAGAAGAAGAAGAATTGTTGTTGTTGTTAAGATGGAAGCTGCTACCAGCAAATCATACTGAAATGGACAGCCCCAATTCACCCCATGCATATGAGGTGGCAAATTGGGACAGGCTGTTTTACTTCATCTCTAGTGGAGACTCATCTTTCATTAACTTACATACAGTGGTATGACATTGTTTGACTATGTTCTATTATTCTTTATACTGTACAGTATATTTCTACTTTTTCATGGATTATTTTGAGTAACATTTTCATTCTACACGTAAGACAAATTTAAGATACACATAGTCAAACACGTTTAAAATTTGTTCCAGATATTTCATACAGGTCATGCATTTTTAACCCACCTCTGTATTGTTTGTGTTATTGTTATTGTTATTGTTACTACTACTACTACTACTACTACTAACAGAACTATGTCACATACCTCAGCAGCATCTCAAATTCGGAACGTTTAACCAGAGTTTCTCTTCCCTAGAAAAATTCCAAGCAAATATGCCACTTCACTGAGAAACATGCAAATAATGTATACTGCAATGAGGCTAGGGTCATTTTCTCATACTCTTGTTGTAATAAATCCATCACTTATAATATTACATGTATGGTCTTAATTCTTATGGTTTCTTTTTCTTATGCATACGAAATGTGTTAGTTCTTATTGCTATGTTGCCAAAATCTTCTGCCTTAAGGATTGGGATGTTACTAAATAAAACCTCTATTCAGACATTCAGAAAGGTCACATGAATAATGTATGGGGGCCACACATGCAAACCCAACCATGAATTTTCCTGTTCTGGATAGAGACCTTTGCACATTCAGCATGGAAGTCTGAAGCTGGATTCTAAGTGCGTTCATCCATGGGTGCTTAAAATTAGGGATGGCAGAGAATTCTGCCATGGATTTCGGTGAGGCCGAATGCCAGTGCATTCGCCCCCCTGAAATCTGTGGCAGAATGGCCTGCCACCCCCCGCCCCCCTGTGGATCCCCCCCAGGATGAGACTTACCTGGGGCGGATCTTCAGGGCGGCAGCGGCTCCGGCAGCTGGTCTTCCGACCGGCTGCTGCCGCCGCCATTTGCAGACTTGTGGTGTTTTGTTTTTGTTTTTTCAAGACATGATAGGCTACATAAAGATTTATGTAGCCTATCATGGCTGGGTTAAAAAAAAAAACACCCGCGTACGCAAATCAAAATCAAAATTGATTTGCGTACGCAAATCAAAAAGGGACACAAATAGCACCTGCTACGCTATTTGCGTTCCCCTTATTTTCGCCGTCTTAGTCTACGTAAATATTTACGTAGACTAAGACACCAAAAATAAGGAATGCAAATGGCGGCAGCCATAGCCGCCGCCATTTGCGTACCCGGGTTTGTTTGTTTTTTTACCCAGAGTCCTCCGCAGCCAGAAATCTGGCTGTGGATGGCTCTGGCCTGGGCCTGGCTGGCTGCTCTGTGGAGCCGCCACGGAGCACAGCCGGCCATAGAGAATTCCAGGGGGGAGGAATGGAGCTGTCGAGGATTCCAGGGAACGGGGAATCCCCGTCGAGGATTCCAGGGGGAAGGACGGAACGCCTCCTCCCCCACCATAAACATAATCCGCGGAAAGGTAAGTACATTTCATACATCCCTACTTAAAATCCTCTCCCTGATAAGGAACCCTGTTAGCACGGGGTTCCCAGTCACTGGAAGGATTCTAAGTATATCCACTGGAATGCACGTAGAATCCCACTTCAGACTTCCATGTGCTAACTGTGTGAAGGTCTCTTTCTAAGTTGTAGACATTGAGGATGGGGCTTGCACATGCAACACTGTATTCACACTTTCTCTATGAATGCCAGAATAGGGCTAAGAAACATAGCCAAAGTGCTAATGGCCATATTTCAAATTCCTTTTATATCTTTTCCATTATAGTTATAATTAATGTAATATATTTGTTCTTTTCCACTACAGTTATAATTGATATAATATATTTGTTCTAAATGTGCTGTAAGAAAGATACCCAGGTACAAATGAAATTAAATATTAAGATTTGAATCTTATGCACACTTACTTGAAAGTCACATTTTTAACAAATCATCTGAGTAAATGTGCATAGGAGTAAACTGTTGCAGAGCAATCCTACACATGTTTACTCAGAGGGAAGTACCATTGTAACCAGTGGGGGTTACTACTCTCAGGAAAGTATGCATTGGCTTGGAGCCCCTATGCACATTTCCTTGGGAGTCATCTAATTGAGGTCAATTAGACTTATCTCCAAGTACAATTGTATAGGACTAGGTATTGTAGATTTACAAAAAAACAAAACAAAAACTGTATTACTATTATGTATTAACTTGCTGGATTGGCTGAATTCAATATTTCACATGCTGTCCCCCACCCCACCCCCCGGTAACCTCTAAATCATAGATCTTAATAATTGAGGATGCTGTAAACACACACACAAAATTAATATAGATTTAACTTTTTTTGTGAGGAACTTCCAGCTGTGGTTTTTTGTTTTTTGTTTTGTCATTTCCCTTTTATTATTTATTACATTTCTATACCAACCAATAGCGAAAGCTGTCTGGGTGGTTTACAAAAATTAAAAACATTAAAATACAGTATACAGAAATTAAAAGCCCTTTACATTAAAACAAACAAACAACAACAACAATAAAAACAGTATACACAAGAGAACATATATCTAAAACAACTTCAAACAAGCAGGCTCAAGCAAACAACCGTAACCATAAGATATCCAGGTAAATGAAATGAAATATTATGACTTGAATCTTACACACACTACTTGAAAGATATAACAAAATGGTACATCTGAGTAAATGCACATAGGAGTAAAGTTTACTTTGTTAAAGGCATCTCCCTGGTGAAAATTATTTTGTTTATGAATTGTCCAAGGGCCTTTTTGATCTCCTTGTTTCTTAGGCTGTAAATGACTGGGTTGGCTATTGGTGACACAATAGAATACAACAGAGCTGTCAGGATTTCCTTGATGAATGAAGATTCTGAACTTTTCTTCAAGTACGTAAGCATCCCAGTAATCATAAATAAAGAAAAAACCATGAGGTGAGGCAGACATGTGGAAAAAGCTTTATACCTGCCATGGGAAGAAGGGATTTTTTGGACTGTGGAAAAGATGCGAATGTAAGACACGATGATTGAAGAACAAAAAATTGAACCAAAAACAATGCCACATGCCAGGGTTGCCATTTCATTGCCAAATGTGTCAGCACAAGCAAGCTTTAGTATCTGAGGGATGCCACAAAATAGCTGATGGATATTGTTTGGCCCACAAAATGGTAAGAGAATGATGTTCAGTGTGTGCAGCATTGAAAAGACAATACTGCCAATCCAACAACCAAATACCATACAGGAACACTTAATCTTGTTCATTATCACTTGGTAATGGAGTGGGTAGCATATGGCGATGTAGCGATCATAGGACATGATGGTGAGGAGAGACAATTCTGCAGATGCAAATGTCATTCCAAAAAAGATTTGGGCCATGCATCCAGAGAAGGAAATAGTTTTGATCTGGTTTAAGGAGACGTCCATGGATTTAGGGATTGTAACAGAGATGTAGCAGATATCAAGGATGGATAAATTGGCCAGAAAGAAGTACATGGGTGTATGAAGATGGCAGTCCAGGGCTACGATAATAATGAGGAGAAGGTTCCCAATCAGAGCTATCAGATAAATCAGTAGAAACAGCATGAATGGTAACATCTTCAGTTCAAGCAGATCAGGGAAACCCAGGAGCAAGAATTCACTGACTGTGGTTGTGTTGGACACTTCCTGATTTAGATAGTCTCTGTACAGGGAAAGGGGGAAAGGAGATAATGAAAAAGTGCATTAATAGTAAAGCATGCAGTGTGTTAGGGATACATCCAAAATTATCCTCATCCAAATCTGGAGGTTCAAAATTTCTGATCTTGATTCTGAATTAGAACTTTATGGTTGTGTTTTTGTACCTTATGATGGTTTGAATCATCAGGAAAGGTGGGATGTAAATTTGTCAAATACATAAATAATACATGCATGCATTAGGAACTCTCCATTGCAGGGTGTGTATATGTGTCTCCAGCTCTTATTATAATATGGATAAAATACAGTCCACATTCCAATACCACATTCGACTCAAGTTACTTAATTCCAATCATATAACCCTATTTTTCATTCCTTTCCCAATATTGTTATAATGACTTAAATACATCAAACTTCCCATTTCTCCTACCCTACCTTCCTCATATTGAATAATGTATGTTTTAACTCCCCCACACACACACACACACACACGCAAACACACACTACGGATGTACCCAATGGTTGCTTTCCCTTAATTAAGGGAACTTCTTTTGTTTTCCAATACTGAGCCATTAAACTTGTTGTGGCTATTGACTAATTCAACTTCCTGTTACATATCCCAAGATTATTCACACTGAATCTATGGATAGACCATTGCCTCTTATTTTTATATTATTTTGAAACAGTCTAGATCAATATGCCACTTAAAAAGAATCAGAGGAGTGGGAAGGAGAGAGAGAGGGGGGGAGGGAGGGAACTGGGGGGTGTTTAGGCAATTTTACAGATGATAAAAAGTAATACACTTACTTTGGGGATCTGACAATGTAATGCATTCCTCCAACCATAACTGTGCATAGGCCAAGATGAGGCGTGCTCTATTAGCCCTGAGTATGCGTAGGGTACAAAGCAATCAAACACACATTATGTTTTTCAGTTATGACCAAATAACCCAGGATAAGCTACTGCCATTTGAGAGCATGGTGGTAAAATAATGTAACAACAACTGAGAGAGCACCCTATAAAATATGTTCAGCATATAGATCAGAAAAAAAAGAAACCTGACAATTTCCCTATTGTTCAAATTGCCCTTTTTCAATGGGTTTATAATCCGATGCATTCTGTGCTAGAAAAAAGATGTTACTAAGATATATATATATATATATATATATTCCCGCAAGTGCATATAGATTTTAAAATTAGTATTATAATTGCTTTTCCCTCTTGTATACTGCTGAGATAAAAGAAAAAGAAAAAAAGGAAGCACAGTGAGAACTAATTTCATTGCAAGTCCTCCTTGTTTACTCACATTAAAAATGGCAGTGTTTTAAGTTTTCAGTGTGGCCTGTGTGGCTGTGCTTGTAATACTTTCTTCATTTGTAGCAATTAGAAGATGGTAGCTTCTATCTCCATGATCTGAAAAGTAGGGATTCTGTAAAACCCGTTCTGTCTGTGTTAGGTGGATTGTAAGGTAGGGATAGTGGAGAATTCTGCCACGGATCTCAGTGAGGCTGAATGCCAGTGCATTTGGCCCCCCGAAATCCATGACGGGACAAAGCCCCCCTGCCACACCATCCTAAGAAAGTCACGCAAAACGGAGCAACTACCTGGTGCTGTTCGCGCTGCTTTGTGGATTTCAGCCACATCTGCAGCCACCATTCACGTCACGATTTTTGTTGTGATAGGCTATGTAAATACTTATGTAGCCTATCACGGCTAGCGCAGGGACGCCATTTGAGTCCCTGCGGAGGCTGTGATAGGCTATGTAAATATTTACGTAGCCTATCATGGGGGGGAAAAAAGGAATGCAAATGGTGGCCGTCGTAGCCGCCTCCATTTGCGTTCCCTTTTTTTGCCGTGATAGGCTACGTAAATATTTACGTAGCCTATCACAGCAAAAAAGGGAACACAAATGGCGGCGGCTACAGCGGCCGCCATTTGCTTCCCTGCGCAGCCCAGCAGAGGCTGGATGTCGCTGCGGGCGGCCCTGGCCAGCCAGCAGTTTCCACAGGGTCACCACAGAGCAGAGCCGGCTGGTGAAGATTTCGGGGGGAGGGACGGAGCACCTCCCCCCCCCACTGCAGATGTCACGAAACAAAACAGGTGAGTCGTTTCGTACATCCCTATTGTAAGGCACGTTTCATTCCATTGTCTGCCCATCTGCAGAATCAGATTTTTTTTTTGTTTCCTGAATTTGAACAAATGCACATTTGCACAATTTTGCGAGTGTGGATATGCACTAATTCCCTAAAAATGCACATTTTCATAGTTTAGCCTATGGGGGAAATACACATTTTTTTGTCTGTTCATTTGTTTTTTTAAAAATTGCGTATTTTTCTACAATGAAATTTGTGCAAACTTGGGGAAAGTTGGAAAACCAGTCCACAGTCTGTGGAATCCACCCGACAGGGGAAAAGTCAGTCCACTGCTGAATCCATAGAATGGATTCATGAAAATCCAAACTCGTTTGGTTCCATTGCAGATTTCTCTGACGTTCCTGCTGAAAAGCTCCATCTGCTAATTTCTGTATATCAATGCATTGTTAAAGACATAATTACAGTTGGAAAGTTGGCAATCTTAGTGGCAATCTAAAAAAAAGGTGCTCTAACCTATAGCATATATCTAGGGGAGAATTAAGCAAACGTGACAGGCAGGGTACTATCTCTGACTCCAGGTGTTGGCTCCAGACATAGTCATGCTTATAGTAGACCCACTGAAATCAATGGGACAAGTTAGTCATGGCTACATTAAGTCCCATGCATTTCAATGGGTCTACTCTAAGGACAACTAAGTCTGGATCAAAGTCCTTTTGTAGAACCAGAAACTCATGCATTTCGTTTGGGGCCTGGCCTAATGAGAATCTATGTGCTGAAGTGCAGAAGAGAACAGCGGTGTGCAAAATCATCATATTTGACTAGCAAGCCTTAAGATTATTGTAGATTGACCAAGCGTAGAATAAATATTAGGCAGGCCTTCTAAGCCTTTCCCAGGTGAAAACAAAATTCCAGCCTCTGTTTCAGGCTTCAGCTCCAGCTGAAGATTGACCAAGCGTAGAATATTGTAGATTGACCAAGCGTAGAATAAATATTAGGCAGGCCTTCTAAGCCTTTCCCAGGTGAAAACAAAATTCCAGCCTCTGTTTCAGGCTTCAGCTCCAGCAACTGAACTTGGCATGTTGAACAGAAGATCATACTTTCTAGGCCCAGATTTGGGAATGAACGCCCACAGTCCAGGAGGGTTGTCAGGTGATCTGCTTCTGTTCCTTTAGCAGGAGCTCGATGTTCCTGAATTTGAGCAAATGCACATTTGCACAATTTTGTAGGAATTGGAATCAGGAAGAGAATCTTTTTCAAGTACTGTCCCCTGATAATGTTTGCTAATCAAGTTGCTTTCAGACCCACAGGACAGAAGATGGTAAAAATGTTGGCAACCCTAAGCCCTGGCCTGACTCTAATAGGTACTGGTGTTGGAAGCTTGGGATAGAATGGTGGATAGCATAGTAATCAGTCCATGATATTTCTCAAAAGATGGTCTGAAGGAACATGGCTACAATATTGTTGCTAGTATGGGGGTCTTAGAGTAGGTACGTGTTCTACATTACAGAGGACAGCACACTATTTGAAGGTCATCTGTATTTGAAGGGTTGCCCATTCCATCATTATAAAGAAACAAAAGAAGGGAGAGAATCCATGGGCCTTGAACAGTTAGCATCTGGACAGCAAACTGAGCAGGCAGGCACACATGCCACCTGATCACAGCCTTTCCACACTACGGCAAGATTATTGTATTTCTGTTTAAGTTACAGTCATTGGGATTGTTCACACAACACACTAACCAACACTCTGTGGATGAGGGTGGGTTGTTTTGAACCTTGGGCTCTTTGTTGAACCATGGGTTATCATGTTGACTGAACACAGCCAGGATTGCTTGCTACCTGTGCAGCGTGGCTTATTTTCTCTAGGGATGGCGGAGAATTTCTCCCCGAAACTTCGGGGGGCCGAGCGCCGATGTGTTCGGCCCCCCGAACAAGTTTCGGGGAGAAATTCTCTGCCCCCCCGCCCCCCACCCCCCCGGGACGGGACTTACCTTTGCCGAATGTCCCTCTCGGTGGCGGGTCCAGCCGGCGGTTCGGCAGGTGTTCTCCTGGGCGGGGGCGGCAGCCGATCTTTCGACCGGCTGCCGCCGCCGCCATTGCAATAAAAGAAAAAAAAAACGCCCCCGTGATAGGCTACGTGATGATTAATGTAGCCTATCACGGTTAGATTTGCAAAGTCAGCCGTGATAGGCTACGTCAATCGTCACGTAGCCTATCACGGGTGACTTAAAAAAAAAAAAAAGCGCGTACGGATAATGGCGGCCCCCATAGGGAGCCGCCATTCCCGTTCCTTATTTGGTTGCTGTAGTCTACGTAAAGATTTACGTAGACTACAGCAACCAAATAAGGAACGCGAATGGCGGCTCCCTATGGGGGCCGCCATTAGCGTACGCGCTTTTTTTTTTTTTAAGTCACCCGTGATAGGCCACGTGACGATTGACGTAGCCTATCATGGCTGACTTTGCAGATCTAGCCGTGATAGGCTACGTTAATCGTCACGTAGCCTATCATGGGGGTGTTTTTTGGTTTTTTTTTAAATTTTCGAGTTCGCGGCCGGGCGAGGCGGGAAGCCTCCTCCCCGGCCTGAATTTCGGCTGGGCGAGGTGGAAAGCCTCCCCCCCCCAGCCTGAACTCCGCGGGGGGAGCAGCGAAGCGCCTCCCCCCCACCGCGAACAAGCTTCGAGGACAGGTAAGTCACTTTCGTCCACCCCTAATTTTCTCAAACAAGCCACCTTGAGTACCCCTGGTTTGTTGTTGGTTTGTTCAGGGTGGTTAACAAGCCACCCTAGTTGCATTCAGACATGATAACCCACCCTGCAGAAACTGTGCTGCATTCAGACAACACGCTAACCCATGGTTCAACAAACAACTCATGGTTCAAAACAACCCACATTCAACCCCTGAGTGTGAATTAGCATATTGTGTGAATTGTTGTTGTTCAGTCGTTCAGTCGTGTCCGACTCTTCGTGACCCCATGGACCATAGCAGGCCAGGCCTTCCTGTCCTCCGCTTTCTCCCGGAGTATGCTCAAGTTCATATTCATTGCATTGGTGCTATCTATCCATCTCACACATCATTGTGTGAATAACCCCATTATAGTTGCATCTATACAAATAAATTCTCATATACAAATGTTATGTCAATATGTGTTCCCTTTCGTGTGATAAATTTCCTCCTCTCCTGGCACTGTTTAAGTGAGCACCCTTGAAGATTTGCCCCCGAACACTGCTCGGATGGGAGATTGTCCCAAATCAAGGCACATTCTTCTGTGGAAGTGTAAAACACATGCAAATATTAGTTTGCATGAAGTGAGGTCAGCAGGATAGCCAGTGGTCTTTCCTCAAAAGAAAGTGTGGTTCTCTCATGTGGTAGGAAGGATGGACAGTGTGGTTGTCCATTCATAAATTCATTCCACCTCATTTCCACATTAATCTGTGATTTTCTTCTTAAAAAAATAATCCACATTTTACACATACTGAATTTTTATTTTATTTCTTGCCCTGACCCAGGTACAGGTGATAATTAGGAGTGCTGAAGTTATACCAGTATTCATGGACAAATCACTAGGCACCCTCCTGTCAGCGTGGTGGACTAGTAAGGTTTGCATGCCTTCTAGGAGCCTGCATGCTGGCTGGGGAATGCTGGGAGCTGTAGGACTTTTTTTCTGTCTAAACATGCATTGGTTTGTGCCCTGAATGAGTTAATTTGAATCTACAACACTCTGGGATATATGTCTGCAGACATATTCACAGATGTCCATTTTGATAAGGACCTTGTTGACTCACAGTACAAGCAGGTCCATATGTGTAGGTGGTAAACTTGCCATTCCCCTGTGTGTTACCTCATGGCCTTCACTAGTATTTCACTATTTGACATCTGAAGAACTGCCTCATTGTGAGTGGAGATGGGTCAAAGAAGAGTCAGACAATGAGGCTTGGGTTGAAAATTGGGCCACATTTATTGAAATATCTGCAAAGGGGAACCTAGGACGGGCATCTGACTGTGCCAGCGACTAGCTGGCACTTCTCGGGCGAAAGCACACCCAGCCTGAGGGGTGGCGTCAATCTCGCCGCCCCTACGGACTGCCCCTTCTGGGGGAGGTAGACCTTCCGGTGTCACCCCCAACCTGGTGCCGCACAACACCTGGGTGAGTGAGGAGGGTTGGTCTCCCAGGCAACACTTATCCCCCCGCCGAGCCGCACAACCCGTTCGGGGGGCCTCAGGCGTCACTTGTCACCGTAAAGTGCCTCTGCATGCACACCATCCCTAATCCCTTTCTGCTTTTGCCCGTCCTAGCCACCACAGGAGTCACAAGCCTAGTGCTTGTGAACTCCCCCCACCTGCGCAGAAGAACTTCCCACAGGCCCCTTTGCAGATCAGACAGAAATATGCTATTCCCTACATTAGACAGGTGGACACCGTCCTGCCTGTAACGCTCCCTCCTTGTTCAAAGAATTTCCTGTGGATGGTGCATCCATCACCCCATTCACATAGGCCATAAGCCCTTTCTTCGTTCACTTTCTGATGCACCCTGCCAACGGCAACGTCGTTCCGAGCCTTCCAATTGATCCAAGTAGCAGTGAGAATCGTAATGGCTACTTCCGGCCAGGTATGCCAGACCATCTGCACATTCATCAAGGCCCGTTAGATCGGGTCCTTGCCTGGCTTACAGCCCATGTCGTTCCATCCAGCGTGCAGCACCTGGACCTGCAGAGGAAGACTGACCAAACCTTGGTGAAACAGGATGGGGGGGGGACTCCCATGGCATGTTCCATCTGCTAAGCCACTGGATCGTAGTGTGTTGGGTAGCGGAAACTAAGATCCGAAGGCTGGAGTAGAACCATATGTGCAGCCCAAAACACCATACTGTGCCCGCATAAGAGCACCCGTACCGGCATACGTGGAGTCCGGCCATCTGAGGAAGAAAACATTAGGGCAAGCAAAGGGAAAATTGCAACAGAAAGAAAGTGGTCAAATTGTGAGGGCCCTGCTGGAATGCTTCAAACTGCCATCATTCCACTGCCATAACTTGCCTGTGAGAGACACCTGAAGTGGCTTCCTTCAATATATTGCTCAATACCAAAAGAGGGTTCCTATCGAAAATTACCTGGCCTAGCGTGCTAGAGCTGATGTGGTAGCAGCTCAACTGAAATTTGTTAATAGTGAACTGTCGGACTGACAAGACAAGGGTCCCTTCCAGACCCAGTATCCCAGTAACCTGTGATGACCCTGATGGGCATTAACCTCTGAATGGGTAGGTGGAGTACAGTGGGAAAGACCTGTACATCGTATTATCTGAAGGCCCTTCTGGACAAGCCAGATAAGGAACCCAAAACAACCCTGAAAATCCCAAGGGCCCCGCAGAGAGCTGTTAAAGCTGCAGCGTGGGACAGTGAAACGCCATATGGGAAGGGGCTAATGGAGGGCCATTATCTCGGAACCCAAAAAGGGAATCTGGAGAGGGTGCCCAGAATCTTGCTAAAAGGTGGAGGCGGCCACGCCACCACCTCACGGTGGATGCCTGGCACTGAAAGCTGACTTGGTGTCAGTAACTCTTCTTGTTGTGGCCAAGAAGACTAAAAAGGGCCAGCTCGCCCCTCCTGACTCTAGCTGATATCCCCTTTATTCTTCCAAGATATGCAGAATTGCAGCAAGGCTGTATAGGGAAGGGCCATGAGTCCTGACTGACGTTTGCTGCTAAGGTGTGGGACCGCATACCCGCACTGGTGGCACCAGCACGTAAAGCTATGTAATTTAGGGTAACATGTTCAGCTTCGGTACGCCGGTCCCATGTAGTCTTGCAAGGATGGTACCTAGTAACAGACATACCCATGAGGGTAAGGCCCAGAGCCTGTCGATCTGATTCCATGACAAAGCATCAGCAACTGGGTGTGCCAAAACCCAGCACATGGTGGGCCCGTAATCAGATGGTGGGCCCGTAATCAGACACCCAGACACTGGGGCATGGATGCTCTGCCCAACGACATGATCCCCGATTTCTGTGGGATAGGGACTAAGTAACTCGCACAGTGGCCATGTCGTACAAAGAGGGTTAACGACTTGTCTATGAGGTCGGCCCCAATGTGTATGGCTAGGTGAATGGGGAAGGACTCTAGAAGGCTGGTCCTGACAAATTCCGGTGGTGGCCCAACTCTGAGGCTGCTGCCCAGGGCACCACCAAACCAGCTGTGCAATTCTGAAACTCAGGGTAACAGCGGCACCCGGTAAGATCTGCAGGTTGGCATTGAGCATTAAAATCCCGCAATATTGAAGCCGCAACTGCATATCCAGACGCACAGCACGAGTGACCTTGGTCCGATGGTGCAGCCGCTGCAGTCCCTGTACTGTCGAACAGAGCCAGCACAGGAAGGCACGGCCAGGGGCCACTACCCTACCGAAGAGATTGAGAAAATTGCCCTGCAACTTCATACGAGGGGCCCCTGAGAGAGACCTAGGGAGATGTAAAAAACCACCTGGAGTCGGCCTGAAGGCCAGAGATTTGTCCGGGGGGGGGGGTAGAGAACATTGCCCAAGGGGATCAAACTTGATTCCCCAGAATGTAATGCAGCATACAGGCCCACTGTCCTGTGGGCGAAAGTGACACTGAGGTCAAAAGGTAAGGGGACAAATGCTTTGATTAAGTGAGAACACTGCCCACGCTGCTGGACCCCATGTAGCAACATGCCCAGCAGGGACCAGGGGTCAGTCTACCAGACCAAGACAACCATATCTTCGGAAGAGGTGTTTCGAACAGGGCCCAGACACCCAGGGGGTCTCGTCAAGAACGGGCTGGCTTACAGGAAAGAGAGGCTATGGAATAGCCTGGACTCCCAAAGGGATGTCATGGGAAGTAGCATTTAAAAAAAAACCGAAGGAGCGGCACCCTTCTGACCAGGCTGGGGCACATTGGGAGGGGCAGTAACCTGCTACAGGCTTCCCGCAGTCTTGGCCCCCCCCAGGGGGACCCTGCCACCCCCGGGCTATTGGATAGGAAATGGATGGGTGCGATCTGCTACCAAGGGAGCACCCGTGATGGAAAATGGTAATGGTTTGGGAGCATGTGACCATGGGGCTGAACTCACAGCTCAGCATGCAGTGCCGCATCACTGGGCCCGCAATAGGTGGAGGCCACTGTCAGACCTATTGCTGCAATCCGGCAGGGAAGGAGACATAACTAGTAGCCCAAAGGCCCTGGTCTCTCAGGTCCCAACACATAGAAGGTTAGTAGCGACCCTTCCACAGATGGCCTCGGCATAAGGCAGCTGTGCCACTCCTAAGGTGAAGGCCAATTGCAGAAGAAGCAGCCTGGATGGGCATTGCTCCTCTCACGGGATTAGCGAAAGGACCTAGCATTGTCACGTATGTGGGCGTCTGGGCGTGTGGGGGTAGGGACAAGAGATCCTAAGTTTAACCCTGCAGAACTCAGCCAGACACTAATGAAAGGGGCGTAAAGTAGGGATGGCGGAGAATTTCTCCCCGAAACTTCGGGGGGCCGAGCGCCAACGTGTTCGGCCCCCCGAACAAGTTTCGGGGAGAAATCCTCCGCCCCCCCGCCCCCCCCCGGGACGGGACTTACCTTCCCTGAATGTCCCTCCCGGCGGCGGGTCCGGCTGGCGGTTCGTCCGGTGTTCGAGCGGGGCGGGAGCGGCAGCCGGTCTTTCGACCGGCTGCCGCCCCCGCCATTGCAATGAAAGAAAAAAAAAAAAAAGTCCCCTGATAGGCTACGTGACGATTCACGTAGCCTATCACGGCAAGATTTGCAAAGTCAGCCGTGATAGGCTACGTGAATCATCACGTAGCCTATCACGGGTGACTTTAAAAAAAAAAAAAAAGTGTGTACGGATAATGGCGGCCCCCATAGGGAGCCGCTATTCCCCTTCCTTATTTGGTCGCTGTAGTCTACATCAATGTTTACATAGACTACGGCGAAAATAAGGGCAACGCTATTTGCGTTGCCCTTATTTTCGCCGTAGTCTACGTAAACATTGACGTAGACTACAGCAACTAAATAAGGAACGCGAATGGCGGCTCCCTATGGGGGCCGCCATTCGCGTACGCGCTTTTTTTTTTTTTTTTAAGTCACTCGTGATAGGCTACGTGACGATTCACGTAGCCTATCACGGCTGACTTTCCAGATCTAGCCGTGATAGGCTACGTGAATCGTCACGTAGCCTATCAGGGGACTTTTTTTTTTTTTACTTTCGTGTTCGCGGCCGGGCGAGGCGGGAAGCCTCCTCCCCGGCCTGAATTTCGGCCGGGCGAGGCGGGAAGCCTCCCCCCCCCGGCCTGAATTTCGGCCGGGCGAGGCGGGAAGCCTCCCCCCCCCCGGCCTGAACTTCGCGGGGGGAGCAGCGAAGGGCTCCCCCCACCACGAAAAAGCTGCGAGAAAAGGTAAGTGACTTTCGTTCACCCCTAGCGTAAAGTGCTACTGAAGATATGACTGACGGAACCACATGTGGCCCAGGAGTCATATATAGGGGTGTGTGGTTGTTTCACCCATACCCGGGGCAGCCGTGCCAGGGTCCCTTATAAGTAGGGGGGATGATGCCGCTAACGCTGCTAACAGGATGCCCCAGGAGGGTGAACTGCCTCAAATGGTGGTGTGCCGCCTGGGAGACCCTGCAAAGACGGGGCGTAGCCTCAATAGCATGCAGGCGGAATGGATCGGGGGCCGCAGCGCCCTGGTCCCCAGCGGACAAGGTGAATGATGCTACTTGCGTCGCTCCTGACGGATCTGCCTCAGGTGGGTGGGCTGCCTCCAGCGGTAGTGTGCTGCCAAGATGACCTTCGAAGAAGAGGTGGAGGCCGCAATGGCGCCCAGACGCGCTGCAGACAAGGTGGCTGGGCAATGCTTCTGTGGCATCCAGATGCACTGAACCCACTGTGACCAAGTTATGAGCCCCAACCAGCAAAGTGGATGGCGTCGCTTGGGTGACGGGGGATGAGGAAGTCGCAGGAGAAAAGAGCCCCTCTGGGGGCAGTGGGCTCTCGAGAATAGCCAGTGAAGAGGAGGTGGAAGCTGCAACGGCATCAGATGTGCTGAAATAGAAAAATAGCCACGTTGGGTCTGTTGACGCATCCTTTCAGATTGGACTGCCGTGGTTTTCCTAGGCCTGGCCAGGGGAGGGGGAGGAATCCTGAGGAATGCTCAGCAGCCTCTAGGCGAGCAAGGATTAAGGTCAGAACTGGGCCCACCTCTGCCTTAGACCTGGAGTTGGGCCCAGGCTGAGGTCTCTTGGCAGCGGGCCCTACCCTTCCCCCTCCTTGCACCATGGCCCTTCTTCTGAGGCATGATGCAAGAAGGTGGAGTCCAGGGTCGGTGCTTGGTATCAGGCTGCCAGAGGCCTAGCACCAGGGAAGATAACAAGGACCTAGGTCCCAGTGCAATACTCCAACCATTACTCGGCCAATCCCTGAAAGCACAAATGCAGGCAGGGGTGTAAACCCACAGGAGTCGAGATCCTAGAGAGGGCTAACCAGCAGGACCCCAGGTCAACCAAGGCAGCACCTATAGCCTTTTACTGTAGGGCGGAGGCAGGCCCAGGGTATGAGTGGGCCGAATGCCTGGCAAGTGCAGGCAGGTCACTGTCCACCACCCTAGGTAGGGCAATGCCAAGGATGAACGGCCAGTATAACTGCCAGATATGAATGATGGGGGGGATAGAGAAGGCATGCGCTGAGCGTGTTGGTCACGGGAAAAAGTATTGCATTATATATATTTAGTAATTATCATTATTTATTGCATTTATATGCCCCCGTTTACCACTTGTAAGGAGCCCAAGGCAGCTTACATTATCCTCCTCATCTACAATTTCACAACAACCACCCTGTGAGGTAGGTTGGGTTAAGAGTCTGTGACAGGCCCGTGAAGTCACTCAGTGAGCTTCCATGGCTGTGTGGGGACTAGAACTAGGGTCACCCGCCCCCCCCCCCCTGGCAAATGCACTCGCAGCTACACCCATTGGGTCTTGTTCGCTAATACCTCTACAGCAGCGAGAACAGCTGCTGACAGGAGCAGGGGCCGTGCACCGCGGAAGCCAGCGGGCAGGGAGGCGAGGGGCGTGTGCACCGCCGAGGAAGGCCGGCAAACCTGGTAGCGTGCCGTGCCGGAGGTGAGGGGTGGGCACAGCGCAGCAGCGAGAGCTGACGCCGCCAGACCCAGCGAGAGGGTGCACCTCCCTGGGGGGGGGATCAGCGGGGTGGCGGGGGGTGGCAGGCCGTTCCACCACAGATTTTGGGGGGCCGAATGCACTGGCATTTGGCCTCACTGAGATCCATGGCGGAATTCTCTGACATCCCTATTCAATATCCTATTAAGGATACATGCATCAGCAAAATGTGAGCTTCTTAAGGTTCTCTGATTTTCATTGCAAGCCTCGTACTAAGCTGAGTCTTGATCGGGTTAAAAGTTTGTTTTTTTGTTTTTTTTCTCTTGCCCATGTGGAAATTGGTGAATATTTTTGTGCACTGCACATTTTTCGAAATGTATACAATTTTTGGTGTACATTTTTCATTGTGCATTTTTTTCTCCCATTACCTAAGTATGTGTGTGTGTGCATTTCAGGATCAGTAATTCTGTGTCATCTCCCCATTCCCATTTCTAACTTTCTCCTGCTTTTAATGTTATATCTCATGTTGGATTTACCAGCTGCATTTTATTCCCCCACCCTTTTATTGTTGCATTACATTGCAAACCTATGAGTTTCCACTCAGAAATAAATCCCATTGTGTTCAATGGGGCTTACTTCCAGGTATCTACAGTACGTATGGGATTGCATCCTGAATTGAATTTTATGTAAGTTGCCTTGAAACCTTTGAACTGCAAGGTACAGTTTTTAGTCTTTAAACAAACACGCAAATAAAGAAAATTGTACAAATATATTGTTTGGATATCTGCCAGATAATCCCTAAGCTATGACAAGAGGTCATTCACTAGAGGTAAGAAATAACTGATTTTTTTTTAAGTTCCTGAAAAATATGCAGCAAACATAAATGCATATTACAGAGGTCTGTGTTCTCAACATACAACAGATTGTTATGCTCAACCCGCTGCCTGAGTGGTGAGAATTTCCAGGGGTAGAGTGTTAATGCAGGGTTAGTTTTTTGTAGGGATGTCAGAGAATTCCGCCACGGGCTGAACTGGGATCAAATTCCCTTCTGTCCATGCCACGGAATCCTCTGCGGAATTGCACCACGAGGTCCTGAGGAGCCAGCAGTCATGCAGCTTTCTTTTGGTCATCCGCACAGAGTTGCAAAATTTTCATAAATAAAAATGCAAGGTAGTATATTACGATAATAAATATGTAAGTTTTTTTAAAAAAAATGAATTGTGCTCACCACCTTGTTTGTGGGTGTTCTTTTTCAATTGGTCTCTGTTTACTTTCAGCCAAAACACTTCCTCCTCCTAGGGGCTTCCCAAAACAAGGTGTAGGGATGCCTAGGTGTACACTGTTCTAGGTGTAGGGATGCCAGAGAATTTAGCCACGAATCTCAGGGAGGCCAAATGCCAGCACATTTGGCCCCTCGAAATTGGTGGCAAAACGGTCTGCCACCCCCCCCCCCGCCCTGGGACGGGACTTACCTTGTGCGAATGTCCCTGGCGGCAGTGGCTCCGGCAGCAGTTCGGCAGCGGTTCAGCGGTGGCAGCTGCGGCGGCCGGTCTTCCGACCGGATGCCGCCGCCACCATTTCCAAATTAAAAAAAAAAAAAAGTGATAGGCTATGTAAAGATTTACGTAGCCTATCATGGCTAGATTTTTAAAAAACACCATGATAGGCTACGTAAATGTTTACGTAGCCTATCACGGCTGACTGCAGGGACGCAAATGGCGGTGGCTACGGCCGCCGCCATTTGAGTCCCGGCCGGCCAGGATTCACAGCGGGAGGGATGGGGCGCCTCCCCCACAGCCAGAATTTCAGGGGGAGGGACGGAGCACCTCCCCCCCACCGCAAATCAAGTTTCGTGAAAGGTAAGGGACTTTCGTACATCCCTACCTAGGTGTACCCGAGTGATGCACTCTTTGTTTAAAACACTTCCTCCTTCTAGGGGGTTCCCAAAACAAGGCACTACACATAATAGAATAATATAGTTCTCCATATTCCCTGCTATGTTTATTCCTCATTTTGTCCATTCCCTGAGCATGTGCAGAGTGTGCTTTTTATTCAAACAAAGAGAAGGTTGCTGATCTTTCCCTTCATGCTGCATTTGTACAAGTGAAGTGTGACTGCTTCAGAAAGAACTTTCCATTATACTGTCTCTTTTTCTTCATGAGTTTCATAACAGAAGTATGGTGTAGTGGTTAGAGTCCAGCCCAAAGTCACCCAGTGAGATAACTAACAGGACATTTGCTAATGAGCTGGATGTGGAAATACAAAGCTGAGCTGGGGGCAAGTGGGGTGCTGACATGTGTAGGAGTAAGTCGCATTGAACTCAATAAGACTTACTTCTGAGTAGACATGCACAGAGTTGGTTCTTCTCTCCATTTTAGCCTCAGAACGTCAACAACAACGCTGGATGTGGAAATATAAAGCTTAGCAGGGAGAATAATACCTGGTGCAGGGCTCCAGAGCGGCATGGAGAGCCAGGGCCTGCAGGAGAAGCCACCACCACCACCACTGGGGAAGAAGCCTGCTGCTGCCGCCGCTGGGCCTGCTGCTGCCGCCGCTGCCACCACCACCAGGCCTTCCCTGTGGACTTCTGCCTGGCGGACCGCCAGTCCCTGCAGGACCAGGCGCCCAGGTACCAAGCCAGCTGTGCTGCTCCACCTGCCCCTCCCTGGAGGGGCTACATAAGCTGGCTGGCTGAGGTGGCCTGGGAGAGCCAGGGCCTGCAGGAGAAGCCACCACCACCACCACCACCGGGGATGAGGCGTGCTTGCTGCTGCTGGGCCTGCTGCCGCCGCCGCCGCCACCACCAGGCCTTCCCTGTGGACTCCTGTCTGGCATTTTTAAGGGGATTTTAATTGTTTTGTTTGTTTGTTTGTTTTATTTTGTTGGGGGGGGTTGTTGTGTTTTTAGGGGTGGGTAGCCTGCCTGATAGGCGGGAGCCAGGGGGCATGTGTCCACCTGATGGAGGCAGTGGGGGGAGTGTGCCTCCCGAGGCTGGGCAGCAGGCGCTGGCAGAGCGCTGGGGGCAGGCCATGCTAGTTAAGGGGAACAAGGGAGAGATGTGTAGTATCTGTCCCCTGCTCCGGGCCTGTCCAGAGCCAAAGGATGGCTGGGGGAGGCGTGACCCCATCTTCTGGCCTTCGTTTGCTGCTCTGCAATGCCAGGTTTGTTACCCAGAAAACCTCCCTCATCCATCACATGATCCTGGATGAGGGTGCAGACCTGGCATGTATTACGGAGACCTGGCTGGCCGAGGCTGCTGCTCCAACCCTTGCAGCCATGTGTCCAGCTGGATTTTCGTATGCACAGCAGCCGAGGGCTGGGGATCAGGGAGGGGGAGTGGCTGTTATCTACCGAGAGTCCTTGGTCTTCACCAGACTCCCTCTCCGGGAGACCAAGGTTGCTGAGTGCATGTACTGTAGGTTGGGCCCGAAGGGCAGTCTGGGGATTCTGCTTGTGTACCGTCCACCCCGCTGCACGACTGACTCCCTGGCCGAGGTGCTTGAGGTGGTCTCTGATGTGCGTGTACAGTCCCCTAACTTACTGGTGTTGGGGGACTTCAACATACATTTGGAGGCCATCCTCACAGGAGCACCTCGGGACTTCATGGAGACCATGGCCTCCTGGGAGCTGCACCATATTCTAACTGGGCCCACCCATGTAGCCGGTCATGCACTAGACCTTGTATTTGTTTCTGGAGAAGCGGGGAGTGATCTGGAAGTCGGGGGTATATCCACCACCCCCTTGTCATGGTCAGATCACTATCTGGTGATGTTGGACTTCTCGGTTCCACAACCTCTCCGCAGGGGTGGAGGACCCATTAAAATGGTCCGCCCCAGGCGTCTTATGGATCCAGATGGATTCCTAAACACGCTTGGGGATTCTCTGGGGCATGCCAACGGCCACTCGGTCGAGACCCTGGTGGGTGGCTAGAATGCCGCAATCACTGGGGCATTAGATCGGGTGGCTCCGAAATGCCCTCTCCCCCTGAACAGGGCTCGGACTGTACCATGGTTCAGTCGACGGTTACGAGCTCTGAAACAGGAGGTGAGACGGCTAGAGCGCCGGTGGCGGAAGTCTTGCTCCAAAGACGATCAGCCACGGGCTAGAGCTGTATCTTCAGCCTATCACGTGGCGGTGAAGGCAGCAAAAAAGGAATATTATGCTGCCTCCATCGCGTCTGCAGAGTGCTGTCCCAGGAGGCTGTTCCAAGTGGTCCGGAGCCTGGTCGGTCCTGTGGCTCCGGAACCACTGGAGCATTCTAAGGCCTCCTGTGAGGCTTTGGCAAGGCACTTACAGATAAAATTGATCAGATTAGGTGCGTTACTCTGCACACTGTGGATACAGTTAGTGAGCAAGAGGCAGCCTGTGGCAAACTGGTTTTGTGGGATCGGTTCCAGCTTCTTCCTCCTGATGAAGTGGACAAGGTGCTTTCATCTGTAAGGCCGACCACCTGCTTACTTGATCCTTGCCCATCTTGGCTCATTATGAGCTGCAGAGAGAGACTGGGTGAGGGGATCAAGGCGGTGGTGAACGCCTCCCTTGAGGAGGGAGTGATGCCATCAGCCCTCAAGGAGTCAGTGATAAGACCGCTCTTAAAGAAGCCCTTCTTGGATCCTCAAGTTTTGAACAACTTTCGCCCAGTCTCAAATCTGCCATTTTGGGGCAAGGTGATTGAGCGGGTGGTGGCGGTGGAGTTGAAGGCACACTTGGAAGAAACTGATTATCTAGACCCATTTCAGTCGGGCTTCTGGCCTGGGCATGGGACAGAAACGGCCTTGGTCGCCTTGGTGGATGATATGAGGAGGGCTCTGGATAGGGGTGAATGCTCCTTCCTTGTTCTCCTTGACCTCTCAGCGGCTTTTGATACCGTTGACCACGGTATCCTCCTGGACCGCCTGGAGGGGTTGGGCATTGGAGACACTGTATTGCGGTGGTTCCGGTCCTTCCTCTCCGGCAGGTACCAGAGGGTAGCACTGGGAGAGGAGGTTTCAGACCCGTGGCCACTTACTTGTGGGGTGCCACAGGGTTCCATCCTCTCCCCGATGCTATTTAACATCTATGTGAAGCCGCTGGGGGCTATCATCAGGAGGTTTGGGGTGCAGTGTCATCAATATGTGGATGACACGCAGCTCTACCTCTCATTCAAATCTTCACCAAGGTTGGCTGTAGAATCCCTGTCCAAATGTCTGGAGACGGTGAGTGGCTGGATGGGGAGGAATAAGCTGAAGCTGAACCCTGACAAGACCGAGGTACTTTTGGTGGGAGACAAGAGGAGGCTGGGGGATGTTGACCTGGTGTTGAATGGGGTACGGCTACACTTGAAAGACCAGGTCCGCAGCCTGGGGGTCATTTTGGACTCCCAGCTGTCCATGGAGGCTCAGGTGTCAGCTGTGAGCCGGACAGCGCTGTATCAACTCCATCTGATACGGCGGCTGCGCCCCTTCCTTCCCGACCATCTGCTCCCATCGGTAGTACATGCCCTGGTCTCCTCTCGTTTAGACTACTGTAATGCGCTCTATGTGGGGTTACCCTTGAAGACGGTTCAGAAGCTGCAGCTGGTACAGAACGCGGCAGCTCGCCTGATTAAAGGCAGCCCCCGGCGAGATCACATCACTCCAGTGCTGAAGGAGTTGCACTGGTTACCAGTTGTTTTCCAGGCCAAATTCAAGGTGTTGGTTTTGACCTTTAAAACCCTATATGGTTCCGGCCCAGCCTATCTTAAGGAGCGCCTCCAGCAGCACCAGACAGGCCGCTTAACAAGATCAGTCTCGGATGGCCTTCCCTCTGTCCCATCAGCGAGGACAGCTAGACTGGTGGGGACGAGGGAGAGGGCCTTTTCTGTGGTGGCCCCCACTCTGTGGAACTCCCTCCCTAGGGAACTCCGTCATGCCCCCTCTTTAATGAGCTTCCGTCGTGCATTAAAAACGTGGTTGTTCAGGCAGGCATTTGGGGTGGGTTAGGGTATTTTTAAAAAAAAAATTATGGTAGAATTTTATTGTTTTAAACTGTTTTATTGTATGTTGTGCATCGCCCAGAGTGGCTGGGTGACCAGCCAGATGGGCGATTAATAAATTTAATAATAATTTAATAATAATAATAATAATTTAAAAGGTTTTTTCTTTCTTTCAAACATCGTTGCTTTAAATAAAGAGTGCATCGCTCGGGCACACCTAGGGCAGCCTTGTTTTGGGAAGCCCCTAGAAGGAGGAAGCGTTTTGGCTGAAAGTAATTACTGCACAGCTCAGGGCAGGAGAAAAAATATGTAAATATCTATGAAAAATAGCCTTTCTTACGGAAGTTATGCAGACTCACAGAGATGTCTGGGCACCAGAATTACAGCTGTCGGTATGGATTTATCTTCGTGATTTTCAGAGCGGAAAAGAGAATTCTGGGGGCTTGTGGACGATGCTACGGAGCACTGGCCGCAAACTGTGGAAGTCAAGCAGCATGGAAGGTACACAATTCGTACATCCCTAGTTTTTTGTAGAAGGAAATCACAGGACCTAATGGGATTTTGTAATATTTCAGTTTATTTATAATTATGCAGGTTGAGAATCCCCTTCATGGATCACTGCCTTGTTGTGGCGAAGGGGCTTGCATAACTCAGTGAAGCCATAAGCTATGCCGTGCAGGGCCACCCAAGACGGACAGGTCATGGCAGAGAGTTCTGACAAAATGTGGTCCACTGGAGAAGGAAATGGCAACCCACTCCAGTATTCTTGCCAAGAAAACCCCATGGAACGTATCACAAGGCGAAAAGAGATGACGCCGGAAGATGAGCCCCTCAGGTCGGAAGGTGTCCAATATGCTACTGGGGAAGAGCAGAGGGTATTTCCAAGTAGCGCCAGAAAGAGTGAAGCGGCTGGGCCAAAGCCGAAAGGACACTCAGCTGTGGATGTGTCTGGCGGTGAAAAGAAAATCCGATGCTGTAAAGAACAATATTGTTTAGGAACCTGGAATGTCAGATCAATGAATCAAGGTAAGCTGGAGGTGGTCAAACATGAGATGGCAAGATTGAACATCGACATCTTGGGAATCAGCGAACTCAAATGGACAGGCATGGGCGAATTTAATTCAGGTGACCATCATATCTACTATTGTGGGCAAGAATCCCTTAGAAGAAATGGAGTAGCACTCATAGTCAACAAAAGGGTGGGAAAAGCAGTACTGGGGTACAATCTTAAAAATGATAGAATGATCTCAGTACGAATCCAAGGCAAACCATTCAACATCACAGTAATTCAAGTCTATGCCCCAACCACTGAGGCCGAAGAAGCTGAGGTTGATCGGTTCTATGAAGACCTACAACACCTTCTAGAACTAACACCAAAAAAAGATGTCCTCTTCATTATAGGGGATTGGAATGCTAAAGTAGGAAGTCAAGAAATCACCGGGATAACAGGCAGGCATGGCCTTGGTGTACAAAATGAAGCAGGACAAAAGCTAATAGAGTTTTGCCAAGAGAACATGCTGATCATAGCAAACACTCTTTTCCAACAGCACAAGAGGCGACTCTACACATGGACGTCACCAGATGGTCAATATCGAAATCAGATTGATTATGTCCTTTGCAGCCAAAGATGGAGAAGCTCCATACAGTCAGTAAAAACAAGACCTGGAGCTGACTGTGGCTCAGATCATGAGCTGCTTCTTGCAAAATTTCGGCTTAAATTGAAGAACGTCGGGAAAACCACTAAACTGTTCAGGTATGACCTAAATCATATCCCTGATGAATATACAGTGGAGGTGAGGAATAGATTTCAGGGATTAGACCTGATAGACAGAGTGCCTGAGGAACTATGGACGGAGGTCCGTAACATTGTTCAGGAGGCAGCAACGAAATCCATCCCAAAGAAAAAGAAATGCAAGAAAGCCAAGTGGCTGTCTGATGAGGCTTTACAAGTAGCTGAGGAAAGAAGGGAAGCGAAAAGCAAGGGAGAAAGGGGAAGATATACCCAACTGAATGCAGAGTTCCAGAGAATAGCAAGGAGAGACAAGAAGGCCTTCTTAAATGAACAATGCAAAGAAATCGAGGAAAACAACAGAATGGGAAAGACTAGAGATCTCTTCAAGAAAATTGGAGATCTCAAGGGAACGTTTTGTGCAAAGACGGGCATGATCAAGGACAAAGAAGGCAGGGACCTAACAGAAGCAGATGAGATTAAGAAGAGGTGGCAAGAATACACAGAAGAACTATACAGGAAAGATCTGAATGTCCCTGATAGCCATGAGAGTGCGGTCACTGAACTTGAGCCGGACATCCTCGAGAGTGAAGTCAAGTGGGCCTTAGGAAGCATTAGTAACAACAAAGCTAGCGGAGATGACAGTATTCCAGCCGAGCTATTTAAAATCCTAAAAGATGATGCTGTTAAAGTGCTGCATTCAATATGCCAACAAATTTGGAACACTCAACAATGGCCGCAAGACTGGAAAAGGTCAGTTTACATTCCAATTCCATAGAAGGGCAATGCCAAAGAGTGTTCAAACTACCGCACAATTGCGCTCATTTCACATGCCAGCAAGGTGATGCTCAAAATCCTACAAGCTAGGCTTCAGCAGTATGCGAACCGAGAACTACCGGAAGTACAAGCTGGGTTTCGAAGAGGCAGAGGAACTAGAGATCAAATCGCCAACATTCGCTGCATCATGGAGAAAGCAAGAGAATTCCAGAAAAACGTCTATTTCTGCTTCATTGACTACGCTAAAGCCTTTGATTGTGTGGATCACAACAAACTGTGGCAAATTCTGAAAGTGATGGGAGTACCAGACCACCTTACCTGTCTCCTGAGAAACCTGTACGAGGGTCAAGAAGCAACAGTAAGAACCAGACATGGAACAACCGATTGGTTCAAAATTGGGAAAGGAGTACGACAAGGCTGCATATTGTCACCCTGCTTATTTAACTTATATGCAGAGTACATCATGAGAAATGCCGGGTTGGATGAATCAGAGGTCGGAATTAAGATTGCTGGGAGAATTATCAACAACCTCCGATATGCAGACGATACCACCCTAATGGCAGAAAGCGAAGAGGATCTCAAGAGCCTCTTGTTGAGGGTGAAAGAGGAGAGTGCAAAAGCTGGTTTGAAACTCAACTTTAAAAAAACGAAGATCATGGCATCTGGCCCCATCACTTCCTGGCATATAGAAGGGGAAGAAATGGAAGCAGTGACAGATTTTACTTTCTTGGGCTCCAAGATCACCGCAGACGGTGACTGTAGCCATGAAATTAAAAGACGCTTGCTCCTTGGGAGGAAAGCTATGGCCAACCTAGACAGCATAGTAAGAAGCAGAGACATCACCTTGCCGACAAAGGTCCGTCTAATCAAAGCTATGGTTTTCCCAGTAGTAATGTATGGCTGTGAGAGCTGGACTATAAAGAAGGCTGAGCGCCGAAGAATTGATGCTTTCGAACTGTGGTGCTGGAGAAGACTCTTACGAGTCCCCTGGACTGCAAGGAGGTCAAATCAGTCCATCCTAAAGGAAATCAACCCTGAGTGCTCATTGGAAGGACAGATAATGAAGCTGAAGCTCCAATATTTTGGCCACCTAATGCGAAGAGAAAACTCCCTGGAAAAGACCCTGATGCTGGGAAAGACTGAAGGCAAAAGGAGAAGGGGACGGCAGAGGATGAGATGGCTAGATAGCATCACGGATGCAATGAATATGAACTTGAGCACGCTCCGGGAGAGAGCGCAGGACAGGAAGGCCTGGCGTGCTATGGTCCATGGGGTCACGAAGAGTCGGACACGACTGAACGACTGAACAACAACAACAAGGTTGAGAATAGGTGGTGACACAGTGTAAACAAACAAATCCAACACAACGCATCAGATCTCTAGAACAGAGGTGGACAACCCATTGTCTGTGGGACGCATGCAGCCCTCAGCCTTACTTTATGCATCCCACAGCACCCCAGTGTGTTCCATACCTTCCCTTGACCATGTGAAAGACTAGGTTATGTGGAGAATGTGCCATTTTGTACCACATCCCAAAGGTGCTTTGGAGTGCCTTCAGGCATGGCCTTGTCTCTTGGGTATGGAGGGTGTTCTCTTCCCTTCCAGGCTGGGATGGGGGATAAATTTGACTGGTTCACACCTTACTTAATTTCAGCACACTTTCAGTCTAATATGAAAGCCAAAACTCAGTGATCCTCTGAAATTCAAATTTCTCGGAATTTTGCAGTGAATGTCTCCAACCAAAAAATGCATGAGTATATCAGGGAAAACATTCAGAAATGCATTGCGGGAATTACCTGCAAAAATGTGTGTACAAAAATTCATATATGAGGAGAAATGTGCACCACAATGTGTATACATACTCATGTAAAGCAAAATTTTCAAAATTTGGGATGAACTGAACTTAAGATCAGAAAAAAAACAAAACAAGAAACCAAGAGAAATTGGAATGGACTGACTTATCCATCCCTACTGCCAGGTGTTTTGAGTGCCAACCATCCACCAGGCACAGAGACAGAAAATGAGTCTTCTAGTCCTCTTCATGGATGGATGGCAGAGGCAGCTGCACACCATAAGGGCTGGTGGGAAGAGGAACTTAGGAGAAGGAAGTAATGAGATGAGGTACACAGAGTAATGAGATGGGGCACATAGCAGTGGCTGGGCAAATGAGCAGGATGGGGATATTCCAGGGGTCATTGTCACCATCACCATCATCATCATCTTGTCTAGCCAGCAAGCCATACCCCACTCTTTCTTCCCTCAACCTGCTCTGCTTCTTCCCTCCATGTGTTTCTGAGAGCTGTATTGACAACTTCAGCAGTGCAGTGGTAGTGGTAGGAGTATGGTTTGTGGGAGGGTCTGGGTGTGTGTGGAAAATGTCCCTTGGACCTCCCAAAGTTGTCCACCCCTGATATAGAAAGGTGGCATCAGCACCCCCAAATCCTGTTAGCTTATAGTCTTAGGTTATAGAGCCCAAACTCAGCTCTCTGTCTCGACCCTTCCTTTCTCTCTGACTCAAATAATAGACCATTGTTCTCCAGTGAGAACTAACTCAGGAAGTATGAGAATCTTGATTTTGCTAGCAAACCATGCAGGCATGCCCTGTTTGCAATTCATACATAATCACAAGCACAAGCATGTGCCCATCAAAAATGTTCTTAAATTGCCAAACATGTGCTCATGGTTGATCTGGGAAAATTTCCCAAATATAGGAAAATTTCCCAAATCTACACAAATCTAAATGTATGCAAATCTCTTAAATTCATGTAAATTTCATAATTTGTGCACATTACCCCCATAGACTGAATTAGACCCTCTTCAGTCTCTGAAGGACATTTCAGAAATTTCTGTAATTGGAACTGTGTGCAAATTTCAGAAATTTGCATAAATCTGAGAAATTTGTGCAAATCAAGCAGGGGAAAGTTGTGCAACATTGACAAATTTAAATCTCTAGGCAGATTTTTAGTACCAATAATACGTACATTGGATCTGTGCATGAAGGCCTCCAGTTGGGAAAATCTGGCAGAGAAATTTTTGAAAAAAGCTTGTGTCATAGTTTCGTTAGTTGTCAGCCTATCTTGCAGCTCGTTAATCTTTGCCTCCATTTTTTTGCCAAGAAGTATTAATTAAATCCACAGCTCCTGCAGGGTGGTGATGGTATTTTGGATTGAATCCAACCTCTTAGATTGCTCAGCAAATTGCGAAGATAAAATTTTTATCAAAGGAAATAATTCCCCTATATTCCTATTTCTCGGAGCCTTTGCCAATGGAAGTATGGGGGGAGTGGGCAGTGATGCAATTCCTTTCTTTCTCCTTGCTGTAGCCATGTTTCTCTTCAAACAAATCTTGCAGGTCCTCAGATATTCTCAAATATTGTTGATATTTCTTACATCATCCCTCAGATGTTGTTGATATTTCTTAATCCATATATTACAATGGAAAACGTCAGCCTGGTTTTCTCCTATTACGTAGGAGTTTCAAAACAGCTTTTTGCAATGTTTACGCTCTGGGAGGGTAGTCTCGGAATCCAGCCCCCCCTTCTTTGCGGAGAGTACTTTTCTCCAAGATCTCATCCAGCTGCTGCCTTGCCCCCCTTTTAATTCCGGGGGAGAGATGAAAAGGTTTTTCAACCTTTAAAAAAGCTGTTTGAGATAGCATCCCGCGGAGGCTCCACAGGCTACTGCGAGGGCGACATTGGTTCCAACTGGAAGTTTTAATTCATATAATTTTCTAATTCACACAGAGTGAGCAGCAATCACAAATGCAAACAGGAATCAGACATGGTACAACCAACATTCTAATGCTTGGAAAATCCTAGTGATCTCGAACATCACTCATTCACCCATCCCTACTCACAACTGGCTTGTGCCCTTCCCCTAGCCGTGGGAAGGGAGATCAAGGTGACTCGTCATATAGTCTTATTGGACTATCAACTAGGGATGGCAGAGAATTCTGCCAGAATCTGTGGTGGAACGGCCTCCTGCCCCCCCTGGCCACGGAATCCCCCAGGATGGAACTTACCTGGGGCGGATGCGGCGGATGTGGCAGCAGCGGTGGTAGTTCCAACGGCGGTGGCTGGTCTCCTGGCCGGCTGCGGCCAGGCTGCTGCGGCTGCCATTGCCATCCTTCGAGCTGTGATAGGCTACTTAAGAATTTAAGTAGCCTATCATGGCTAACTCCTAAAAAAAAAAAGAAAAACCAGCATAAGCAAATGGATGCGGCTATGGCGGCCGCTATTTGCATTCTCTATTTTTCTCTGTTCTAGCTCACGTAAATATTTATGTAGGCAATTACAGCGGAAAAAAAGGGAACCGCAAATAGTGTAGTAGGTGCTATTTGCGTTCTTTTTTTCCCGCCGTTTTATCCTACATAAATATTTACGTAGGCTTTTATGGAGAAAAAAAAAGAAACGCAAATAGCTCTCACTACGCTATTTGCGGTTCCCTTTTTTTCTCCGTAATTGCCTATGTAAATATTTACATAGGATAAAATGGAGAAAAATAGGGAATGCAAATGGCAGCTGCCGTAGCCACCGCCATTTGCGTACGCTGTTTTTTTTGGGGGAGGGGTTAGCTGTGATAGGCTATGTAAATTCTTATGTAGCCTATCACGGCTGCCTGGCTGGACGCAAATGGCAGCTGCTACGGCGGCCTCCATTTGCATCCGCAGCAGCCCGTCTGTGGTCAGAAATCTGGCTGTGGACAGCCCTGGCTGGTTGCTACACGGCCTGGCTACAGAGCGGAGCCAGCTGTCAAGGATCCCAGCGGAAGGACTGTATCGCCTCCCCCCCTATCGAGGATTCTGGGGGGAGGGACGGAGCGCCTCCCCCCCACCGCAAAACATTCCGCGAAAAAGTGAGTTTCGTACATCCCTACTATCAACCTGTACATTCCCTAACAGCCTTTGCAGTCATTTTTCATTAACCATCTGCTGTCTAACCCCACCCCCTAGTCTTGCAATAGAACGCACAGGATTTTATCATATAATTTCATCACACACACACACACACACACACACATCAAGACAACTTCCCAAACCACATCATTGGCAGGGCATGGCTGAACTCATTTTCGAAATAGCTTCTTAAGAGCTGTCTTCACTTCTTTGTTTTTGAGGCTGTATATAATGGGGTTTAACATGGGGGTTAGGATGCTATACTGAATTGACACAAGCTTGTCCAGCATGTCTGAATACCCAGATGCAGGTCGCATGTACCTAATGAACGCTGTCCCACAAAACAAGAGGACCACAGTGAGATGGGAAGCACAAGTAGAGAATGCCTTCTGCCTTCCTTCTGCAGAACTTATCTTAAGAATGGTATTAATGATGCCAACGTAGGAAGCTACAATTAGAAGGAGGGAGGCAAACCCTAATGTCATGCTGAAGGTGAGTATCACCATTTCATTGGCAAAGGTACTTGTGCAAGACAGCTGCAATAGCAAAGGTAGCTCACAGCTGAAATGGTTAATGTTGCTGGGACCACAGAAGTGCAAGCCAGTTAAAAAGAGAGTATTAACAAGGGAATCCACGAATCCCGATATCCATGCACACATCACCATTTGGATGCATACTTGATGGCTAATAATGGTGCTGTATCTCAGCGGGTTGCATATAGCGGCATAGCGGTCATAAGCCATCGCTGAAAGTAAGAAGATTTCAGTTCCAACCATGAAAATAAAGAAGAAGATCTGTGCAATGCAGCCATTGAGAGAAATGGTCTTCTTTGTAGCTAGAAGGTTTTCAAGCAGCTTGGGTACGGTTACAGATGAGTAGCAGATGTCAAGGAAGGATAAGTTAGTAAGGAAGAAATACATTGGGGTGTGTAGATGAAGATCAGCCCTTATCACGAACATGATAAACATATTCCCTACCAGTGTTATTAGGTAGATAGATAAGAAAATCAAGAATAGGAAAACCTGGAGGATTGCATCATCAGAAAGTCCCAAAAGAAGAAACTCAGCTACAGTTGTCTGGTTTTCCATTGTACATTTCTCAACAGACTTATGATCTAGGGGGGGAAATGTAGCAGATAATATGACAATTAATTAATAAATTTAGGAGGAATCTGATAAGTAGATAAACAACACAACTGGTACAAGAGACTCAGATATGTTACTGAGAGAGCATATACTTTCAAGTACTTTATAGCCTTTTCTTTGTTCTGAATAACAGTATTTTATTAGGTTCAATGTGTTACTTACATGTTAAGTTTATGTTAATTTACACTCATAACATTTTATAAAAACAAGCTGAGTTAGGAGAAAAATATTACTAGTTTATGGATTACAACCAAGGCAGCCCTAAAATCATTGATAACTTTTTTTTTTTCTGGATGTAACATGTATCTGTAAATGCATGTTACATTTGTAAACCTGTAAACCTTGTCATGCAAGGTTTGCAACAAGAAATCTGCATTTTGCCTCATGAAATGTGTAGCCATTACATTAACTTCTGGCCGCTGGTACATAAAGGTGACTTCATTGAGGCAGAGTGGCAGTCAGATATGCTATAAAGATGCAGCATGCATATGGAGATGTGTGGAACTCCCTGTACAATTTTCATTAGTTTTATCAAAACTTAAAAAAAAAAAAAACATTTCTCAGAAATACTGAAATGAAATGATTATTTTTGTAGTGAACCAACCTGATCTGATCTGCATCTCCCGGACTAATGTACAGATCAGAACACAGTTATCCTTCAGATTTCTCCAGATTTGTCAGTGCAGTTTGCCGCTCAAGAATTAACCCAAATGCACATAAAAATGAGCATTTTAGGATAAAATACATTTAGAAATGCATACATTGAGAGAAAATAAAATGTTGTGTAGAGTATTTAAATTTTTTTTTTTTCAGATTAAATGGAATGTAACAGATTTATTAATGAACAGAATGTTGAACTACACAGACTTTTCGCTTGATCAAGCTGGGGTCTTCTTTTATGTCATGAAATCCAAATCATATTTTGTTTCATGCAAAATTTCAATGACATCGCTAATGCTAACGATGCCTAGAAAATTGGGAAAACTTCCCGAAACACACCTGCACATGACCCTTGTAAACCTACAACCCACTAAAATTTCTCCCAAGGAGAAATCCATCTGCTTGTTCCATCTTGAGCAGGTCAACTGAAGTACAACAACTTGAGTGGGGTGAAAGTCCGGGTATATGTGTAGAAATAAATACCACTCAGAACAATGCTACATTGATTATATATAAGAGCAAAGCCTTGCTCATAATACAGGACTCTCTTTCACTTCAGTTCCCTTTCAGAGTTAGACATTGTTGTTGTTACTATTATTTTATAATAATTGGACAGACAAAAAAAAAAAACCCTTACCTACGTCATGTCTATCCCTTGCTTTGAGGTCAGCTCTTTACCAAATTATGGGCAGTATGACATATTTTTAGAATGAGTGACAATACCAAGATAGAGAAACAGATTCTGCATTAGAAAAATCTGTGAGAAGATTTGGGCAACATGAGCTTTTAACATGCTGCGTTCATACACAGAACATCATCATAGCAACAAGGAATCCACAAAGGCACTGCCTTCCAAATAAAGCAAGTTTAGATAATCTCTGGATGGGGATTTGTTTCCCTGAGGATTGATTATTTCATCATGTTACAAAAGCAGTTCTTTGGAGGATCTCTTAATGTGTGTGTGTGTGTGTGTGTGTGTGTGTGTAATATATATTTTCTTAGTTCGTCTCATGAACAGAATTCCACCATATATCTACCTCATCTCATTCTTCCAAGGGTGTAACCTGGCAACTGTGGTATGATGTGTGAAGTGTGTGTATCCACGTGCTTAAATTAGGGAGGAATCCTATGGCCACCAGACACTGTCCCGAGGGCCATAGGATTTTTCGGTTCCCAGAAACCACACTCCCCATCCCCTCATAGCCAGCATGGTTCTCTCTGCTCCGGCTACGTCTCTGGGCTTGGAAATGGAGTGTGGACATTTTATTTATTTATTTATTTATTTATTTAAAACATTTATGTCCCACCCTATATCATTAAGATCTCAGGGCAGCGCACAGATAAAATCAATCTAAACAGTATAAAGCAATAACTAATTTAAACTGCTAAAAACATTAAACATTAAACAAGCTAATACCAATTAAAATCTAAAACAATAAAACAGTTAAAATAGTGTGCTACTTTAGGGACCTCAATGGCTTTTGTAGAAAGCCATATTTTTACTTGGCGCTGAAATGAAACCAATGTCTGCACCAATCGGGCCTCCAAGGGGAGGGCATTCCACAACTGGGGTGCCACAGCAGAGAAGGCTCTCTCCCACATCCCACCATATTGTATGTCTCGCACTGGTGGGATGCAGAGGAGGGTCCCACCAACAGATCTCAGTCCTCAGGCAGGCATATATAGGGAGAGGCGCCCCCTCAAATATCGAGGTCCCAAGCCATTTGGCACTTTAAATGTCATCACCAAAACCTTGAATTCCAACCAGAAGTGTATTGGCAGCCAGTGCAATTCCTTTAAAACTGGTGTTATATGATGTTGTTTACGAGATGTTCCAGTCAGCGATCTAGCTGCTGCATTTTGCAGTAGCTGCAACTTCTGAGTCATCTTCAAGGGCAGCCCCACATAAAGTGCATTGCAGTAGTCTAATCTGGAAGTTGCCAACACATGTACTACTGTGGCTAGGTTATCCCTGTCCAGGAAGGAACATAGCTGGCAGATCAGCCGAAGCTGGCCCCAAGTACTCCAGGCTGTGGAGTCCACCTGGGGCTCCAGTAACAGGGATAGATCTAGAAGTACACTCAAGCTACTCATCTGCCCTTTCAAGGGGAGTACAACCCCATCTGGGACATGTCGCTTACCCAATTCCTGGAGTTGGGAACCACCAATCCACAGAGCTCCTGAGATGGAGGAAAGGGGGCAGTCCCTGGGGTGGGAAGGGGAGGAGACCATCAAAGCCACATTATGCAGCTTCTTATGCACTGTGCAGCCTCCCCACATCCCGCTCCAAAGCTTCCTAGCTAGCTGCTAGACAGGCAAAATCACCTGTCTAACCAAAAATACAGGGAGGCCCCAGACGCCCTGCATTGGATAGTTGTCAACCTCCAAATTTGGAGACTGATGACTATTTCCAAAGGATTGCACCCTTGGTTATTAAAAGCGCAATAAATGAACCCCATCATCTCTGCATACAAAAAACCTACATACAATATTACTGCATCACTTGTGGAAAGAAAAAGAAAGCCATACGAAGAACACCAAGAAATAATGTTTTATCTGTTTATTTAGAGCAAGTGATGTGCATGTTGTTTTACATAATGCCACAAGGAAAGGAAGACTCCCTGCCATGAAGGTCTTAGAAAATATTAGATGCTGTATCTAAAAGATGGGATATAAAAATAAATACGTACATAAATATTTAAACATTTAAACCATTATCAGTGTACACCAGAGGTTACTGAGTCATGTTCTCACTTAGCCTTCTTTATTTTATTTATTTAACAAATCATCCATCCTGTGCGTAGGCAGGCATTCCAGATTTGGATTTCATCCATGCACCATTTTAACACAGACCCTGTGGACCTATTGAAAACAAACTTTTCACTGATATTTCCTCTACGAGGGGTATATTTTACAAAACACTCCAATGGGGAGAGGCAGAAGGGGAATCCATGGTGGAAGAACCACCATTTCCCAAGTCCTGCTGAGCTTATGCTGGCCAGGGCACAATGTATGTGGGGGCAGCTTTTGTCCTATCTTCTTTCTTCAGAACTGGCAGTCTGCCCCCACCCCAACCCCATTCTTGGGCTGCCTTCAGGGAAGGAGTCGTCTTTGGATACAGGGGATCTAAGGCCTCCACTGATGTGCGCCTAATGTACCCCCAGAATGCCCCCTTTGCCTTTATTGCCAATGTAGCACCAGAGGAAGGGCAGCCACTGTGGTAAGAATGCTACGCCAATGCAGGGATGACCTCCACAGGTGGAACTCTGTCTCTACCCATGGAGGGGGAGGTCCTCAGTATCCCTTGGCTTGCCCTCCCAGGGATCATAGGACTTCACCCTTACTGTAAATCAAATGAACTAGCTAATGACAAAAGAAATGATCTCAAAATGATAAGCAATTCTTATTTGCCTAATTAATCCACTGATAATTTCATCAAGCCAAGCACATTTTAAATTGTATTTATTAGGAAAGCTAAGGATATAATTTGTTCATTTTGCCACTGTCAACCTCTGTGGCCAGATCTACATGGAAACACATACTGAAGTGTTTTCAGCTTTTATCCAAATTATCATGAGATTGACTTTGGTCCATCGGCAGCATACAAAGCCAAAACAGTGGAGTCACCTGAAAAAAACCCTTTCACGATTCACACAAGAGCAATTTATATTACCTTACTTTGGGATTGGGCAGAGTCCCGCCAATTGAAGTCATCAAGTTGGAGTCATCAACCACAGAGATGCTGCTCAGTGAATGAGAGAGCTTTGTTCTCCTCCCTGTCCATACTCCCACGACTCAATGCACCCCCTCCTTCCCTGTCTGTGTATTCTTTAGGGATGGTAGAGAATTCCGCCATGGACTCCAGTGAGGCCGGCCCCCCGGAGTCCATGGCAGAACGGAGCAATCCCCCCCGCCAACTTTTGAATAGGGATGTACGAAAGTCACTTACCTTTTTGAAGGGTGACACTCCATCCCTCCCCCCGAAATTCTCTCCAGCTGGCTCCACTTCGTGGCCACTCCGTGGAGCCACCAGCCAGTGCTGTCCGCAGCCGGACATCCGGCTGCTGGGCAGCCTGCACAGGGACACAAATGGCGGCTGCTGTAGTTGCTGCCATTTGCATCCCTGTATTTTGCCATGATAGGCTATGTAAATATTTATGTAGCCTATCATGGAAAACAACAACAGTGAACGCAAATGGTGGCAGCTATGGCAGCCGCCATTTGCGTTCCCTTTTTTTTTGCCGTGATAGGCTGCATAAGTATTTATGTAGCCTTTCACGGCAAAAAAAAGGGGAACGCAAATGGCGGCCACCATAGCCGCCGCCATTTGCGTTCCCCCTTTTTTTTTGCCATGATCGGCTATGTAAATACTTACGCAGCCTATAACAGCTTCCGCAGGGACGCAAATGGCATCCCTGTGTTAGCCGTCATAGGCTACATAAGTATTTACATAGCCTATCGTGGCTATAATGAAGAAACAAATGGCGGCCACAGACGCAGCCACCATTCGCAAAGCAGCGTGAACGGCAGCAGGTAGGTGTCCCGTTTCGCACGCCTTTTGCAGGGTGGAGGGGCAGGGAGCTTTGTTCCACCACGGATTTCGGGAGGTCGAATGCACTGTCATTCGGCCTCACCGAGATCTGTGGCGGAATTCTCTGACATCCCTACCCGCAAAATTGTCCCAGGACAGACCCTACCTGGTGTCGGCTGTCCGGTCTGTCTGCTGCCCCTTGTCCGCAGACGCGAATGGCTGCTCCAGTCTGCAGCTGCCATTTGCATCCCTGCATTAGCCGTGATCAGCTACATAAGTATTTACATAGCCTATCACGGCAAAGAGCAGGGACGCAAATGGCAGCCGCTATGCCATTTGCATCCCTGCTCTTTGCTGTGATAGGCTACGTAAATACTTGCGTAGCCTATCACAGCTAACACAGGGACACAAATGGCAGTTCCAGCCCGGCAGCAGACAGAAGTCCGGCTGAGAGTGGGCCCGGACAGCAGCTCCGTGGACTCGCCACGGAGCAGATCCAGCCAGGGAGGATTCCGGGGGGAGGGACTGATTGCCTCCCCCCCCCCCGGCAGATGCCCCGGACCGGAATGGGGTAAATAATTTGTATACCCTTAGTATTCTTTAGTTTTCAGTATTTTGCAGTAACAATACCGTGAAATACCACTGATGCAGCCTCCTGCTACTGGCTGCTTCCTCTCTTTCCCCTCTGTGAATGAAACTGCCCTATTGTGAATAGGAAAAAGGGGCTGGATAGCTGGTGCACTGCTATGAAGGCTTGAAACAGCACAGGTCCAATTTTCTCAATGGGAAAAAAAGGAAGTATGATATCCTGAAGGCTTGAAACAGCGTGGCTCTGATTTTCTCAATGGGAAAATGACACTGCTGCTTCTCAATGGGGGTAAAGTACGAAACATACTATTCTGAAGGGTTGAAACAGCACAGCTCTGATTTTCTCAATGGGAAAAGGATGCTACAGATTTGCAATGGGTAAATGTTTGTGAATGGGACATAGTGCTAAGTGGAAAGAAGCCTGTGTCCAAAAAGAAGGAATGGGGGGTTGGACCCTCTCCTTGACCAGGTTATTGCCAGGTCACTGCCTGGTCACAGAAATAGGTGTGCCCAGGATTTAATGCAGGGGAAGGGGCACACTGCAGCTGAACCACTCTGGAGCCACACTGAAGAAAAACAACACACTAAAATGACTTTCTGAAAATGTGCCTTTTCCAGATGGAAGCTGCAGGGTGGTCATCTGTTACGAATGACCCTGATATGCTCCCCCTCTGCATTAAATCAGCCATGTAGCCCACTGTGAAATGGCTAACAGGTTTTTCTGTGACATAAGTAAAAACTAGGAAGTTGATTTCAACAAATAATAATGATAAAATGATCTTAAATATGTTAGTAATCTAGGCCCAATTTGGGGCACTGTTCTTTGCGAGCGGAGATGGGTTAAAGAAGACGCAGACAACAAGCTTGGGTTGAAAATTGGGCCACATTTTATTGAAATACTTGCAAAGGGCTAACTAGGACGGGCATCTAACTGTGACAGCAGCTAGCTGGCACTTCTTGGGCGAAAACACACCCAGCCTGAGGGGTGGCGGTGATCTTGCCATCCCTCCAGACTGCCCCTTCTGGGGGAGGTAGACCTTCCGGTGTCACCCCCAACCCGGTGCCGCACAACACCTGGGTGAGTGAGTAGGGTTGGTCTCCCAGGCAACCCTTATCCCCCTGCCGAGCCGCACAACCCGTTCGGGGGGCCTCAGGCGTCACCTGTCACCATAAGGTGCCTCTGCATGCACACCATCCCTACTTTCCTGTTTTGCCCGTCCTAGCCGCCACAGGAGTCACAAGCCTAGAGCTTGTGAAACTCCCCCCACCTGCGCAGAAGAACTTCCCGCAGGCCCCTTTGCAGATCAGACAGAAATATGTTATTTACTACATGAGACAGGCGGACACCGTCCTACCTGTAACGCTCCCTCCATGTCCACAGAATTTCCTGGCAGATGGTGCGTCCATCGCCACATTCGCATATGCCATAAGCCATTTCTCTATGCGCTTTCCAACGTGCCCTGCCACTGGCAACGTCATTCCATGCCTTCCCATTGATCCATGGGAGCAGTGAGGACTGCAATAGGCTACTTCCAGCCAGGTATGCCGGACCACCTGCATCTCAACCAAGGCCTGTTCGATCAGGCCCTTGCCTGGCTTACAGCCGAAATCATTCCTCTCAATGTGCAGCACCTGTACCTGCGGAGGAAGACTTAACAAACTTTGGTGGAACAGAGTGAGGATGGGACTCCCACTGTATGCCTCGTCTGTGAAGCCACTGGATCTCAATGTGTCGGAGTGACAGATGCTGAAGTCCGAAGACGACCTACAAGCCCTTCATGCAGCTCAAGACATCATAACGTGCCCATGTAAGAGCACCTGTTCCGGCATACGACAAGTCTGCTAGTCTAAGGAGTAAACACATTAGGGCAAGCAAAGCGAGAATCGTGTCAGGAAGAAGCGGATAACTCACGAACGCAGGCCGGAATGCTGTGAAGCCCCATTTTCAAACTGCCATAACGTGCCTGTGAGAGAAACCTCCAGTGGCATAACCCATTGACTTCTGTTTGGCCGTGGGCCCCTGCCGTGCCCTTGCCATACCGATCAGTTTGATCACCAAATACGTAAGTGGGTTACATTGGGCCAGACCTGTACCGTGAGGTATCTCAAGGCCCTCCGGAACAAATTGGACTTGAGATCCCAGACCAACCCTGAATTCCTAAGGGGGGGGGGGCTTGTAGACGGCCATTAAGGTTGCTGTGTGGAACAGGGAAACGTCTTACTGAACAGGACAAATGAAGGGACATTACCCCCGGAGCCCAAAAGGGAGGTATCCGGGGAGATAGGGTGGCTAAATTTACTAAAACAGGCGACAACTGTGCCCAACCCTATTGCACTCCGAACCCCAAAATCTGACATGGGAGACAGTAATTCCCAGCGTTGTGGGCCGGAAGGCTAAATGGCCATCTCGCGACTTATGGTCCCAGATATTCTATTGTTCCTTAAGGAGGCACAAAATTGTGGCCAATGAACTATAGGTAAGGGCCATGATTCCTGTTGCCGAAGCTTTTCCTATTACGCAGCATGCCATACCTGCTCTGTCGCAGGTGGCTCGTGTACTGAGAGCCATGGAATGCAGGATGGCATGCTTTGCTTCGGTATCCCAGTCTCCCATAGTACTGTAGTATGGGATCTGGGAATGTACGCACCAGCGGGGCTAAGGCCTAGAAGTCGTTGACCTAATTTCGTGACAAAGTATCGACAATTGGGCTTGCCTAACCCAGCACATGGCGGACCCAGAACCAGATGTTGTAACACCGACACTGGAGCGCGAACACACTGACGACTGACATGACCCTTTGATTTCAGGAGGACGGGGAATGAATAATGTCATCACGTTGTCATACCAAAGGGGGGGGGGGGTTACTGATTTGGCTATGAGGTCAAATCAGAATGTGCTTGGTGGCGGCCACCTCCACTCTACAGGGCAATACCCACAGCACGATCAGACCTGCCCTGTGAGTCTGAACCCCCCCCCCACCGGAGTAGTGGTGGAACCCTGTGAATCTGCAGGCCGGCTTTGAGGGGCAGCTCACGCCTCTGGAAGGAGGTAGCCATTGAAGCCATATTAAGTTGAATCCCTGCCCATGGATACGTCCGCACAGCAGAAGTGACCCTGGGTCAATGATGCGGCAGCCGCAGTCCCTGCACTGCCCAAACTGAGCTGGCATGAGAAGGCACGGCCAGGGGCCGCTACTCTAACTGTGAAAAGAAGATGCCCAACCGTATCTTTCATGGTCCACCACGGAAAACCCTAGGAAGATGTATAACTGCTTGGAGCTGTGCCCAAAGGACCTGAACGTTGTCCTGAGGGAGGCGAGAATAATGCCTCAGGGTATCAGATTGGCTTCACTGAATGTTGATGTGGGAGATGGGCCCTCAACCTTTTGTGAGTTAAGGGACCACGAGGTACAAGGAAGGGGAAGCAATGTTTGCATTAGGTCAGAACATTGACCACCATCTTTGGACTCCATGTAGCATATGCCAACAGGAACCCGTGGCCGGGATCCCAAACCAAGACAACTGCCACATCGACGAGGTGTATCGCACTGAACACAGATGATCCGGGATCTTGTGCTTAACAGACTGGCCCTCAGGGAAGATAGGGTACAAATCAGGATAAACCCCTTAGAGGATTTCCTGAGCACCGTTTGGAGAAGGGAAATCCCTAGCATAGATATCGGGGTGTGGAAAAACGGGGGGGGGCTATAACCCTTCTGTCAGCATTGCCTTAAAACCTCTCACAAACATGTCGACACCTGGCGAGGGGAAATGTTGCGTACTAAGTAAGGATGGCTTATATTGACCTAGAAGAAAGGGGGAGGGGTCCTAAAACCTAGAATGAAATCGTGTTCCAAGTTAAACGTGTTCCCCTAGTTGGGGTAGCATCTTAAAGCTGGCGTAGCGGAGCCAACCTAACCAGGCCTTAGCCCACCAGAGGGAGCTGTAGCCCGCCCCCCCCCCCGGCTTTCTACTGCCTCGGCCTTTCCAAGGGGGACCCTACAGTCCCCAGGCATTGGACAAGAGGTGCACGAGTGCTGACTGCAACAAGGCAGCACTCATGACAAAAAGGCACAGGTTCTGGGAGTATGTGCCCGGGGGCTGTATTCCCATTACAGACAGCAGTGCTGAAGCAGCAGACCTGCTATAGGCTAAGGGCCAGTGCAGGAGACAGCCTGGGGAATGTGGCCACTGTCAGATCTGTCGCTGAAACACAGCCGGGGAGGAGTCAAATTGGAGCGAAAAGTCCAGGTCCATCAGGTCCCTGCGCAGAGAAGGGTCAATGGCGGCCCTCCTGTGGAAGGCCTTGACATAAGCCAGCCACACACCTCCTCAAGTGAAAGCCATTACAAGAAGGAGTAGCGCCAGTGGCCTTGCAACTAGCCAGATTAGCGTAGGGATCTGATATGCCACTTACGCAGATGCCCGAGCAGGTGGGACTGAATCCATTGTGGCCGTTCTCTGAACCCCGACTGGAAAACGAATGTTGCTTGTGCACTCGGGGAAGGGGAGGCCGAAGAATGGAGGAGCCCCACCGGAGGCAGTGCGCCATTCAGAAGCTGAGGAAGAGGAGATGGAGGCTTCAACAGGGTCCAGACGAGCTGTAAATAGAAATTAGTATCGAGCGTTGGGTCGGCTGTCGCGATCACTTAAACTGGACCACCGAGGGTTTCTTAGGCCTGGCCGGGGGAGGGGGAAGGGATCCCTGGAGAACGCTTAGCAGTTTCCAAACGAGAAGAATTGACGCCTCTACCAGGTCTGCTTCATCATCAGACTCGGACTCTGGCCTAGGCCGCAATCTATTGGGGAGGGGAGGCAGAACCCTACCCTTCCCGTTCCTTCAACCTTGGCCATTCTTGGGGGGGGGGGCATGCAGTAGAAAGTGAGATAAGGTTGGCACGATACTGGCAAGAAAAAAGGAAGGGCCCGCGTCCCTGGACCCAGTCCAACACTCAAACCACCACCCTTAACAGTAAAGTGGCAGGGGTCGGAGCACCCAGCAGGAGGTTCCAGTGGGCTACTCGCAGGGCACCCAGGACAACAGGCAGCAGCACCTCCATTACAGGAGGGGGACCCTCCGCGTCCGGCAGCTGTTAGATAGGTGAGCGCACAACGTTCATCCTCTTCCTGTATGGCTCTGTGTGTTCACATTTAAGACACCATGTGTCTAGCCCTTAACTTTTATTCGTTTATAGGGCAGATGTGAAGAATCTGTGGCCCCCCCAATGACTCTGCCAGGGATTCAGGTAGGGTTTTTTTTTGTTGTTGTTTTTGCCCTACCTGGAGATGCCAGGGACAGGACCTGGCACCTTCTGCATGTCCAGCAGGGGACTAGCACTGAACTAATCCCCCCCAAAGGAGACTAGAACAAGGGTCTCTCAAGCCCAGGTTCAACACTGCAGCCACTAGGCCACAGTGGCTTTAAAGGGTTGCTGCCTGCTGCAAGCCCGGCGCCCAAGAGGCGCGGCCAGGGCCGATGGCCACGGAAGCCGCGCCTGGGCACAGGCGCCCCATGCCAAAGCGCCTGCGACCTAGGAGTCACGGTGGGCATGCAAGGGGGAGCAGCGGCTGCTGGGGGTGTCTGTGTGAGTTTTCTAATCATTCTATTATTTTTATTTATTATTATCATCATCATCATCATCATTTTAATAACTATTTATTTATTCTTCTTTTCTTTTCTTTCCATTTTTTTTAATTATTATTATTATTTTATTTTAATTGTGTGTGGGGAGGCACATGGTTTTGGGGGGTTTTTTTGGTGGTGGGGGGGCGGACGAGTGCTCGCAAGAAAGGAAGCAGGGCGAGCACGCCGCCGCTCAAAGCGCCGGCACCCCCCCAAGGTCGGAAAGCGCTGGCAGCCACCAGCGCCACGCGTACGCTCATGCCGTGCGGCGCTCACACCGGCCCAACGCACGGAGACACACGCCCCCCGAGAGCGCTGGAGAATCGGGGCCGCGGTAAGGGGGGGCACCCAGCCGCCGCAATCGCCGGCGCCATGCGGGGGAACGGGCCAACCGGCGCCGCACCCGAGCGTGCGCTGGCACAGCTGCCCGCGCTCCCGCCAGGGCGGTAAGCGCTGGCTGGGGGGGGGGCGGCGCCCACATACAAGCGCCCCGCCGTGAGGGCCAGCAATCTTGGGGCCGCGGCGGCGCAGGCACGCTGCAGCCAGCGAGGGGGGGCAGGCGCTTGGCCGACGCCCCAGCAAGGGAGGGAAGGACGGCGCAGCACCTGGGCACGCACCTGCACAGCCGCCGGCGTGCCAGCCCAGGCGGCAAGCGCTGGTTGAGGGGGGGCAGCGCACACACACAAGCGCCCCGCCGCGAGGGCCTGCAACCTTGGGGCCACGGCGGCGCAGGCACACCACGGCCGGGGAGAGGGAGGGGAGAGCGCTCGGGCTCCGCGAGCGCCGGTGCCCCTGCAGGGGAGGTGCAGCACCCAGGTGCGCGTGGGCACAGCTGCCGGCGCGCCTGCCGAGGGCAAGCGCCGTTTGACGGAGGGCGGCGCCCACACACATCCGCCCCGCCGCAAGGGCCAGCAACCCAGGGGCCGCGGCGGCACGGGCCTGTCGCAACCAGCGAGAGGGAGGGGCGGGCGCTCGGCCTCCGCGAGCGCCTCCGCCCCTGCAGGAGTGAGGAACGACGGCGCCACTCCAAGACACGCGCCGGCACAGCCGCAGGCGCTCCGACCGGGGCGGCGAGCGCCAGCCGGGAAGGAGGGGTGGTGGGTGCACTGCAGCCTGAACCGACGAGGCCCGTAGGCACAGCGCCCGAACGTGCTCCGTCACCGACGCCTCTGCCAGCAGGGGAGGCGCCAGCCATAGTAAAGCCGCGCAGGAGCACGCACACCCTGCCGCGAAGTACTAGTTCCCCTCTACTCAGCACTGGTTAGGCCTCAACGTCAGCGAGGCTTTGGGCGCGCAAATTGCACGCCTAGTTCATGTGGCTGGGAAGGTGAAGAAGCCTGTCTCCAGCAGGCAGGTGTCCTTCGTTGTTTCTCAGCAAACCTGTAGTTCTCTCTAGCTGCGTTGAGCCAGAGAACTGAGATTGGGAGGAGGGCTGAGTTTAAGGCAACTCAGCCTGCCCCTCCTTGCATGGTGGTGCCACTGGGATGCACCAATCAGAGGCCCCTACGTCTTGTCACCCCACCCACCCGCAATGCCCCCCCCTTTCTGCCAGACAAGCTGGTGTCGGGTAGGGCATTTTTCAAAAGTGTAGACTACACAAATTTGTTGGCTGGATTGTGGCCTACATTTTCATTTCCCCTAGTGAATATGAATATGAAGAAACAGAAGCAGCAGAAGAAGGAGAACAAGAACACACACACACACACACACACACACACACCAAGTGAGTTTAATTCTTCTAGGATGTATGCTTAAGGCATCTTGATTTCAATGGGAGTAACAGTGCAGGTTTTCTCAGAAAGTAAGTTCAGTTGTGTTCATTGGAACTTACTCCAGGTAAGTGGATTTGGATTTTAGACTAATACCCACAAAATATTATCTAATGTCCATCATCGTATTAGTGCAAAAGCTATGGCACTTTTTGCAGCCATAAGAAAGGAAAACACATTATGGCGAGTCTGTGGAAAAATTTCAACGTACGTGTAACTTCTTGGAGATGGTTAATAGTATCATCTACACATTCCATTAGTAAACACTTTTGATTAGGTATTGAAGGTCCACGTGAATTACTTCAGTACCGTTCCATGCTTCTACATTCCTGATATGTTAGAACAAAACCCAAATAACAGCTAAAACATTGTTTGCCAACCCTAACTTAAAAAAACAAACAAACCTGAGCATGTGCATCTTCACATTTTAAACTCATTTAAATCATAGCCCTATCATGACTGCAAAAATAAAATGGAGTTTGCTTCTGCTACCCTGATGTCCTCATGACCTGCTGCTCTCTGGGTGGTCATTTGGGGAGGACCTGAGCTATGGGGCCTTCAACCTCAGCCCCAAGCTCATGCATACCAGAAGCTCATATATCCCAGAATACACTGAGCATCTGTCCTTGGAAAGTAAAGAAAAGAATAACCTCCTAATGTCTTGTAAAATGGGGTCTGGAGGACTGGCATGAAGTACACTGGTAATGGAAAGACCAGGAGAAGGAGAAGGAGAAGCTGTTATTTTGATATTTATTCAGACAAAACAGACTCAAGCTTTTTAGATCACACTTTTTCATGCAAACAAACCTGAGTGCAGCATTATTTATTTAATTAAAGCATTTTAACCTTGCTCTGCATTAATCATAAGTATAATTCCCTGTTCAGTCATACATCTTCACCTTTACATTAGAGAGCACTCAAAAGGCTAAAGTCTTGACTTGTCATTAGGGGCAGCAGCTGCCTGGCAACATTTGAGCAGAAACAAATTGAGGAATAAGTCCCATGTGTGTATGAAACAAATATATGTGTGTGTGTGATTATCTGGAAGATACTAGAAACAGTGTTTGATGCCAGGAGCAATTTACCATCCAGTTGAGGTAGCTGTTTGAGGTAGTCTAATTTTCTTTTGATATTTTTAATTAATTGTGAATATAGAACTATGATATTACAATAATTAGTCAGTATTAATCAATGCAGTCATTTTCTGGTAAACATTCCTACCAGCTGTGGAAATCAGGTATTAATTTAAAGCAGTAATGGCTGCAGTTCCATTAACTTTAAATGACTGATGATCTGCTCAAAATACTAATCTGAACTATGAGTTCCACTAGAACGGAGCCTAGCTCCGTGGGCTGTGTGGTTGCTTCTTGAGCCTTTATGTTATCTCTAATAAACTGAATTGTGTTATCATGTGTTTAAGAAAACATTGGCATGTGGCATTTGTGGAATCCTTAGAAAGAACAATGCAATTTTGCTTGTCTCTGTCTATCCACATTTGCTGGAAATAATTTGTACAGTGATTGTATCTCAATATGAATATTGATTGGATGTAGGATTTTTAACGGTATAGGATCATACAAGTCTTATGCTCCATGTGTTCATGTATGCAGGCAGACACAGTAAATGTACTGGAAAATGTTAAGCGGGTACCTGGTAGTGCATGGAAGTAGCTCCAGCTACTTATACAATCATTGCTGCGTTTTTTTAAAAAAGTCACAGGAATCATGGCAGCACTTTCTGTATACCATCTGCTTAACGTTTACCTGACTCCATCTGATTGTGTACCAGCAAGCACAGAAAATACATAGGGGTTATATGTGCTAATAGACCTGAATTCTGCTGTGTCTAATTTGGGTAGTGAGTGTTTTAATTTTCAACTCCTCCTAGGGGAGGAGAAATTCTCCATCAGTTCCTCACAGATATGCCCTAACCCGCATCCAGCTTGCTTGGCCATGGTGTGTGTGTGTGGGGGGGCATTGCAGTCGGGTGGGGAGAGGAGACATGCCTGGCGGCCATTGGCTGCTCAGCGGTGGGACCACCAGAAGTGGAAGGGGATGGAAAGGCCTCTTTTAGCCCTCCGTGCCCCTCCCAAATGCCTCTCAGACATGCGGCTCCATCCCACCTTCCCTTATGCAGTGTGGGTTTTAACTGGTTGCCCTTTGGGGGCCAAATAGGAATTTTTGGCTCATAGTCTGATTGGCCTGGGCTATGCATCTTTTTGCCTACTTCACACTGTAAGCGGGGAAGGTGAGTCCTTAGGTGAATTTGATCTAATTCTTTTCACGTTTTGGCTGCACTTTCGAATAGCGGCTAGGGTGGGCGATGGGGATGAGAATAGGGATGGTGAGCACTCAGAGGCACTTTTCTGGTGACAGGTGATGCCTGAGGCCTCCGCTCTGGCTTTTGTGGCCCATCGGGGGATAAGGGTTACCTGTGAGGCTGACTCACCTCCCTAACCCAGTGTTTTGTGGCCCGGGGGGTGGTGATAGGGGAGGGCCTCCCTCCCCTGTAAGGGGTAGCCCTGCGGGGGGGTGATGCTGACACTCCATTCTAGAGGCTGTGAATATTTTTCACCCATTGCCATGTCAGTTAGCAGCCGGCACAGTTTAGTGCTTGTCCTGGGTTTCCCCTTTCCAGATATTCCAATAAATGTGGCCCAATTTGTATCCAAGCACATGCGTCCATCTCTTTATTACGCATCTCCACTCACAAAGGGCTCACCATTGACAGGGGTTGTAGCACGGGTTCTTTTCTCTTTTTTTTCCCTAAGGGTTTTGGGTTGGCTGCACTGTTTCTATAGGTGGCAACAGCATCAGCTTTATTGAGGCTTCCACTTTTTTGAGGCAGAATTTTGAATTTCTTTTAGTGGTTCTTTTGAGTTTGCCTAATTATTGCAAGGTGGCCGAGGGTGCTGTGTGTGTTTTCTCTCTCCATTACACATCTTTCAATTGCTCTGCAGCCTCCCAGACCACCTTCACTTTCTGAACTGAAAAAGCCCCATGGAAGGAATTGCCCCATGATGACTTCCTCATGATGGCTTTAACTGAAGTGTGGGAAACCGAGGAGGCTACAGGCTTCCACAGAGATGACTGTCCAATGGCAGACAGGACACTCATGCACACTCCTCAGCCACCTCATAAGTAAGGTATGCACAAGAACCCCAAACCATGAGAATTTCTCTGAAATTTCTCCTCCTTTGTATTTCTTTTTGAAAGCAATTTCTTTTCTATCAAATTGAATGAGAAAGGTTGAAAAAATTTGGGAGAAATTTTAGGCACAGCGCTAGAAGAAACTCAAAGATTTATGAACCTTACGTCAGCTGTCCTTTCAAAAGAAACCAGACCATTATAAGTGTGACCACTGGAACTTCCACACCACTCAGGGAAGTGGAGCATGTTTAACAATATTGTGACCAGAGATCCAAGTTTAAGCTCTATTCAGAAATGATGGTGAATACATGGTGTGTGGGAATGGAATTACATGCAGCCATCTCCATACTAAAGGTCTGTATAGAGCATATCTGCATACAAACATACATGTGTAGGTCTCTCGCCACACAAATGGGAAGCTTATTTTTCCAAGTTTCCAGGTCACACAGAGCAAACCTTTGTTCACATGGTTGAACTTGTGTAAGATCTGACCGGATTTCCAGATGAATATGTGGAGGGCAGAAGCCGGAAGCAGGAATCTCAGGAGTAGATACATGGTGTGTGCAAAGCTCACACACACACACACACACACACACACATGCAGTCAGTCATGCATACACTTTCACAATGATGCAGCTAAGAAATGCCCAACCCCACGTCCAGCTTGCCTGGCCTCAGGGTGACCATTTCAGGTGCTGGGGGAGAGGAGAGATGTGGGTGACCAACATTGGAGGTTTCTGGTGGTGCCACTGGGTGTGGGATGGGCTCAAGAGGTGTTTTTAGCTCTCCGGGCCCCTCCTCAATGCCTCTTGGACGTACGGCTCCTGCCCATATGCAGTGTGGGTTTCAGCTGGTGTCCCTTTTGGGGGCCGAGTAGGAATTTTTGGCTCACAGTCTGATTGGCTGGGGCTGTGCATCTTTTCATCTACTCCACACTGTAGGTGGGGTGAGTGTGTCCTTTAGGTGAATTTGGCTTTATCTGACAGTTGGGTCCCTTCGATCATATTTCTCCAGGTAAGCTGCTATGGCTGGGCAATGCTGATGAGAAAAGGGATGGTGAGCATTCAAAGGCAGTGTTTTGGTGAGAGGTGATGCCTGAGGCCTCTCGCTCTGGGTTTTGTGGCCCAATGGGGGGGGGGGATAAGGGTTACCTGTGAGGCCAAATCACCTCACCCACCTGGTGTTCTGTGGCCCGGGAGGGGGTGACAGGGAAAGGCCTACCTCTCCCCGAAGGGATAGCCCTGGAGGGTAGTGAGCTGTGACGCCACTCCACGGGCTTTGAGTCCTTTTGCCCATTATAGTGCCTAGCTAGTGGCTGGCACAGATAAGTTGCCCATCCAGGTCTTTCTCCTTTGCAGATCAATCTATAAATGTGGCCCAATTTGATACCAGTCACTTGTGTCCATCTCGTTATTTCCCCCTTTCTGCCCGCAGTGAAGCTCAGGGCTGAAGGCCAGGGCCCTGCTGCCCAGGAGGCCTCCAAATGGCCATCCAGAGTGGGGCAAGTGATAGGGGTCACCACACAACCTGTTCTTTTTTGTTTTAAAACATTTTGTAATCACGGGGTAGCTTACTGGAAATGTACATGGAAACAGATTCTCATTTTATTGTTTTTAAAAAATGTACTTTCCTTTTCTACAACAAAATGCAGCCTATTCACAAGTAAATTATGTTTTCATCAGGGCAACAGAAACGAACACCATTTCATTCAGGATGGTGCTATGATTTAAGTTGTTTAAAATGGGAAACTACGCATGCTCAAAGTATTTGTTTATTTATTTTTATCAGGGTAGGAAGACCGTTTTCAGAGAGGTTTTTTGTTTCTTTGTTGCTCTAACGTATCAGGAATGTAGAAGCAGTTAAAGCATGGAATTGGCGGGGAGGTCAGAAGAGAAATGTTAGTTGTGTGTTTCAATTGAAGTAATGCACATGGCTATCTAAAAGGGGGCCCTGTAAGACCATTAGGTGCAGGGTCTAAAACGACCTAGCTACATCACTGCACATTCATCATCATGGCTGAATAAGGCTCTAGTGTTTTGTGCCTGGGAAAGTAAAAATAGGCCTGGGGATTCAAGGACCTGGCAGCCCACGCTACATGAGTATTGAGCTGTAGTGGGTCAAAAGCTGTGTGGTCCTGGTTTTCATTTCTCAGACGTGTGATGATTAGCATTTTCCACCAGACACTGTTCTTGTCAAAGACTTCTACTTTGCCTTTCGTTGTGCTATGAAGGGTCTGTGCCAGGGCATACTTTCTGATCAACCAGTAAACATGGCTTTGACTTCTGACAACATAACACTTATCCATTCTTCCCCATCGTGCAGGCAGAACAGCGGATGAGCCATAAAACAATGGTCAATGAAACAGCTCTGTCTGAATTCCTTATCTTGGGCTTCTCTGGTCTTCAGGAGCTGCAACTGCTGCTCTTTTTTATCTTCCTTGTCACATACATCTGTACTCTGGTGGGGAACATCTCCATCATTACTGTTGCCTTCCTGGACCCTCAGCTTCACACCCCGATGTACTTCTTCCTAGGGAACCTCTCTTTTCTGGATATCTGTTATACCACCACCAATGTTCCTCAGATGCTGGTGCACCTCCTATCAGACAGGAAGAGCATCTCATACGCTGGCTGTGTAATTCAGCTCTATTTCTTTCTTTCATTTGTGGGTACGGAGTGCATCCTTCTGGCTGCAATGGCCTATGACCGCTTTGTCGCTATATGCCATCCTTTGAACTATGCAGTCATCATGAGGAAAGCACTTTGTCTCCAGTTGGCCAGTGCTTGCTGGGGAAGCGGCTTTCTCAACTCAGCTCTGCACACCTACTTTACTTTCCACCTGCCATTCTGTGGGGCCAACCAGCTCAATTATTTCTTTTGTGATATCCCTCCCCTCCTGAAGCTTTCCTGTGGCGATACCTCCCTGAATGAGATCATTCTGCTTGTTGTTGGGGTCTTCATAGGGTGGACACCCTTTGTCTGCATAGTCCTCTCTTATGTCTACATCATCTCCACTATCTTGAAGATACGCTCCAACGAAGGGAGACTCAAAGCATTCTCCACCTGCACTTCACACTTGACTATTGTCCTGTTGTATTATGGGAGCTCTATCTTCACCTATGTCCGGCCAATATCAGCCTACTCATTGGAAAAAGACAGACTCATTTCTGTCCTTTACAGCATTGTCACCCCCATGCTAAATCCTTTGATCTATACCTTTAGAAACAAGGATATTAAAGGTGCTCTGAAAAAAATATTTCCGGGGAATCTGTATTCAAAATGAAAGAGTAAATGTGTTTTATCATGATTTTTAAAAATTATTTAGAAAATTCACCCTATCACCAAAATCAATGTGAATATCTACACACAAACTCTCCCTCCCTCCCTCCCTCCCTCATTTGAAGTCTCTATTAAGGGATGTCCCAAGGCATACTCTAAAATAATATTTGATGATTCAGCAGGGGCTAACAGAGTACCATTTCTCAGGGTAGGAGTCGATACATAACATGAGGGATAGGGGTAAGTAAACGTAGTGCCTATTCTGCATAGAGTAAAATACACTTATTAGGAAAAATGTGATGTTCATGGGCAGATACGAGATGGAAGAAGAACATTCATCCTTGGATTATCAACAGGACTAGTATGGGCTGGAAGTTTATAACCCCCCCCCCCACACACACACACACACACACTACAATTCAAGAAATGTGCTAAGTATCACAGCTTCTCTTGTCTCTCCTGGAGTGTTCTGAAATAAGGTATAACAGGGCCACAATGATGCTCATCAGGACAAAATTACATTATAAACACTGTTAGACTTAAGGTATGTCTACATATTAATGTATGCTGCAATGTGCATTCATAGAATCATAGAATAGTAGGGTTGGAAGGGGCATACAAGGCCATCGAGTCCAACCCCCTGCTCATTGCAGGACTTCTCTCACATTATGAGAGAAGTTCATAAAAAGTAGACTTGAAGGCAGAAGGAAGGAAGGAAGGGCCAAGCAAGGGTACTGTTTAAGGAAATTCATTTGTGAATTAGCATGCTTCATATTTCTGTCTGCTGTTGTAATGATTATTTTAACCTCAAGTGACACAAACAAACCTATGGGATGCAACTGAATTTGTAACAGAACTTAAACAATTTCATTGAAAGAGAGGTTAATCCTTTCCCATGTTTTTGAATACAAATAGTGTTCAGGTGAGAGTGACTGCATCTCAGATCTATTATAACTCCTATATTACATGCTCAATGTTGTTGTTGTTGTTTGTTTGTTTGTTCCTTGTTCCACCTTGTTACCTGCTTCAATCTGGGATGGACTAATCTGTCAATTTTGCTTTCTCCCAGATTTTTAAATTTCAAATTCTTGCCATCCTGTTTCTAAAGAAATTTGCTAATTTGGATAAGTTCTTAACTAATAACAGAATGAACAAAATTCTCACACATCTACACTGGCCAAATTCACTCGGCACAACTATTCCTAGCATGGAGAGGGCTGCGTGGCTGTTAAATGTTAAGAAATGAACCAAATAAAATTCTCACTCATCCCTAGCTTCAATTTTGCTGCTGCCTCTGGAAATGATGCTGACAGCATTGCCTGGATTTCTGTTGTTTTGAATTGCAATCAACGTTCAACACACAAAAATTGTGTCCATTGTTATTTATGAAATATTTTAGGAACAAAACAGAGCAAGGAGTAAAGAGTGGGCACTTGCTTTAAATATAGAAATGGCATGGTTATGAGTAGTTTTAGAGTAATCAAAACAGCAACACAAATAAAAGAAATTGGACCAAGGGTGTTCCAGTATCAGGAAGTCTGATTTACAAATCAGTTCAGCTGAACTACTTGGAAAAAAAATCTGGTTCAATTTGACTTTAAAGGGATTAGAATGGCTAACAACCAAGGAGCTCAGATCAACTGAGTACACAGTTTGGGCTGATTTCTATTTTTGTAATTTTATTCTGTTTTATTTTAAAACTAATACTGCTGGATCCAAACTAAAGCTGCAGTTTATCTTGGAATATGCCCAAATTGAACCCAGTGGGGTTGACTCCTCAATAGATATGGGTAGGATTGTGCTATAATCCAAAACCTACTTACTAGGCAGTTCCACTTAACTTAGTAGGGCTTACATTTGAGTAAACATGCACAAAATTGCATGGTAAGTTGATTGCACATAGGCCCCACTGAAATCCTTGTGAACATTTAGTCATGCCTTAAGTCCCATTTATTTAAATAGGAACTGAGTGCAACTGACTTACTCGGGATCCAACCATAGTTATACAACAGCTGCCCCCAACATGCCCTCAAAATGGTTGGCCTTCAACTCCCATGAGCCTCAGCCAGCATAGCGAATGGAATGCTGGGATTTGTAGTCCAATACATCTGGAGGACACCAGGCTGGAGTAGGCTGTCATAAAACATAATAAGTTGGATCCACATTTATGTTGGATTAACTGTGCTGGCTGAAGTGGACTTTGTCACCTCTGCTTCCCACAGCAGCCCCTCAAGCCCACTGAAATGCTATAACATAATATATAACTTCTAAAAGTTTTATCAAACTGAATGACACAACTGAAAAAGGCCCTCTCCTTAAAGGCCCTCTCCTTAATAGTCCCCCACCTCAGTTCATTTGGTGGGGGAACCTGGAGGCTGGAGGAAGGACACTGAGGATGTTCTTATGGTTTGGGCAGATATATATGACAGGAGATGGCCGTTCAGGTAACTTGGCTCCAAGCTGTTCAGGGCTTTGAAAGTTAATGCCAACACTTTGGAGTTTGGACTGGGCCTGTAAAGGGACTGCAAGCCAGTGCAGATCACAAAGCATTTGGTGTAATCTGTTCATATCGCCTAGCCCTTGTTAACAATTGCACTGCCCTGTTTCAGACCAGCTGAAGTCTCTGCCTTTACAAAGGCAGCCCATGTATAATGCATTGCAATGATCCAGATGAGAGGGTAGCAAAACATGCATAACTGTATCTAGGTTATCTCTGTCCAGATAAGGACGTAGTTTGTATATCTGCTTAAGCTGATAAAAGCTGCTCCATGCCACTGAGATCAGCTTTGTCTCCAGTGATAATGCTGGATCCAAGAGCACTCCCAAACTATGAACCCAACCATACAGGGAGAGAGCAACCTCTTCCAGAACAGGTTGAACAGGGAGACAAACCACCCACTACGAGTACCTTCATCTTGTCTGGATTGAGTCTCAGTTTATTGGCCCTCATCCAGTTCAAACACAAGATTCATACACAGAATTCAAACATGTATTTATGTGTCGATGCTGTAATTATTAGAAGAAAAAACACACACACCAGTGCATCAAGTATGTATTTGTGTGTTATAATAATTTACTTCATTTCTTCTTTTTCTTCTTCTTCTTCCTCTCCTCCTCCTCCTCCTCCTCCTCTTCCTCCTCCTCGTCCTCCTCCTCCTCCTCTCTCTTTGGTCTATAGACAAAACAATAGAAATCACAGTATGGGGAAACCAAACAGTCATCATGGAATTCATTATGTTGGGATTTGGAGATATCAAAGAGTTACGCATACTTTTCTTTCTGCTGTTTCTAGCCATCTACATTTTCACCACAGCAGGAAACAGTTTCACTATTGGATAAATTGCATTAAATAAGCACCTCCACACCCCTATATATGTCTTCCTTGGGAAATTGTCCTACTTGGAGATCTGTTACATTTCTACCATTTTGCCTAAACTAATTGCTATCTTCCTGTCTGGGGATAAAGCCATTTCAGTTGTGGGTTGTAGCGCACAATTTTATTTCTTTGCTCCATTGGCCACTACTGATTGTGCTCTCTGAGCTGTGATGTCTTACCATTGATATCTAGCAATATGCAAGCCACTGCACTATGTAACCGTTAGGAACAGTAGGATGTGCCTCATTCTGGTAGCTGGGTGTTGGCTCAGTGGGTTTCCAGCACCACTGGTAATTCTATATTTGATGTCAGAATTAACCTTCTGTGGCCCAAATGTGATTGAGCACTACTTTTGTGACCTTGAGCATTTCCTGTGGAGCAATACATGTACTAGAAGTTACAGCCTTAATATTTGGATTCCTGTTGCTCTTGCCCCCATTTCTATTCACACTGCTATCTTATATTTTCATCATTATGGCCATGATGAGAATCCTGTCCACTACTGGGAGCCAAAAAGCCTTCTCAACAAGCCCATCTCACCTCGTTGTGGTTATCATGTTCTATGGATCCCTCATCATTGTTTATTTGGTGTCAAGAACTGAAACACTGAGGGAACTCAGGTAATCTGCTTCTGTTCCTTTAGCAGGAGCTCACTGTTCATGGAATCAGGAAGAGAAACTTTTTCAAGTACTGTCCCCTGATAATATCTGCTCATCAAGTTGCTCTCAGACCGACAGGACAGAAGATGGTAAAAATGTTGCCAACCCTAAGCCCTGGCCTGACTCTAATAGGTACTGGTGTTGGAAGCTTGGGATAGAATGGTGGTTAGCATAGTAATCAGTCGATGACATTTCTCAGAAGATGGTCTGAAGGAACATGGCTACAATATTGTTGCTAGTATGGGGTCTTAGAGTAGCCATGTATTCTACTTTACAGAGGACAGCACACTGTTTGAAGGTCATTTGTATTTGAAGGGTTGCCCATTTCAACTTTATAAAGAAACAAAAGAAGGGAGAGAATCCATGGGTCTTGAAGTTACCCATGAATAGGGATGTCAGAGAATTCTGTCATGGATCTCGGTGAGGCCAAATGCCAGTGCATTCAGCCCCCCGAACTCCGTGGCGGAACAGCCCCCCCCGCGGATCCCCCCCGGGACGAGACTTACCCGGGGCGGATCTTCCGGGCGGCTACGGCAGCGGGTTTGGCAGCGGTGGCAGCAGCGGCTGGTCTTCCGACCAGCTGCCACTGCCTCCATTTGCAGTCTTGTAAAAAAACAAAAACGACGTGATAGGCCACGTAAAGATTTACGTAGCCTATCATGGCTGGGTTTAAAAAACAAACAAACAAAAAACCACGTACTCAAATGGCGGTGGCTACGGCCGCCGCCATTTGTGTTCCTTATTTTTGCCGTCTTAGTCTACGTAAATATTTACGTAGACTATGACAGCAAAAATAAAGGGTAATGCAAATAGCGTAGCGGGCGCTATTTGTGTCCCTTTTTGATTCGCCATTTTAGCCTACGTAAATATTTACGTAGCCTAAAATGGTGAATCAAAAAGGGACACAAATAGCGCCTGCTACGCTATTTGTATTCCCCTTTATTTTCGCCATCATAGTCTATGTAAATATTTACGTAGATTAAGATGGCCAAAAATAAGGAACGCAAATGGCAGCAGCCGTAGCCGCCGCCATTTGCATACATGTTTGTTTTTATGTTTTTTTTCCCCAGAGCCCTCCATGGCCAGAAATCTGGCTGCGGACAGCTCTGGCCTGGCTGGGCCTGGCCGGCTACTCCGCAGAGCTGCCGCGGAGCACAGCCGGCCATGGAGGATTCTGTGGGGGAGGAACGGATCACCTCCCCCCCATCAAGGATTCCGGCGGGAGGGACGGAACGCCTCCCCCCCATCAACATAATCCGTGGAAAGGTAAGTGACTTTTGTACATCCCTACCCATGAACAGTTGGCATCTGGACAGCAAACTGAGCAGGCAGGCACACATGCCACCTGATCACAGCCTTTCCACACTATGGCAAGATTATTGTATTTCTGTTTAAGTTACAGTCATTGGGACTGTTCACACAACACACTAACCAACACTCTGTGGATGAGTGTGGGTTGTTTTGAACCTTGGGCTGTTTATTGAACCATGGGTTATCATGTTGTCTGAACACAGCCAGGGTTGATTGCTACCTGTGCAATGTGGCTTATTTTCTCAAACAAGCCACCTTGAGAACCCATGGTTTGTTGTTGGTTTGTTCAGGGTGGTTATCTAGCCACACTGCATGGTTAACAAGCCACCCTAGTTGCATTCAGACAGGATAACCCACCCTTCAGAAACTGTGCTGCATTCAGACAACACGCTAACCCATGGTTCAAAGCAACCCACATTCAACCACTGAGTGTGTGTTAGCATATTGTGTGAATAGACCCATTATTTTTAGAGTTGCATCTATACAAATAAATTCTCATATGCAAATGTTATGCAAATATGTGTTCCCTTTTGTGTGATAAATTTCCTCCCCTCCTGGCAATGTTTAAGTGAGCACTCTTGAAGATTTGCCTCTGAACACTGCTTGAGTGGGAGATTGCCCAAAATCAAGGCACATTCTTCTGGAGAGGTGCAAAACACATGCAAATATAAGTTTGCATGAACTGTCTCAGGTCAGCAGGATAGCCAGCTGTCTTTCCTCCAAAGAAAAACTGCCTCTCTCACATGGTAGGAAGGAGGGATGGACAGTTTGTTTGCCCATTCATAAATTCATTCCACCCCATTTCCATATCAATCTATGATTTTCTTCTTTAAAAAATCAAATCTGCATTTTATGGTGATAATTAGGAGTGCTGAAGTTACACCAGCATTCATGGACTAAACTCTAGGCACCCTCCTGTCAGGTAGGGATGGCGGAGAATTCCGTCACGGATTTCAGTGAGGCTGAATGCACTGGCATTCAGCCCCCTGAAACCCATGGCGGAATGGCCTTCCACCCCCCGCTACCCCGCGGAATCCCCCTGGGATGAAGCTTACCTGGGGCAGGGGCAGAGGTGGAGGCAGGTGCGGCGGCAGCTCTGGCAGCAGCTCTGGTGGCTCTGGTGGCAGTGGCTGGTCTCTCAACCGGCTGCTGTGGCCGCAAATGGCGCCCGTCGTAGCAGCCGCCATTTACATCCTTCCAGGCTGCTGTGATAGGCTACGTAAGTATTTACGTAAGCTATCATGGCAAAGAGCAGGGGCGCAAACAGTGGCCACTATGCTGTTTGCGCCCCTCCTCTTTGCTGTGATAAGCCACGTAAGTATTTACATAGCCTATCACGGTTAAAGGTAGCCACACAAATGGTGTAGCAGCCGCCGTTTGCATAGCTGCCTTTACCGTGATAGGCTACGTAAATACTTATGTAGCCTATCACAGCAGCCTGGAAGGACGCAAATGGCAGCTGCTACGATGGCCACCATTTGCGGCTGCAGCAGCCCAGCCACGGCCGGAACTCCAGCTGTGGCTGGGCCCAGCTGGCAGCTCTGCGGACTTGCTGCGAAGCGGAGCCGGCCGGGGAGGATTCCAGGGGGAGGGACGGAGTGCCTCCCCCCCACCGCGGATGCCCCAGAGTGGAACCAGGTAGGTGTTTCGTATATCCCTACTGTTAGGGTGGTGGACTAGTTAGGTTAGCCTGCCACCTAGAGATCAAGGCATACTCCTATGCATGCTGGTTGGGGAATGCTAGGAGCTGTAGGACTTTTTTTCTGCCTAAGCACGCATAGGATTGTGCCCTTAAGGAGTTAATTTGAAACTACAACACTCTGGGATATATTCACAGATGTCTGTTCCGTTAAGGACCTTGTTGACTCACGGTGTAAGCAGGTCAATATGTGGAGGTGGTAAAGTTGCCATTTGCCGGTGCTACCTCATGGCCTTCACTAGGATTCAACATCTGAAGAACTGCCTCATTCTTCCCAACAGCTCCTTAAAGTTGCAGGACCCGCTCATAAATTTAGCATTGGTATGACAAGGTGTAATGACACAGGAAGGGAGCAATTTGGCAAGTGCCCAGGGCTGTATTAGCTTCCTCTACAGGTGAAAGTGGGCTGGGGAAGAAGAGAGGCATTTTGCAGCTGAACAAATATTTTGCTTCATTGACAGGGTTTGAATGATACGTTCACATTCAATACCCCAATAGGGATACATGAATCAGCAAAATGTGAGCTTAAAGTTCTCTGATTTTCACTGCAAGCCTTGTCCTAAGTTTAGTCCATTTGGGGCTGAAAGTTGTTTGTTTTTCTTGCCCACATGGAAATTGGTGAATGTTTTTGTGCACATTTTCAAAATGTATACATTTTTTAGTGTACATTTTTAATCGTGCTTTTTTTTTTCTCCCTTTACCTATGGGAATATCAGGTAAAACAACATTCAAAAATGCATTGTGGAAATTGCTTGCAAAAATGTGTGTACAAAAATTCATGTATGAGGAGAAATGTGCACCACAATGTGTATACAGATTCATGCAAAGCAAAATTTTCAAAATTCGGGACGAACTGAACTTAAGATTGGAAAAACAAGAAACTGAGAGAAATTGGAATGGACTGACTAATCCATCCCTACTGCCAGGTGTTTTGAGTGCCAACCATCCACCTGGCACAGAGACAGAAAATGAGTCTTCTACTCCTCCTCACTGATGGATGGCGGAGGCAGCTACACACCATATGGGCTGGTGGGAAGAGGAACTTAGGAAAAGGAAATAAAATAATTGGTAACTATTGTTTCTGGTTGTAACCTTTATCTGTGAATGTTATTACATCGTCATGCAAGCTTTGCAACAAGATATCTGCATTTTGCCTTATGAAATGTGTAGCCATTACATCTGGCTGCTGGCATATACATATGGGTGACTTCACTGAGGCAGAATGGCAGTCAGATAAAGCTATAAAGATGCAGCATGCATATAGAGATGTGTGGACCTCCCTGTACAATGTTCATTAGTTTTATCAAAACTTTTAAAAAAAATTTCTCAGAAATATTGAAATGAAATGATTATTTTGAAGTGAACCAACCTGATCTGATCTGCATCTCAAAGACTAATGTACAGATCAGAACACAGTCATCCTTGATCCTTCAGATTTCTCCAGATTTTTCAATGCAGTTTGCAGCTCAAGAATTAACCCAAATGCACATAAAAATGAGCATTTTGGAATAAATACATTTAGAAATGCATACATCAAGAGAAAATAAAATGATGTGTAGGGTATTTTTGTTGTTAAAAACATCTCTGATAAAATGGGATGGAAGATGGAACAGATTTATTAATGAACAGAATGTTGAACTACACAGACTTTTGGCTAGATCAAGCTGGGGTCTTCTTTTATATCATTAAATCCAAATCATATTTTATTTCATGCAAAATTTCAATGACATCACTAATGCTGCTAATAATGCCTCAAAATTGGGAAAACTTCACAAACATACCTGCACATGACCCTTGTAAATCCCACCGACAACTAGGGATGTCAGAGAATTCTGCAACAGATCTAGGTGAGGCTGAATGCCAGTGCATTCGGCCCCCTGAAATCTGTGGCGGAACAAAGCCCCCCACCCCCACCCCACAAAATGGGCCCGGAATGGAGAACCTACCTGCTGCCATCCGTGCTGCATTGCGAATGGCGGCCGCAGATGCGGCTACCATTCGCTTCTTCCATGTAGCCGTGATAGGCTACGTAAATACTTACGTAGCGTATCACAGCTAATGCAGAGATGCCATTTGCATCCCTGCGGAAGCCGTGATAAGCTGCGTAAGTATTTATGTAGCCTATCATGGCAAAAAAAAAAAAGGGAACGCAAATGGCGGCGGCTACGGCGTCCGCCATTTGCCTTCCCTTTTTTTTTTGCCATGATAGCCTATGTAAATATTTACGTAGGCTATTACGGCAAAAAAAAAAGAACGGAAATGGCGTAGTGGCCGCCATTTGCGTTCCCCCCCTTTTTTTTTTGCCGTATAGGCTACATAAATATTTACATAACCTATCATGGCAAAAAAAAAAGGAATGCAAATCAGCCGTAGCCGCCACCATTTGCATTTGCTGTTTTGTTTTTGTTTTTGCCGTGATAGGGTATGTAAATATTTATATAGCCTATCACGGCAAAATACAGGGATGCAAATGGCGGCATCTACAGCCGCCCCCATTTGTGTCCCTGCAGGCTGCCCAGTGGCCGGATGTCCGGCTGTGGGCGACCCTGGCAGCGGCTCTGCGGAATCTCTGCAGAATCTCCGCTTTCGTACATCCCTACCAACACCCCTAAAATTTCTCCCAAGTAGAAATCCACCCTGATTATTCCATCATGAGCAGGTCAACTGAAGTATATGACCTTGAGTGGGGGGAAAGTCTGGGTATATGTGTGGAAATAAATAGCACTCAGGACAATGCTACATTGATTATATATAAGAGCAAAGCCTCGCTCATGAATTAGGACTCTCTTTCACTTCAATTCCCTTTCATAATTACACTATTATTATTATTTTATAAATAATTGGGCAGACAGACCCCCCCCCTTTTCCCCATGTCTCTACCAAATTATGGCCTTCGTCAGCAGTATAACATCTTTTTAGAATGAATGACAATACCAAGATAGAGAAATAGGTTATTCGTTAGAAAAATCTGTTGGGAGACTTGGAAAAGATGAGCTTTTACCATGATACGTTCATACACAGAACATCATCATCACAAAAAGGAATCCACAAAGGCACTGCCTTCCAAATAAAGCAAGATTTTGTAATCTCTGGATGGGGATTTGTTTCCCTGAGGATTGATTATTTCAACATGTTAGAAATAGGGATGGTGGAGAATTCCTCCACGGACCGTGGAGTAGGGATGGCGGAGAATTTCTCCCCGAAACTTCGGGGGGGCGAGCGCCAACGTGTTCGGCCCCCCGAAGAAGTTTCGGGGAGAAATCCTCCGCACCCCCCCACACCCCCCCCAGGACGGGACTTACCTTCGCCGAATGTCCCTCCTGGCGGCGGGTCCGGCCGGCGGTTCGGCAGCTATTCGTGCGGGGCGGGAGTGGCAGCCGGTCTTTCGACCGGCTGCCGCCGCCACCATTCCAACAAAAGAAAAAAAAAACGCCCCCCGTGACAGGCTACGTGACGATTAACGTAGCCTATCATGGCTAGATTTGCAAACTCAGCCGTGATAGGCTACGTCTATCGTCACGTAGCCTATCACGGGTGACTTAAAAAAAAAAAACGCGCGTATGGATAATGGCGGCCCACATAGGGAGCCGCCATTCCCGTTCCTTATTTGGTTGCTGTAGTCTACGTAAATCTTTACGTAGACTACGGCGAAAATAAGGGCAACGCATAGCATTGCCCCTATTTTCGCCGTAGTCTACGTAAAGATTTACATAGACTACAGCGACTTAATAAGGAACGCGCTTTTTTTTTAAAGTCACCCGTGATAGGCTACGTGACGATTAACGTAGCCTATCACGGCTGACTTTGCAGGTCACGGCTGACTTAGCCTATCACAGGGGCGTTTTTTTTTTTGTTTTTTTTAACTTTCGAGTTTGCGGCCAGGTGAGGTGGGAAGCCTCCTCCCTGGCCTGAATTTCGGCCGGGGCAAGGTGGGAAGCCTCCCCCCCGCCTGAACTTCACGGGGGGAGCAGCGAAGCGCCTCCCCCCCACCGCGAACAAGCTTCGGCGAAAGGTAAGGGACTTTCGTCCACCCCTACCTTGGAGGAATGGGATACTTACCTCCGCCTCCCTGAGAAATCCTCCCTGGCTGGATCCTCCTCCTTGCCACCTCCAGAGCACCAGGAATATGGCCGCCATCGCTGGCTGAGGCTGACTGACTCCGGATGCAAATGGCGTCCACTATGCCATCTGCAGCTGTAAAGCTCTTAGATTAAGCTAAACGCAGCCTTAAATGGCTGCAGTTAGCTTAAACTAAGGGCTTTACGGATGCAAGTGGTGTCTGCTACGTCATTTGCATCTGTGGTTTTTCATGTAATAGGCTAGATTTAGCTTAATCTAAGAGCTTTACAGTCGCAAATGGCATAGTGGATGCCATTTGCGTCCAGAGTCAGTCAGCCTCAGCCAGTGATATGGCAATAGCGGCTGTATCGCTGGCTTTCCGAAGCCATCCAGCAGCTCCACAGAATCACTGTGAAGTGGAGCCAGCCGGCAAGGATTCTGAAGGGAGGGAGGGATCTCCTCCCCCCAAGGTTGGATTGCCCGGAGGACCAACAGGTAGGGAATGCACCCATCCCTAGTTAGAAATGCAGTTATTTGGAGAATGTCTTAATGATTGTTTGTTTGTTTGTCTGTTTGTTTGTCATCTCACTTACCTGATCCCGAAGCTTGATTCGCGGTGGGGGGGAGACGCTCTGTCCCTCCTCCCCGAAATTCTGGCCCGGGGGAGGCGCTGATAGGCTACGTAAATCGTCATGTAGCCTATCACGGGTGACTTTAAAAAAAAAAAGCGCGTACGGATAATGGCGGCCCCCATAGGGAGCCGCTATTCCCGTTCCTTATTTGGTCACTGTAGTCTACGTAAAGATTTATGTAGACTACGGCGAAAATAAGGGTATGCTATTTGCGTTGCCCATATTTTCGCCGTAGTCTATGTAAACATTTACGTAGACTACAGCGACCAAATAAGGAACGCGAATGGCGGCTCCCTATGGGGGCCGCCATTAACGTACGCGCTTTTTTTTTTTTTTAAAGTCACCCATGTTAGGCTACGTGACAATTAACATAGCCTATCACGGCTGACTTTGCAGATCTAGCCATGATAGGCTACGTTAATCGTCACGTAGCCTATCACAGGGGCGTTTATTTTTTTAAAAAACAATGGAGTTCGTGGCCAGGCAAGGCGGGAAGCCTCCCCCCCCGGGCTGTATTTCGGCCGGGGCGAGGCGGAAAGCCTCCCCCCCGGCCTGAACTTCGCAGGGGGAGCAGCGAAGCACCTCCCCCCCACCACAAACAAGCTTCGACGAAAGGTAAGTGCCTTTCGTCCACCCCTACTTGGGACTTTAAATGTCATCACCAAAATGTTGAATCCTGACCAGATGTTTATTGGCAGCCAGTGCAATTTCTTTAAAACTGGCGATATATGATGTTTATGAGATGTTCCGGTTAGTGGTCTAGCTGCTACATTTTGCACTAGTTACATAGCTGCAACTTCCAAGTTGTCTTCAAGGGCAGCCCCACATAAAGTGCATCGCAGTAGCCTACTCTGGAAGTTGCCAGAGCATGTACTACTCTACCTGCTGCCATCCGAGCTGCATTGCAAATGGCGGCCGTGTCTGCAGCCGCCATTTGCTTCTTCCATATAGCCGTGATAGGCTATGTAAATACTTACATAGCCTATCATGGCAAAAAAAAGGGAACACAAATGGCGGCGGCTACGGTGGCCACCATTTGTGTTCCCTTTTTTTTGCCGTGAAAGCCTATGTAAATATTTACGTACGCTATTATGGCAAAAAAAGAGAACACAAATGGCGTAGTGGCCGCCATTTGCATTCCCCCCTTTTTTTTGCCGTAATAGGCTACGTAAATACTTATGTAGCCTATTATGGCAAAATACAGGGATGCAAATGGTGGTGGCTACGGCAGCCGCCATTTGCGCCCCTGCAGGCTGGAATCTCCACAGAGCGGAGCCAGCCGGAGAGAATTTTGGGGGGAGGGACGGAGCGCCTCCCCCCCACTGCGAATGTCACCCTTGGAAAAGGTAAGTGACTTTCGTACATCCCTACCATTTCCTAAGTCCTGCTGAGCTCTGGCTGGCCAGGGCATAATGTATGTGGGGGTGGCTTTTGTCCTGTCTTCTTTCTTCAAAGCTGGCAGTCTGCCCCCCCCCCCCCGCTGCCCCATTCCTGGGCTGCCTTCAGGGAAGGAGGAGACTTTGGATAAAGGGGATCCAAAGCCACCACCGGGGTGCTGTCTCCCCAGATTGCCCCCTATGCCTTTATTGCCAATGGAGCACCACAGGAAGGGCAGCCACTGTGGTGGAATGCTACACCAAAATGCAGGGATCACCTCCACAGGTGGAATTAGGGTTGTATGAACTCCCCCAAGTCAGCCCAGCGACCCGTTCACCGGATCCCTGTCCACTGTGGGCCTGGCTCGTGCTGGGATGCGAGACAGCTGGTGGTTCGCAGGGGCCCAGCCAGCACTGTCGCTTCTGCCGCCACCAGGAACAGTGTCCCTAGGGATGGACGAAAGGGACTTACCTTGTCCCGCAGCTTGCTTTGCGGTGGAGGGGAGGCACTTCGCTTCTCCCCCTGAAGTTCAGGTGAGGGGGGGAGGCGCCCCGCCTTGCCCGGCCGAAATTCAGGCCGGGGGGGAGGCACCCCGTCTCCCCAGCTGCGAAAGAAAAAGTGAAAAGAAAAAAAAAACTGTGATAGGCTACGTAACGATTAACGTAGACTATCACGGCTAGATTTCCAAAGTCAGCCGTGATAGGCTATGTAAATTGTCATGTAGCCTATCACAGCTGACTTTGGGGGGAAAAAAGCCCGTACGCAAATGGCGGTGCCCATGGGGTGCCGCCATTTGCGTTCCTTAGTTTGGCACGTCTAGTCTACGTAAAGATTTACATAGACTACGGCGAAAATAAGGGCAACGCAAATAGCCGTTAAATCTTTACGTAGACTAGACGTGCCAAACTAAGGAACGCAAATGGCAGCGCCCCATGGGCACCGCCATTTGCGTATGCGCTTTTTTTCCCCAAAGTCACCCGTGATAGGCTACATGACGATTTACGTAGCCTATCATGGCTGACTTTGGAAATCTAGCTGTGATAGGCTATGTAAATCGTTACGTAGCCTATCACGGGTGTGTTGTTGTTTTTTACTTTACTTTTTTATTTTGCAATGGCAGCGGCGGCGGACGGTCAGGAGACCGTCCGCCGCCCCTGTCCCCACCGAAACGCTGCCGAACGCCGCCGGGACCCGCCGCCAAGAGGGACATTCGCCGAAGGTAAGTCCCATCCCGGGGGGGCGGGGGGCTGGCAGAGAATTTCCCCAACACTTTCGGGGGGCCGAATGTGTCGGCACTTGGTCTCCCGAAGATTCGTGGAGAAATTCTCCGCCACCCCTATGTGTCCCTCTCTGTTGAGCACCGGCAGAGAGGAGTGCAGTTGCTCCTGGGGGCAGGATGGGAAAGCTTCCCATCCTGCTGTTGCTGCTCAGGGAAGGAGCGGGGGCTGCTGTGCTTGCCTGACTCAGCATGCACTCAGGCAGGCAAGAGCAGGATCTCGCGGACTGGCATCTGGGGGGCCGAACTGGTGGGAACCCACCAAGCTCGAGCTCCCAGAAGGATGTTCGCGACATCCCTAGGTAGAACTCTGTCTCCACTCATGGAGGGGGAGGTCCACAGTTTTCCTTGGCCCTTGGCTTGCCTTCCCAGGGATCCTAGGACTTCACCCTTACTCTGGAACTCTGCCTCCACCCATGAAGGGGAGGTCCATGGTATTCTTTGGCCCTTAGCTTGCCCTACCCGGGATCCTAGGATTTCACCCTTACTGTAAATCAAATGAACTAGCTAACGAAAAAAGAAATGATCTCAAAATGATAAGCAATTAACATTTGCTGACTTAATCAAGTGATGATCATTTTATCCAGCCAAGCACATTTAAATTGTATTTATTAGGAAAGCTAAGCATGTATTTTGTTCATTTTGTGACTGTCATCTGTCTATGGCCAGATCTCCATGGAAACACATGCAGAAGAGTTTTCCGTTTTTATCCAGATTATCATGAAACTGGATTTAGCCCATCAGCAGCACACAAAGCTAGAGAAGTGGAGTATACACCACCTAAAAACCCACTTTTGCAATTCACACAACAGGACTTTAAACCACCTTGCTTTGAGTTTGGGTGGAGTCCTGCAAGTTGAAGTGAGAGTCATCAACCACAGAGATACTGCTCAGTGAATGAGAGAGGCTTGTTCTTCACCCTGTCCAAGCTCCCACTACTGTCTGCCCCCCTCTCCTTCCCCTCTGTGTTTTCTTTAGTTTTCACTGTATTGCAGTAACAATACTGCAAAATACCACTGCTGTGGCCTCCTGCTACTGGCCGCTTCCTCTCCTTCCCCTCTGTGAATGAAACTGCCCTATTGTGAATAGGAAAAAGAGGCTAGATAGCTGGTGCCCTACTGTGAAGGCTTGAAACAGTGCAGCTCCAATTTTCTCAATGGGAAAAAGAGGAAGTATGCTATTCCGAAGGCTTGAAATAGCACGGCTCCAATTTTCTCAATGGGAAGACTACTTTACAGATTCTCAGTGGGGGTAAAGCAGGAAGTACGCTATTCTGAAGGCTTGAAACAGCATGGCTCCAATTACCTCAATGGGAAAAAAAGATGCTACAGATTCTCTGTGGGTAAATGCTTGTGAATGGCTAAGTGGAAGGAAGTCTGCGTCCAAAAAGAGGGAATGAGGGGGAAAAGGGGTGGCCCCACTACTTGACCAGGTCACTGTCAGGTCACAGAAATAGGCACATCCAGGACTCAATGCAGGGGAAGGGGCCATGTTGAAGAAAAACAACACACTAAAACGACTTTCCAAAAATGTGCCTTTTCCAGAGGGAAGCTGCAAGGAAACACATTATGAGGAGTCTGTGGAGAAATTTCAACCTAGGTATAACTTCTTGGAGATGATTAATAGTATCATTTACACATTCCATTAGTAAATGCTTTTGATTAGGTATCAAAGGTCTATGTATCCATGTGAATTATCTCAGTACTGTTCCATGCTTCTACATTCCTGATATGTTACAACGAAACCAAAATAACAGCTAAAACTCATTAACAGCTTTAATGAGCTTCCATCGTGCATTAAAAACATGGTTTTTCAGGCAGGCATTTGGGGTGATTTAGGGTATTTTAGAAAATGTTTTATTGTAGAATTGTATTGTTTTAAACTGTTTTATTATATGCTGTACATTGCCCAGAGTGGCTGGGTGACCAGCCAGATGGGCGATTAATAAATTTTATAATTAATTAATTAATAATAAATAAATAAAACGACGTTTGCCAACCCTGATTTTTTTAAAAAAGAAAGAAATACTCTGAGCATGTGCATCTTCACATTTTAAACTCATTTAAATCATAGCCCTATCATGACTGCAGGAATAAAATGGAATTTGCTTCTTCTGCCCTGATGTCTTCATGACCTGCTGCTCTCTGGGTGGTCATCTGGGGGGGACCTGAGCTATGGGCCCCTCAACCTCAGCCCCAAGCTCATACATACCAGAAGTTCATACATACCAAAATACACTGAGCATCAGTCCTTGTGGAAAGTAAAGAAAAGAATAACCTTCTAGATAAAAGTCTTGTAAAATGGGGTCTGGAGGACTTCTATGAAATATTGCTGGTAATGGAAGGACCAGAAGAAGAAGAAGAAATGTTCTTCTGATATTTACTCAGACAAACCAGATTCAAGCTTTTAAAGTCACACTTTTGCATACAAACAAACCTGAGTGCAGCATTACTTATTTAATTAAAATATTTTAACCCTGCTCTGCATTAATTGTAAGTTAATTATTAATTATCATTCCCTGTTCAATCATACATCTTCATTGTGAGAGGAGATGGGTAATAAAGAGACAGACACAAGTGCCTGGATTCAAATTGGACCACATTTATTGGAATATCTGCAAAGGGGAAACCCAGGACAGGCACTGAACTGTGCCAGCTGCTAGCTGGAACTGAAATGGGTGAAAACATCCACAGCCTGAAGAGTGGCATGTCAGCATCACCACCTCTCAGGGCTACCTCTTATGGGGGAGGTAGACCTTCCCCTGTCACCCCCTCCCGGGCTGCAAAACACCAGGTGGGTGAGGTGAGTTGGCCTCACAAGTAACCCTTATCCCCCCCTGATGGGCCAGAAAACCCAGAACGGGAGGCCTCAGGCATCACCTGTTACAAGAACAGTGCCTCTGAATGCTTACCATCCCTAATCTCATCCCCCTTGCCCATCCTAGCAGTCTAAATGCGACCAAAACTTAAACATGAATTAGACCAGACTTACCTAAAGGACACACCCACCTCATTAACAGTGAAGTAGGTGAAAAGACACACAGCCCATCAGACTATGAGCCAAAAATTCCTACCAGGCTCCCCAAGGAGCAACCGTTTGAAACCCACACTACCTAACGGAGGCTGGGAGGGAGCCACGCATGCAAGATGCTGTTGGGAGTGGCGTGGAGAGCTAAGACGCCTCTCCGGCCCATCCCACCTCTGGTGGCACCACTAAGGTCTGCCAATGGTGGCAGGACACATCCTCTCACCCCCACCACATTGCCCCCCCCCCGGCAAGGCAAGCCAAGCCGGACATGGGAGTAGGGCATTCCTTACCTCTAGAAAGCCCTCAGAAGGCTAAAGTCTTGACTTGTGATTAAGGGCAGCAGCCTGGCAACATTTGAGCAGAAACTAATTGACGAATAAGTCCCATGTGTGTATGAAACAAATATATATGTGTGTGTGTGTGTGAGTATCTGGGAGATACTGGAGAAAGTGTTCGATGCCAGGAGCAATTTACCATCCAGTTGAGGTAGCTGTTTGAGATAGTCTAATTTTCTTTTGATATTTTAATTAATTGTGAGTATAGAACTATGATATTATAACAATTAATCAATGCAGTTGTTTTCTGGCAAACATTCCTACCAGCTGTGGAAATCGGGTATTCATTTCAAGAAGTAATGGCTGCAGTTCCATTAACTTTAAATGACTGTGATGATCTACTCAAAATACCATCTGAACTGCAAGTTCCACTAGAAAGGAGCCTAGCTCCGTGGGCTGTGTGGTTGCTTCCTGAGTCTTTATGTTATCTCTAATAAACTGAATTGTGGTATCATGTGTTTAAGAAAATGTGGGTATGTGGCATTTGTGGAATCCTTAGAAAGAACAGTGCAATTTTGCTTTTCTTTGTGTATCCACATTTGCTGGAAATAATTTGTACAGTGATTGTATCTTAATATAAATATTGATTGGGGGTAGGATTTTTTAACATGCTTTTTACTTTATTTTTTGAATATATTTGTATTTATTTTATCTTTATAAATGAAATATACAATTCCAAACATACCAACAATACAATATTCTGATAAGGACACCATAATAACAAAAGGAGAAGGAAAAAGAAAGAAAAAAAAGGAAAAAAAGGAAAAGGGAGGAGGAAAGGGGGTGAAGAAAAAGGAAGAAGGTTCTTTCCCCTCCCCCCCTCTCGATTGGGGGTAGGATTTTTAATGGTATAGGATCATACATGCAAGTCTTATGCTCCATGTGTTCATGTATGCAGGCATATAAATGTACTGGAAAATGTTAAGCAGGTGCCTGGTAGTGCACGGGAGTAGCTCCAGCCACTGATACAATCATTGCTGCATTAAAAATAAATAAATAAATAAATAAGATCATGGCAGCTCTTTCTGTATACCATCTGCTTAACATTTACCTGAGTCCATCTGATTGTGTACCAGCAAGCACAGAAGAATAAACAGGCGCGATATGTGTTCATAGGCCTGAATTCTGCTTTGTCTAACTTGGGTAATGAGTGTTTTAATTTCAAACTTTTCATGGCTTTGGCTTTTCTTTAATAATTTGATCCTAGGAATGTGTGCAAAACTTAGTGTTAATGTTAGGATATATTCCAGTTATTTGTGATAGAAAGAGCAAGTGGATCAGGAGATCTACACCAGTTGTTAAAAAGTAGGTACATAACAGATAAAACCAAACCGGTCCTATATATCTCTCAGAGTAAAGACCTGTTCAGGTGTTATGCCCTGAACTGCTCCATCCCCAACCTTAATGGGTTGAGCTGAACCTCAAATATTGATGAAGCAGCTTGGGTCATCTGTCGTTTCCAAGGAAACCAGACCTTAATAAGTGTGATAACTGGAAGTTCCACACCACTCAGGAAAGTATTGTAACAGTATTGTGACCAGAAAGAGATCCAATATAATTGAGCCCTATTCAGAAACGATGATGAATATGTGGTGTGTGGGAGTGGGAGTGGGATTACATGCATCCCTCTCCACAGATTCAAATGAAGAGCACATTTTCATAGAAACAGATGTCCATAGGTCTGTCTCCACACAATTGGGAACCTTATTTTTTCAAGATTCCAGGTCACACAAAGCAAACCCTGTGCACACACAGTTGAACTTATGTAGGATCTGACCAGATTTCCAGCTGAATATGTGGAGGGTAGGAGCTGGAGTCTCAGACGTAGAGACACAGTGTGTGCAAACCTTCACACAAATATACACAACACAACCACACACACATGCATTCACTCATACATGCACATTCACAGTGATGCAGCCAAGACTGGAACTCAGGGCCGAAGTCCAGGGCCCTGCTGCCCAGGAGGCCTCCAAATGGCCATCCAGAGTAGAGCAAGGGATGGGGATCATCACAGCATCTGTCCTAATTTCTTTGTTTGTTTATTCTTAAGTATTTTGTAATTGGGGGTAACCTACTGGAAATGTGGATGGATACAGATGCTCATTTTATTATTTCTATTTTAAAAATATATTATCCTTTTTCTACAACAAAATGTGGCCTATTCACAAGGAAATGATTTTTTCATCAGGGCAACAGAAACGAACACCATTTCATTCAGGATGGTGCTATGATTTAAGTTGTTTAAAATGGGAAACTACGCATGCTCAAAGTATTTATTTATTTTTATCAGGGTAGGAAGACCGTTTTCAGAGAGGTTTTTTGTTTCTTTGTTGCTCTAATGTATCAGGAATGTAGAAGAAGTTAAAGCATGGAATTGGCGGGGAGGTCAGAAGAGAAATGTTAGTTGTGTGTTTCACAATTGAAGTAATACACATGGCTATCTAAAAGGGGGCCCTGTAAGACCATTAGGTGCAGGGTCTAAAACGACCTAGCTACATCACTGCACATTCATCATCATGGCTGAATAAGGCTCTAGTGTTTTGTGCCTGGGAAAGTAAAAATAGGCCTGGGGATTCAAGGACCTGGCAGCCCACGCTACATGAGTATTGAGCTGTAGTGGGTCAAAAGCTGTGTGGTCCTGGTCTGCATTTCTCAGACATGTGATGATTAGCATTTTCCACCAGACACTGTTCTTGTCAAAGACTTCTACTTTGCCTTCCGTTGTGCTGTGAAGGGTCCGTGCCAGGGCATACTTTCTGATCAACCAGTAAACATGGCTTTGACTTCTGGCAACTTAACACTTATCCATTCTTCCCCATTGTGCAGGCAGAACAGCGGATGAGCCATAAAACAATGGTCAATGAAACAGCTCTGTCTGAATTCCTTATCTTGGGTTTCTCCGGTCTTCAGGAGCTGCAACTGCTGCTCTTTTTTATCTTCCTTGTCACATACATCTGTACTCTGGTGGGGAACTTCTCCATCATTACTGTTGCCTTCCTGGACCCTCAGCTTCACACTCCAATGTACTTCTTCCTAGGGAACCTCTCTTTTCTGGATATCTGTTATACCACCACCAATGTTCCTCAGATGCTGGTGCACCTCCTATCAGACAGGAAGAGCATCTCATACGCTGGCTGTGTAATTCAGCTCTATTTCTTTCTTTCGTTTGTGGGTACGGAGTGCATCCTTCTGGCTGCAATGGCCTATGACCGCTTTGTCGCTATATGCCATCCTTTGAACTATGCAGTCATCATGAGGAAAGCACTTTGTCTCCAGTTGGCCAGTGCTTGCTGGGGAAGCGGCTTTCTCAACTCAGCTCTGCACACCTACTTTACTTTCCACCTGCCATTCTGTGGGGCCAACCAGCTCAATTATTTCTTTTGTGATATCCCTCCCCTCCTGAAGCTTTCCTGTGGTGATACCTCCCTGAATGAGATCATTCTTCTTGTTGTTGGGGTCTTCATAGGGTGGACACCCTTTGTCTGCATAGTCCTCTCTTATGTCTACATCATCTCCACTATCTTGAAGATACGCTCCAATGAAGGGAGACTCAAAGCATTCTCCACCTGCACTTCACACTTGACCATTGTCCTGTTGTATTATGGGAGTGCTATCTTCACCTATGTCCGGCCAATATCAGCCTACTCATTGGAAAAAGACAGATTCATTTCTGTCCTTTACAGCATTGTCACCCCCATGCTAAATCCTTTGATCTATACCTTTAGAAACAAAGATATTAAAGGTGCTCTAAAAAAAATATTTCTGGGGAAACTGTATTCAAAATAAAAGAGTAAATGTGTTTTATCATGATTTAAAAATAAAAATATAAAGTTCACTCTGTCTATCACCAAGAATCACAATAGGAAGACCAACCTGGGTGTATACATCAGCCATACAGTGAGGAGCTGCAGGGAGCTTGCTCGACCCCTCCCTCCTAGAAAGATCACATGGCTTTTGGTCAACCCCAAAAGTCTTCTAACTTGGAAGAAGCACTCAGGGGAGCCACAAGGGAGCAAAGGGCCCATGTTGTAGTTTTAAAAAAATTGTTGATGGGTGGTGGGCTTTGGGGTTGTGTTTGTGATTTTAAGGGTGGGGTGCCCACCTGATAGGTGGAAGTGAGGGAGGCATGTGTCCACCTGGCAGAGGCAGTGGGGGGAGTTCTGGGGGCCAGAACATACCGAGGCTGGGCGGCAGATGTTGGCGGAGTGCTAGAGGCAGGTCATGCTGGGTAAGGGTAACGGGGGAGAGATGCCTAATATCTGTCCCGTGTTCCGGGCCTGTCCAGAGCCGAAGGATGGCTGGGGGATGCATGACTCCATCTCCTGGACTTCGTCTGCTGCTGTGTAATGCCAGGTCCATTGCCCATAAAACATATCTCATCCATGACATGATCCTGGATGAGGTTGCCGACCTGGCATGTATTGCAGAGACCTGGCTAGATGAGGCCACCACTCCCACTGTTGCGGCCATTTGCCCGGCTGGATTTTTGTATGCACAGCAGGGCTGGGGGTCAGGGAAGGGGAGTGGCTGTTATCTCCCAGGTGTCCTTGGTCCTCACCAGACTCCCCCCCAGGAGACCAGGGTTACCAATTGCATGTACTGGAGGTTGGGCCTGAAGGGCAGTCTGGGGATTCTGCTCATGTACGGTCCACCCTGCTGCATGACAGACTCCCTGGACGAGGTGCTTGAGGTGGTCTCTGATGTGCATGTGCAGTCCCCTAACTTGTTGGTGTTGGGGGACTTCAATATACACTCGGAGGCCATCCTTGTGGGGGTGCCTCTGGACTTAATGGAGACCATGACTTCCTAGGAGCTGCATCCTATTCCAACTGGACCCACGCATGTAGCTGGCCATGCATTTGTTTCCGGAGAGTTTGGGAGTGATCTGGAAATTGCGGATATATCCACCACCCCCATGACATGGTCAGATCACTACCTGGTGGGATTGGACTTCTTGGCTCCACAACCCCTCCACAGGGGTGGAGGGCCCATTAAGATGGCCCACCCCAGGCATCATATGGGTCCAAATGGATTCCTGACTGCGCTTGGGGATTCTTTGGAGCACACAAATGGCTGCTTGTTTGAGAACCTGCTGGATGTCTGGAATGCTGCAATCACTGGGGCATTAGACCATGTGGCTCTGAAATGCCCACTACCCCTGAACAGAGCTCAGACTGCACCATGGTTCACCCCACAGTTGCAAGCTCTGAAGTGGGAGGTGAGATGGCTAGAGCACCGGTGGTGGAAATTTGAGTCCAAAGATGATTGGACATGGGTTAGAGCTGTAGCTTCAGCCTACCACGTGGAGATAAGAGCAGCAAAACAGAATTTTTATGCTGCCTCTATCATGTCTTTGGAGTGCTGTCCCAGGAAGCTGTTCTAAGTGGTCTGGAACCTGGTCGGTCCAGTTGTTCCGGAACCAATGGAACATTCTAAGGCCTCCTGTGATGAGTTTGCAAAGCACTTTGCAGATAAAATTGACCAGATCAGGAGTGTTATTCCGTGCTTTGTGGATACATTTAGTGAACGAGGGGCAGCCAGTAGCAGACCGGTTGTGTGGGTTCGGTTCCAGCATCTTTCTTCTGAGGAAGTGGACAAGGTGCTTTCATCTTTAAAGCCGACCACCTGCTTACTTAATCCTTGTCCATCTTGGCTCATTATGAGCTGCAGGGAGAGACTTAGGGAGGGGATCAAGGAAGTGGTGAGTGTCTTCTTTGAGGAGGGAGTGATGCCATCAGCCCTCAAGGAGGTGGTGATAAGACCACTGTTAAAGAAGCCCTCCTTGGATCCCCAAGACTTGAACAATTTTCGCCCAGGCTCGAATCTACTGTTTTGGGGCAAGGTGATTGAGCGGGTGGTGGCTTTGCAGGCACACTTGGAAGAAGCTGATTATCTGGGTCCATTTCAGTTGGGCTTCAGGCCTGGGCATGGGACAGAAACGGCCTTGGTTGCCTTAGTGGATGATATGGGGCTAGGGTTGGTGGAGAATTTCTCCCCGAAACTTCGGGGGGCCGAGCGCCAACGTGTTCGGCCCCCCAAACAAGTTTCGGGGAGAAATTCTCCGCACCCCCCCACCCCCCGCACCCCCCCCCCTGGGACGGGACTTACCTTTGGCGAATGTCCCTCCTGGCGGCAGGTCCAGCCGGCGGTTCAGCGGGTCTTCGTCCGGGGCGGGAGCGACAGCCGGTCTTTCGACCGGCTGCCGCCACTGCCATTCCAATAAAAGAAAAAAAAAACGCCCCCGTGATAGGCTACGTGACGATTAACGTAGCCTATCACGGCTAGATTTGCAAAGTCAGCCGTGATAGGCTACGTAAATCGTCACATAGCCTATCACGGGTGACTTTAAAAAAAAAGCGCGTACGGATAATGGCGGCCCCCATTGGGAGCCACCATTCCCGTTCCCTATTTGGTCGCTGTAGTCTACGTAAAGATTACGTAGACTACGGCGAAAATAAGGGCAACGCTATTTGCGTTGCCCTTATTTTCGCCGTAGTCTACGTAAAGATTTACGTAGACTACAGCGACCAAATAAGGAACGCGAATGGCGGCTCCCTATGGGGGCCGCCATTTGCGTACGCGCTTTTTTTTTTTAAAGTCACCCGTGATAGGCTACGTGACGATTTACGTAGCCTATCACGGCTGACTTTGCAGATCTAGCCATGATAGGCTACGTTAATCATCACGTAGCCTATCACGGGGGCGTTTTTTTTTTAAACTTTTTATTTCGCGGCCGGGCGAGGCAAGGCGCCTCCTCCCCGGCCTGAATTTCGGCCAGGCGAGGCGGGAAGCCTCCCCCCCGGCCTGAATTTCACCTGGGCGAGGCGGGAAGCCTCCCCCCCCGGCCTGAACTTCACAGGGGGAGCAGCGAAGCGCCTCCCCCCCACCGCGAAATGCTTCGAGGACAGGTAAGGGACTTTCGTGCGCCCCTATATGGGGGTCGTTCTGGATAGGGGCGAATGCTCCTTCCTTCTTATCCTCGATCTCTCATTGGCTTTTGATACCGTTGATACAGTATCTTCCTGGAGTGCCTGGAGGGGTTGGGCATAGGGGACGATGGTTCTGTTCTTTCATCTCTGGCAGGTACCTGATGGTAGCTCTTGGGGAGGAGACTTCAGACACTTGGCTGCTCACTTGTGGGGTGCCACAGGGTTCTATTCCTCCCCGATGTTATTTAACATCTATATGAAGCCACTGGGGGCTGTCATCAGGAGGTTTGGGGTGCAGTGTCACCAATATGCAGATGACACACAACTCCACCTCTCATTTAAAAATCCTCACCAAGGTTGGCTGTCGAAACCCTATCCAAGTGTCTGGAGTCAGCGAGTGGCTGGATAGAAAGGACTAAGCTGAAACTGAACCCCGACAAAACCAAAGTACTTTTTGTGGGAGACAAGGGGACGTTGGGTGATGTTGACCTGGTGTTTAATTTAATTGGGTGCAGCTACCCCTGAAGCACCAGGTCCACAGTCTGGGGGTCACTTTAGACTCCCAGCTGTCCATGGAGACTCGGGTGTCAGACGTGAGCTGGGCAGCGCTGTACCAACTCCATCTGATACAGATACAGCGGCTGCGCCCCTATCTCCCTAACCATCTGCTCCCATCAGTAGTTCATGCCCTGGTCTCCTCTCGCCTAGACTACTGTAATGCACTCTATGTGGGGTTACCCTTGAAGATGGTTCGGAAGCTGCAGCTGGTGCAGAATGCGGTGGCCTGCCTGATTAAAGGCAGCCATCAGTGAGACCATATCACTCCAGTTCTGAAGGAGTTGCACTGGTTACCAGTTGTTTTTCAGGCCCAATTCAAGGTGTTGGCATTGACCTTTAAAATCCTATATGGTTCCAGGCCAGTCTATCTTAAAGAATGCCTCCAACAATACCAGACAGGCCACTCAATGAAATTGGCCTTGGTACACCTTCTATCTGTCCCATCATCCAGGACAGCTAGGCTAGTGAGGACTCAGGAGAGGGCCTTTTCTGTGGTGGCCCTCTCTCTATGGAATTCCCTCCCTAGTGACCTCTGCCATGCCCCCTCTTTGATGGGCTTCCGCTGGGCTTTAAAAACCTGGCTGTTCAGGTAGGCATTTGGGGTGGGTTATGGTTTTTTAGAGCAGTGTTGTTTTGTTGTTATTGTTTTGTTATGTAAATTTGTTATTAGTATTGTGTACTGCCTAGAGTGGCTGGGTAGCTGGCCAGATGGGTGGCTAATAAATCAACTAAACAAACAAACAAACAAACAAACTACAATTAGATAAGAAAGCAACTATGAACAATGTCACAGTGACATTTAATTAAAAATAAGATTCTGGTAAAAAACCAACATGTTTGGTTCTCCTTTTCTGTGTGTACATTTCTGTCTGCTTATGTGTGAGAGAGTAAGTGCAATCATATACATGTCTATTGAAAAGCCCCATTAAGGTCAATAGTACTTACTTCCAGGCAACCTAAAATTGCCTGAAAATTGCTTTCTTTTTGAAACCCAAATGCTAGATCTGAAATGGTCAAACATTAAAAAACCTGAAATAGCGCAATTTATTTGATTGATTATGGCATTATTTATTTGTTTATGATGCTTTTATTTTGCCTTCCTTTAAGGAGCTCAGGAGAATATACATGGCTGCCCCTTTTAGCCTGGCAGTATGACCACTAACCCAAATGATATTTCTCAGTAAACAATAGATTGGATGCAGATTTAATCAGAGTAGACTCACTGAAATCAATGGGAATTACGTTATTCATGACTAATTTAAGTCCCATTAATTTCAATGGGTGTATCTAAGTAGATGAAGTATGGATCCAACCCAATATTTATTAGTCATTAATACTGCAAAATGTCTTTCTTAACTGAGAGGTTGGAGATGGTTACAAGGAACCAGGGGATCTTTTCTCTTCACACAGGGGAAACGTATTTCACATTTGGTCACTCACTGCTTTTATTGTATCAAAGCTTTTCCTTTCTATACTATGGATAAAAGAAACATGGGGATTGAGGCCCATGTGCTGATTTTCTGAAGAAAGGAATACAGTGTGAGAACTGCAGTCACTACTGTTCCTTTCTGTCGGAAAAGAATGTGCAAAGATTTTGTCTCGCTCTAGGGGTGTGAAGAAATGCTCTTCTCATATGTTTGATTTTTTCTTCTTATATTCAGCTACTTGGTGGGATGAGGTTATTATGTAGCTGAGTAGGCCAGAGGCCTATCTTGGTAGGCATATTTGGCCTAAAAATTGGTGTGGTTGCCTTGGTTATGGTGGCTTATGAGGGGAGACATCAGACTGTTTAAAAGATCTAGGGGGAGAAGATACCTTTGTTTTGATTGGTTAAGTGGGTCAACAGGTGACTGGTAGCTAGGAGTTCCATAAGAAAGATGATTGGTCTGGAGATTTTAAAACCTCATAGAATGTATAAGGGTCAGGTAAAGTCAGTGGGTGACAGGGAACTGGACATAGGGCTATTAGCTGAAGGAAGCAGTGCTCTGAACTGGTGGAATCTGGGCAGGAGTCTGTACTGTTGTTGTTGTTGTTCAGTCGTGTCCGACTCTTCGTGACCCCATGGACCATAGCACGCCAGGCCTTCCTGTCCTGCGCTCTCTCCCGGAGCGTGCTCAAGTTCATATTCATTGCATCCGTGATGCTATCTAGCCATCTCATCCTCTGCCGTCCCCTTCTCCTTTTGCCTTCAGTCTTTCCCAGCATCAGGGTCTTTTCCAGGGAGTTTTCTCTTCGCATTAGGTGGCCAAAATATTGGAGCTTCAGCTTCATTATCTGTCCTTCCAATGAGCACTCAGGGTTGATTTCCTTTAGGATGGACTGATTTGACCTCCTTGCAGTCCAGGGGACTCGTAAGAGTCTTCTCCAGCACCACAGTTCGAAAGCATCAATTCTTCGGCGCTCAGCCTTCCTTATAGTCCAGCTCTCACAGCCATACATTACTACTGGGAAAACCATAGCTTTGATTAGACGGACCTTTGTCGGCAAGGTGATGTCTCTGCTTCTTACTATGCTGTCTAGGTTTGCCTGTTAGGTTGAGATAAAACTTCAGCAGGACCCAACTCCAGAGGGGATTCATTCAGAGAGGTCTGTCCAGAGGAAATGTCACTGAGAGTCCCTGAAATGGTGTCATCATCGCAGAAGCAACTGAAATCTCTGAAGACACTGCTATACAGCGTCAGTTCCTGGTTGTGAAAGATTGGCTGGGGTGGAGTTTAGTGGAACTGGTCTGGAGGAAAAGCTATTGAGAGTTTATTGGCAGAGAAGTCTCTCTTATTAGGTACTGTAAGCAAAGATCTTTCATTTAGATACATTTTACCATTCCCATCCTATTATTAAAAAAACTCCTGTCTATTCCTATGTATATTGATTCCCTTAGGGCACAATCCTATCTAGATAGCTGGTCACCTCCGAACTCGGAGGCGATCGCCTATCCAAAGCAGGGCAGGAGAAGCACGGAGGGGACTGTTCACTCCATGCTTCTCCTGCCCTGCTTTTTCGGCTAGACAGCTGATTGCAGCTGTGTAGCCTCAGGATCATGGAGTGGGAAAGGAGACTGCTGTATGACACAATGGATGTGTCGTAAAGGCAGCTACACTCTCCCCGCCCCGGAATGCCCCCAGCCATGCCCTTTCCAGCCCCTCCACACTCCTCTTGTGAGCATGGAGGATGGGGCTGCTTTGTGCTGCCTCCGCAGCTGTGCGTAAGTGGGGGAAGGTTGGTTTCCTGGGAAAATAAAAAGGTCTCACCCTGCCTCAGAAAGGAGTACAATGTAGGTGCCAGGCAAACCTCTCTATAAAGCTCATTCCACAGCCGGGGTGCCATAGCAGAAAATGCCCTCTTTCTAGTAATCACCCACCTCACTTCCTTTAGAAGGGGCTCCTGGAGAAGGACCCTGAAGATGATCTTAGGGTACAGGCAGATTTTCCCAGGCAAAAACCAGGAAAATTCCATTTAAAAACTGCCAGTTTAAGATGAGAGTTAAGACCTTTTCATGTTGGCTCAAGCTCCACAAAGCGAAAACACTAGAAGTAAGGCCTCTATCTCCCTTAATAGAGATGCTGCATGATCAGTGATGATGTTGTGCATTGTCACTAATTGTGCTTGTTTACAACTTACCAGCTACACACCAACACTTTTTGTTGGTCAGCAAAGATGCCCCACATTGTCCTTGTCCTGGGTTGCCTTATGAAGCATCTAGTCTTACTGCTAGAAGAGGACTCTCTATGCTGCCCACTACTGATGTTAACAATAAAATGGAATGTGTCAACTCACAGGAGGTTTCCTCTTGCAAAACAGTTAGGCCCAGATGCTTCATAAGGCAATACAGGACAAGGACAATATGGGGCATCTTTCTGGTCCCAGGCACTCCATCCTCCCCATCTGGATTTGGGACTGAAGGCTCAAGGAAAAGTGAGGGTGCCTGGAGGGTAAATTGTAAGCAAGCACAATTTGTGACATTGTACAATATCTTCACTGATCACAGGTTCTGTCTGTTAATACATCAGCCTTAGCTTCCAATTTCCTAATTTTGTGGACATTGATCCAATATAAGATAACCTTAACTCTGGACTTAAACCAGCAGGGTTTTTGATCATTGAATATCTACACACAAACTCTCTCTCTCTCTCTCTCTCTCTCATTTGAAGTTTCTATTAAGGGATGTCCCAAGGCATAATCTAAAAAAATATTTGATGATCTGTCAGGGATGCTCTGACTTGGATTCCTGCACTGAGCAGGGGGTTGGACTCGATGGTCTTGTAGGCCCCTTCCAACCCTACTAATCTATGATTCTATGATTCAGCAGGGACTAAATTCAGCAGAGTACCATTTCTTAGGGTAGAAGTAGATACATAACAGGAGGGATAGGGGGAAGTAAACATAGTGCCTGTTCTGCATAGAGTAAAGTACACTCATTAGGAAAAACTTTATGTTCATGGGCAGATGCGAGATGGAAGAAGAACATTCATCCATGGATTATCAAAAGGACTAGTATGGGCTGGAAGCTTATAACCCCCCCCCCCTACACACACACTACAATTCAAGAAATGTGCTAAGTATCACAGCTTCTCTTGTCTCTCCTGGAGTGTTCTGAATAAGGTATAGCAAGGCCACAATGATGCTCATCAGGAAGAAATTACATTATAAACACTGTTAGACTTAAGGTACATCTAAGTATTAATATATGCTGCTAAGTTGAGAAGTTCATAAAAATGTAAGTAGACATGAAGGTGAAGGGAGGGAGGGAAGGAAGGAAGGAAGGAAGGAAGGAAGGAAGGAAGGAAGGAAGGAAGGAAGGGCCAAGCATGGGTACTGGAGGAATTTGTAAGATAAAGTAAACTTTTATATATATATATTTTCCATGCAACTGAAGGGTCACTCCATCAAGTTATATACTGCAGAAGGTTTAAGGAAATCCGTTTGTGGATCAGCATGCTTCATCTTTCTGTCTGCCTTCGTAATGATTATTTTAACCTCAAGTGCTGCTGGCATAAACAAATTTGTAAAAATTTAAAGAATTTAATTGAAAGAGAAGTTAATTCTTTCCCATGTCTTTGAATACTAATGGTCTTCAGGTGAGAGGGAAAGCAGCTCAGATCTATTATAACTCCTATATTTCACGCTTGATGCTGCTGTTGCTGTTGTTGTTGTTTTCGTTGTTGTTGTTGTTCCTTGTTCCACCTGGCTACCTGCTTCAACTTGGGATGGACTAATCTGTCAGTTTTGCTTTTCCCAGATTTTTAAATTTCAAATTGTTTCCATCCTGTTTCTGAAGAAATTTGCTAATTTGGATAAGTTTTTAACTAATAATGGAATGAACAAAATTCTCACACATCTGCACTGGCCAAATTCACTAGGCACAACTATTCCTAGCATGGAGAGGGCCATGTGGCTGTTAAAAATGAGGAACCCTGCCTGAAAAAAATGGTGTGATAATGCTAATTCAGCATGACAAGCATGGTTCAATATTCAAATGAAGACTTTTAAGAGCTAGGCAGTCAAAGCCCTCTCCCTGAATGGACAAATCAGTTTATCTTCTCCTTTTTTTTAAAAAAATCTCAAGTTCTTTCCATCCTATTTATGGAGAAATTTGCAAATTTTCATGAGTTATTATAAGAAATGAACCAAATAAAATTCTCACTCAACCCTAGCTTCAATTTTGCTGCTGCCTCTGGAAATGATGCTGACAAGATTTCAGTTGTTTTGAATTGCAATCAACATTCAACAGACAAAAATTGTGCCCATTGTTATTTATGAAATATTTTAGGAACAAAAAAGAGCAAGGAGTAAAGAGTAGGCACTTGCTTTAAATATAGAAATGGCATGGTTACGAGTGGTTTTAGAGTAATCAAAACAGCAGCACAAATAAAAGATTTTGGACCAAGGGTGTTCCATTATCGGGAAGTCTGATGTACAAATCAGTTCAGCTGAACTACTTGGAAAAAAAATGCTGGTTCAATTTGACTTTTAAAGGATTAGAATGGCTAACAACCATTCTAATCCTTTAGTTCAGATCAACTAAGCTACAGTTCGGGCTGATTTCTATTTTTGTAATTGTATTCTGTTTTATTTTAAAACTAATACTGCTGGATCCAAACTAAAGCTGCAGTTTATCTTGGAATATGCCCAAATTGAACCCAGTGGGGCTTACTCCTCAGTAGATATGTGTAGGATTGTGCTATAATCTCAAACCTACTTACGAGGCAGTCCCATTTAATTTAGTGGGGCTTACATTTGAGTAAACATGCACAGGATTGCACTGTAAGTTGATTGTCCATAGGCCCCACTGAAATACTTGTGAACGTTTAGTCATGCCTTAAGTCCCATTTATTTAAATGGGAAGTGAGTGCAACTGACTTAGTCAGGATCCAACCATAGTTATACAACAGCCACCCCCAACCCCCAGCAGCAAAGTGAAGACCAGAAGCTTGAAGAGCAACAGCAAGCTGAGGCAGAAGTGGGAAATGCTGAGGTAAGGAAAAATGGAGTAGAGGATACTACTTGGAAAAGGGTGACAGTTAGGAGAAGAACTAGACACCACTCTGCACCAGTGGAAGCAGTGGAGCTGTGGAACCAATTCCAGGTACTTGAGGATGAGACTGGAGGACAGCCTGCAACGAAAGAATCACAGGGGAACCTGCATGAGAGTGAGCAAGAGGCTGAAGGTCAGTCAAGCAGAGGCAATGAAACCCAGGCTTGCAAGAAGAAGAGAAGAGTAGTAGTAGTGGGAGAATCCTTGCTGCATGGGATCGAAACCCAAGTATGTCGCGAAGACCCGTGGACTTGCCAGGTATGTTGTCTCACAGGAGGATGGATTAGAGTTGTGACTGAAAGGTTGCCTGCACTCATAAAGCCCACTGACAGGTATCCCGTTCTTCTCATCCATGTGGGAACAAATAATACCGCCAAGCGGAGCTACGAAAAAATCATGTCAGACTTTGAAGCTTTGGGAAGGAAACTCAAGAACTTTGGGGCCCAGATAGTTTTCTCATCCATCCTGCCAGTAGTTAGGCTAGAAAGGGAAAGAAAAATACTCCAGGTGAATGACTGGCTATGAAGGTGGTGCTGACGTGAAAGATTTGGATTCTGGGACCACGGGCTATACTTCCTGGAAGACGGGCTGTTAGCAAGGGACAGGTTGCACCTCACAAAGGCTGGGAAGAATGTGTTTGGCCACAGCATGAAGAACTTCATCAGGAGGGCTTTAAACTGAATCCTATGGGGAAGGGAGATGTAAAGTTGTGGGTAGGAGTGCACGAAAGCCACTTACCTGGTCTTGCAGCTTTTCGCGGTGGGGGGTAGGCGCTTCGCTGCTCTCCCCCTGAAGTTCAGGCCAGGGGGGGAGGCTTCCCGCCTCGCCCGGCCGAAATTCAGGCTGGGGGGGAGGCTTCCCGCCTCACCTGACCGAAATTCAGGCCGGGGAGGAGGCGCCTCGCCTCGCCCGGCCACGAAATAAAAAGTAAAAAACAAAACAAAATGCCCCCGTGATAGGCTATGTGACGATTAACGTAGCCTATCATGGCTAGATCTGCAAAGTCAGCCGTGATAGGCTACGTAAATCATCACGTAGCCTATCACGACTGACTTTAAAAAAAAAAAAGCGCGTACGCAAATGGCGGCCCCCATAGGGAGCCACCATTTGCGTTCCTTATTTGGTCACTGTAGTCTACGTAAATCTTTACGTAGACTATGGCGAAAATAAGGGCAACGCAAATAGCGTTGCCCTTATTTTCGCCGTAGTCTACGTAATCTTTACGTAGACTACAGCGACCAAATAAGGAACGTGAATGGCGGCTCCCTATGGGGGCCGCCATTAGCCGTACGTGCTTTTTTTTTTTTTTTAAGTCACCCGTGATAGGCTACGTGACGATTTACGTAGCCTATCACGGCTGACTTTGAGATCTAGCCGTGATAGGCTACGTTAATCGTCACGTAGCCTATCATGGGGGCATTTTCTTTTTTTTTTATTGGAATGGCGGCGGCGGCAGCCGGTCGAAAGATTGGCTGCCGCCCCCGCCCCTGACGAAGACCCGACGAACCGCTGCCGGGACCCGCCGCCAGGAGGGACATTCGGGAAAGGTAAGTCCCGTCCCGGGGGGGGTGCGGGGTGCGGGGGGGGTGCGGAGAATTTCTCCCCGAAACTTCTTCAGGGGGCCAAACACGTTGGCGCTCGGCCCCCCGAAGTTTTGGGGAGAAATTCTCCGCCAACCCTAGTTGTGGGTACCAAGGGACAAAGGCTCATGCACCGCAATGGAGATAACAGCTCTAATAGCACCCAATAATAGTCTTCAGACACATGTAGGGATGGCGGAGAATTCTGCCACGGATTTTAGTGAGCCCAAATGCAATGGCATTCGGCTCCCCGAAATCTGTGGTTGAATGGCCTACAACCCCCCACCCCCCCCCGCGGATTCCCCCTGGGACGAGACTAACCTGGGGCGGATGTTCCGGATGGCAGCGGCTCCAGCAGCGGCTTCGGCGGCAGTGTCGGCTTGTCTTTCGACTGGCTGCCGCGGCCGCCATTTGCAGTCTGGTTCTGGTCTTTGCCGTGATAGGCTACGTAAGTCTTTACGTAGCCTATCACGTCTGGGTAAAAAAAGAAATGTGTACGTAAATGGAGGCGGCTATGGCCGCCGCCATTTGCGTTTCTTATTTTTCACCATTTTAGTCTACGTAAATATTTACGTAGGCTAGAATAGCGAATAAAAAAGGAACGCTAATAGTGCCCATTACGCTATTTGCGTTCCACTTTTTTTCGCCGTAATAGTCTACGTAAATATTTACGTAGGCTAAAACAACGAATAAAAAAGGAACGCAAATAGCGCCCACTATACTATTTACATTCCCCCCTTTTTTTTTCATCGTAATAGTCTACGTAAATATTTACATAGACTAAAATGGGGAAAAATAAAGAATGCAAATGGCGGCCGCCGTAACCACCGCCATTTGCGTATGCTGTTGTTGTTTATTTTACCCAGACGTGATAGGCTACATTAAGACTTACGTAGCCTATCACGGCTCCCTTGCTGGACGCAAATGGCGGCTGCTACAGCGGCCACCATTTGCATCTGCACCAGCCAGTCCATGGCCGGAAATGCAGCTGCCAACAGCTCTGGCCTGGCCGGCTGCTCCGTGGAGCCGCCGCAGAGCAGAGCTGGCCATCGAGGATTCCCGGGGGGGAGGACCAGATCACCTCCCCCCTGTCGAGGATTCCAGGGGGAAGGGAGGGAGTGCCTCCCCCCCCCATGAACAGAATCCGCGGAAAGGTAAGTGACTTTCGTACATCCTTAGACACATGTAGGAAGAAAGCCAGACTATGAAGTACGTGGTATTCATTGTCTATATACTAATGCCCAGAGTATGGGAAACAAACAAAATGAACTTGAACACTTAATAGAGGAGGGAAATTATTACTTGATAGGTATAAGTGAGACTTGGTGGGATGACTCTCATGACTGGAATACAGCAATTGAAGGATATAACTTGTTCAAAAAGAACAGGAGGAACAGAAAGGGGGGTGGGGTTGCACTGTATGTGAAAAATACATATCTCTGCACAGAAATACAGGAGGATGAGCTTGGTAGCCCCATTGAGAGCATCTGGATCAAAATAAATGGAGCAAAAAATAAAAGGAACCTGGTGGTCAGAGTCTACTACCAGCCACCCAATCAAGGAGAAGACGAGGATGAAACTTTTGAAAAGCAAATAGCTGATGTTTTAAGGAAGCATGATGTAGTGGTATGGGGGACTTCAATTTCCCCAATATTTGTTGGGAGACAAATTCTGTAAAACATGGCCCCTCCAGGAAATTCCTGACTTGTGTGGCAGATAACTTCCTCCTACAGAAAGTAGAGGAAGGAACTAGAGGATCAGTTATCCTTGACCTGATCCTAACCAACAGAGATGACTTAGTGGATAAAGTAGCAGTAACAGGAACTCTGGAGGAAAGCGACCATGTTGTACTGGAGTTCTTGGTTTTAAGGGAAGGAAAAGCTGAGTGTAGTCAAACGCGTACCCTGGATTTTAGGAAAACTGATATTAATAAACTCAGAACAATGATCAGGAAGGTCCCACGGCAAGCGACGCTAACAAGAAAAGGAGTCCAAGATTGGTGGGAGGTTTTAAAAAAGGAAATTCTCAAGGCACAATTACGAACCACAATTCCAACAAGAACAAAGGGTGTAAGACAACAGAAGAAGCCAATGTGGCTTCACGAAAAGCTTAGAGATGACCTGAAAACAAAAAAGGACACATATAGGAAGTGGAAAGAAGGCCAGGCAACAAAGGAAGAGTACAGTTAGGTAGCACAGAATTGCAGGGATGGCGTCAGGAAGGCTAAAGCTGAGAACGAGCTGATGTTAGCGATGGGGATGTCAGAGAATTCTGCAACAGATCACGGTGAGGCCGAATGCCAGTGCATTCAGCCCCCCCGAAATCCATGGCGGAATGAAGCCCCCCACCCCGTGAAAGTTGCATGAAACGGAGCACCTACCTGCTGCCATCTGCGCTGCTTTGCAAATGGCGGCCACGTCTGTGGCCGCCATTTGCTTCTTCCATATAGCCGTGATAGGCTATGTAAATACTTGCGTAGCTTATCACGGCTAATGCAGGGATGCCATTTGCTTCCCTGTGGAAGCCATGATAGGCTACGTAAGTATTTACGTAGCCTACCACGGCAAAACAAAAAAAAAGGGGGAACGCAAATGGCGATGGCTATAGCCGCCACCATTTGCGTTCCCTTTTTTTTTGCCATGATAGGCTACGTAAATATTTACGTAGCCTGTCACAGCAAAATAAAAAGGGAATGCAAATGGTGGCCACCGTAGCCACCGCCATTTGCGTTCGCTGTTGTTGTTGTTTTTTTACCGTGATATGCTATGTAAATATTTACATAGCCTATCATGGCAAAATACAGGGACGGAAATGGCAGCGGCTACGGCGGCCACCATTTGTGTCCCTGTGCAGGCTGCCCAGTGGCCGGATGTCTGGCTGCAGGTGGCCCCGGATGGCAGCTCCTTGGAGTTGCTGTGGAGCGGAGCTGGCCGGGGAGAATTTTGGGGGGAGGGACAGAGCACCTCCCCCCCACCATGAATGTCACCCTTTGAAAAGGTAAGTGACTTTCGTACATCCCTAGTTAGCGAGGGAAAAGCAACAAAAAGGCTTTCTTCAACTACATGCACAGTAAAAGACAGTGGAAAGAAATGGTTGTTCAGTTACTATATAAGGATGGAAAAATGATAACAGATGACCAGAAAAAAGGCAGAGGTGCTCAATTCCTACTTTGGCTCAGTCTTCTCCCAAAAGAGGGTCCATGACCTCCCTGGCAATGGCGAAGAATAGGCTGAAGGGGCAGGACTGCAGCTTGAGATCGATAGGCATATGGTCAAGGAAAACCTAATGACTTTGAATGAGTTCAAATCTCCAGGGCCAGATGAACTGCATCCTAGAGTAATAAAGGAACTGGCAGAAGAACTCTCAGAACTGCTGTCTATTCTCTTTGAGAAATCATGGAGGACGGGGGAAGTACCAGATAACTGGAGGAGGGCTAATGTTGTCCCTATCTTCAAAAAGGTTAAAAAGGAGGAACCTGGGAACTACAGAACAGTCAGTGTGACGTCAATCCCTGGGAAAATTCTGGAGCAGATGATAAAGCAATCCATCTGGAAGCACCTTGAAAACAATGCAGTGATTACTCAAAGCCAATATGGATTTGTCAAGAACAAGTGCCACCACAAATCTGATCTCATTTTTTGTTCAAGTAACCTCTAGGGATGGGGGAGAATTTCTCCCCGAAACTTCAGGGGGCCTAGTGCCAACACATTCAGTCCTCCGAAGGTTGTTCGGGGAGAAATTCTCCGCCCCCCCGCCCCCCGCCCCCCTCCCGGGATGGGACTTACCTTTCACGAATGTCCCTCCCGGCGGCGGGTCCTGGCGGCAGTTCGGCAGGTCTTCGTCAGGGGCGGGGGCGGCAGCCGGTCTTTCGACCGGCTGCCGCCACCGCCATTGCAAGAAAAGTAAAAAACAAACAAAAACACCCCTGTGATAGGCTACGTAACGATTAACGTAGCCTATCATGGCTAGATTTGCAAAGTCAGCCGTGATAGGCTACGTTAATCGTCACGTAGCCTATCACGGGTGACTTTAAAAAAAAAAAGCGCGTACGGCTAATGGCAGCCCCCATAGGGAGCCGCCATTCGCGTTCCTTATTTGGTCCCTGTAGTCTACGTAAAGATTTACGTAGACTACGGCGAAAATAAGGACAACGCAAATAAATCTTTACGTAGACTACAGGGACCAAATAAGGAACGCAAATGGCGGCTCCCTATGGGGGCCGCCATTTGCGTATGCACTTTTTTTTTTTTCCAAAGTCACCCGTGATAGGCTACGTGACGATTAACGTAGCCTATCACGGCTGACTTTGCAGATCTAGCCGTGATAGGCTACGTTAATCGTTACGTAGCCTATCACAGGGGCGTTGTTGTTTTTTCTTTTGAAGTTCATGGCTGGGGAGACGGGGCGCTTCTCCCCGGCCTGAATTTTGGCCGGGCGTGGCAGGAAGCCTCCCCCCCCCCGGCCTGAACTTCGGGTGGAGCAGCGAAGCGCCTCCCCCCCACTGCGAAGCAAGCTGCGAGACCAGGTAAGTGACTTTCGTGCATCCCTAGTAACCTCCCTTATGGACAGTGGGAATGCTGTAGACATAATATACCTAGACTTCAGCAAAGCATTCGACAAAGTGCCTCATGATATCCTGATGAGCAAACTAGCTCAAAGTGGGCTAGATGAAACAATGATCCGGTGGATCCACAGTTGGCTACAGAATTGGACTCAAAGAGTGCAATGGGACCTTCTCAAACTGGGGAGAAGTAACGAGTGGGGTACCACAGGGCTCAGTCCTGGGCCCAGTGCTCTTCAACATTTTTATGAATGACTTGGAGGAGGAGGTGCAGGGAATGCTGATCAGATTTGCAGATGACACAAAACTGGGCAAGATAGCTAAGAGCTTGGAAGACAGAAACAAAATTCAAAGTGATCTTGATAGACTGGAGTGCTAGGCAGAAAACAACAGAATGACATTTAATAAGGATAAATGCCAAGTTCTGCACCTAAGAAAAAGAAACCAAATGCACAGTTACAAGATGGGGGATACGTGGCTCAACCACACTACAAGCGAGAAGGATCTTGGAATTGTTGTCGATCACAAGCTGAATATGAGCCAACAATGTGATGTGGCTGAAAAAAAGGCCAATGCCATTTTGGGCTGCATTAATAGAAGCATAGCTTCCAAATTCCGGCAAGTACTAGTTCCCCTCTACTCAGCACTGGTGGTTAGGCCTCATCTGGAGTACTGTGTCCAGTTCTGGGCACCACACTTGAAGAAGGCTGCAGACAAACTGGAGAGGGTTCAGAGGAGGCCAACGAAGATGATCAGGGGACTGGAAACAAAGCCCTATGAAGAAAGACTGAAAGAACTGGGCCTGTTTAGCCATGAGAATAGAAGACTGAGGGGAGATATGATAGTGCTCTTCAAGTACTTGAAAGGTTACCACAGAGAGGAAGGCCAGGACCTCTTCTTGATCATGCCAGAGTGCAGGCCACATAATAATGGGCTCAAGTTACAGGAAGCCAGATTCCGACTCAACATCAGGAAGAACTTCCTGACTGTTAGGGCAATACGACAATGGAACCAATGACCTAGGGAGGTGGTGGTAGGGATGTCAGAGAATTCCGCCATGGATTCCGGAATCCATAGCGGAATGTCCTCCTGCCCCCCGCCACCCCGTGGTATCCCCCCGGGACAGAACTTACCTGGGGCGGATGCCGCGTCGGTGGTAGCTCCAGCAGCGGCCGATCCGGCTGGATTGACTCTCAGTTTATTGGCCCTTATCCAATTCAAACACAAGATTCATACACAGAATTCAAATATGTATTTATCTGTTGGTGCTGTAATTATTAGGAAAAAACAACAACACCCAGTGCATCAAGTATGTATTTGTGTGTTATAATAATTCACTTCTCTTCTTCTCCTTCTCCTTCTCCTTCTCCTTCTCCTTCTCCTTCTCTTCCTCCTCCCCCTTCCTCCTCCTCCTCCAGCTTCTAGGGATGTACGAAAGTCACTTACCTTTTCGACGGGGTGATTTGCAGTGGGGGGGAGGTGCTCCTCACCTCCCCCCCAAATCCTAACCTGGCCGGCTCTGCTCCACTGAGATTCCGTGGAGCCACTGGCCGGGGCCGCCCACAGCCAGACATCCGGCCGCTGGGCAGCCTGCAGGAAAAAAAAAAAGCATATTTAATGGCGGCAGCTATGCTGGACTTCCAGCTCCATGGACTTCCAGCTGCTGCTGGGCTGCTGCAGCCGCAAATGGCGGCCACCATTTGCATGCCTGCATTAGACTGTGATAGGTTACATAAATACTTACATAGCCTATCACGGCAAAGAGCAGGGGCGCAAATGGTGGCCACTACACCATTTGCTCCCCTGCTCTTTGTCGTGATAGGCTATGTAAGTATTTACATAGCCTATCACGGCAAAAGGCTGGGATGCAAATGGCATAGCAGCCACCATGTAGCCTATCATGGCCTAAAGCAAGCTCCCAAAGGGCGGCCACTACGACGGCCACCATTTGCGTCCACAGCAGCCCAGCAGCAGCTGGAAGTCTGTGGAGCAGAGCCGGATGGGGAGGGATGGATTCCAAGGCGAGGGATGGATCACCTCCCCCCCCCCACTGCCGATCCCCAGAATGGAGCAAGGTAAGGGATTCGTACATCCCTAACTTGGGTTTTTTGTTTGTTCATTTTTTTTTTATATGGTATAATAAACAACTGAATGTGTATCATTCTTCCCATAAATTCTTTGCAACAGAGAAAGGACCATTATGTTACATGCAGGTGCAGTGTAACATGATTTTTGCCGCTAAGTACAAAGAAAATATGTTCCACTTGGAATTTTGCCCTTCTGTGAGCATTTTTGATATTGTTAAATGTATCATAATACGATCCAGCTACACCTTATGATGGAGACCATAGGCTATTTCTTAGACTTTACTTCCATGCATACAGAGGGACTGTGCCCGCTTTCTTGTCACCAGCCTTTGCACATTAGTCAAGCGATCTGAATAGGGATGCTAGAGAATTCCGCCACGGATCCCAGGGAGGCTGAATTCCAGTGAATCGCCCCCTCGGAATCCCTGGCGGAATGGAGTAACCCGCCCCACCACCCAGCGAAAGCCCCATGAAATGGAGCCTACCTGGCTGCGGCTCCGGCGGCGGCTCCAGCTGCAGATGAAGCGGCGGTGGCAGCTCCAGTGGCAGCTCTGGCCGCTGCCAGGCTTCTGCAGCCACAAATGGCGGCCGCTGCCAGGCTTCTGGAGCCACCATTTGCGTCCCTATGCTGGTCCATGATAGGCTACGTATATATTTAGCCATGGTAGGCTTTAGCTGTGATAGGCTCCGTAAATATATACATAGCCTATCACGGGCCAGCATAGGGATGCAAATGGCATCCCCTATGCAGGAAGCCATTTGCGTCTGCAACAGCCCGGCAGTGGCTGGAGGCCCCGCTGCGGGTTGGCCCAGCCGGCAGCTCCATGGACTGGCTGCGGAGCGGAACCGGCCGGGCAGGATTCAGAGGGGGAGGAACAGATCACCTCCCCCCCATCGAGGATTCCTGGGGGAGGAACAGATCGCCTCCCCCCACCTGCGGACCCCAGTGAAGCCAGGTAAGTGGGGTTTTGTACACCCCTAGGTCTGAACCCCTCCCCTCCCCTCCACATATCTACTCTATGCATGGAAGTATAACTGGAAAGTGGTTCAGTGACTAGTCTACATTTGTTTCCATATTTACAGAGAAAATTTTAGAATCTACCAACTTTTCTAGAAGGACATCACAATGATCCAGTTCGCACAATCACTGCAGCCCATGATGGCTTATTTAAACCATTGTGGGTTGCAGTGCATGCTGGAACATGCCCGGTGACTTTAAATATTCAAACTGTGACTGCAGGTTGTCATTACATCTGAACCCGGTGAGGGTGGGTTGGTGGCATGGTTAACAAATCACCCAGAACTAGGGATGTACAAAAGTCACTTACCTTTTAACAAAATTTGATTTGAGGTGGGGGGGAGATGCTCCGTCCCTCCCCCCCAAATCCTGGCTGGCTGGGACCGCAAATAGTGGCGGCCATAGCCACTGCCATTTATGTCCCTGCAGTCAGCCGTGATAGGCTACGTAAGTGTTTATGTAGCCTATCATGGTTGATTTAAAAGAAAAAAAACCACGCGTAAGCAAATGGCTGCGCCCATGGGTGCTGCCATTTGCGTTCCTTATTTTGACATGTCTTAGTCTACGTAAACATTTACGTAGACTAAGATGGCGAAAAAAAGGGGAACGCAAATAGCGTAGACGTTACACTATTTGCGTTCCCCTTATTTTTGCTGTCTTAGTCTAGGTAAATGTTTACGTAGACTATGACGTGTCAAAATAAGGAACGCAAATGGCGGCGCCCGTGGGCGCCGCCATTTGCGTATGTGCGTGTTTTTTCCTTTTAAATCAGCCGTGATAGGCCACGTAAACATTTACGTAGCCTATCACGGTATTTTTTTAAAAATCTAGCCATGATAGGCTACATAAATCTTTACGTAGCCTATCACGTTTTTTTTTTTTTTACTGGAAATGGTGGCTGCGGCAGCCTGTCAGAAGGCCGGCCGCTGCCGCCGCACCGCCACCACACCACCGCCGGAGCCGCCGCCGCCAGGAAGATTCACCCAAGGTAAGTCCCATCCCAGAGGGGCGGGGGGGCAGACCGTTTCGCCACTGTTTTCGGGGGGCCGAATGCGCTGGCATTCGGCCTCCCCGAGATTCATGGCGAAATTCTCTGACATCCCTAACCAGAACCCATGGGCTGTTTTCGGGTTGTGGGCGGATTGTTAAAGGGCTGGATGTGCCTGATCTCATCTGCTCTCTGAAGCTAAGCAGGGTCAGCCCTGGTTAGTATTTGGATGGGAGACTGCCTGGGAATCAGGCTTCCTGAACTGAGCAGGGGGTTGGACTCGATAGTCTTGTAGGCCCCTTCCAACCCTATGATTCTATGTCTATGTCTATGTCGACAATCCACCCTGACTGAGTTCAGATGTTATGACAAGCTGCAGTTGCAGCTTGAATATTCAAAATGGCTGCCCACATGTGCCTCAGCCCACCGTGGCTCAATTATGTGAACTGGGTCAATGCATTTGGATAATTCATGGACATTTTCTATAATTCATGGACATTATTTACATAGACTAAAACAGTGAAAAATAGGAAACGCAAATGGCTGCCACTGTAGCCGCAGCCATTTGTGTACGCCCGCACGCTCAACCCCCCCACGAACTCGTCTTTGCCCTCCCTGCAAGTATTTTACATAGCAAAATATTTACATAGCAAGACACCCTGCTCCCTCCTGTTCGTCACACATCTCCACATGCATCCCAGTCGATAAAGCAGCCACGGAAAGGTCTTTCTAGCCACTTGTCGAAAGTTGGAAGCCCGCCTCCTCTCAGGAAACTCCTGGTGGAGCCCATCTCCCTCCCCCTTTTTCCTCCCTCCCCGCCCTGCAGGGTGACCCACCCACCCCCTCCCAAAGTTAGAGGCACACTTACAGTTCCAGATTTCATCTCTTGCCCACACGGCAGAGTTCAGGGGCACTGCAGCCTCTCCCACACCAGGGCGGGTGTGCAGGCTGGCTGCCACCTCGGCCCCTTTCCCTAGCCCCGGGCTCGCCTAGGCAGGTGCACAGCAGCTCTCTCTGGGCACTCTCATGTAGTCCAACTCTCTGCGTCACGCTCTCTCTCCCCGGCGAGGACCTTCGCCCAGCCATGGCTGGCTCCGCAACCACTGTGCCAGAGCCAGGAGTGCCCAGCAGCGAACACACACGCCTGCCGCCTGCACACTCCTCTCTCTCCCTCCCGCCCCCCACGTCACACACACACTCACACGCTGCAGAGGGAGAGAGAGAGGCTCTGAAATGAAATTTATTATTGATACGAAGAGAGAGAGAGAGAGACAAAGAGAAAGACTTTTAAGACAATTTCAAGTTATTGTTTCTCTCTGGGAAAGAAAGAAAAAGAAAAAAACAATGAGCGAGCGAGGGCTTCAAAATCTGTACATATTTACGTAGGCTAAAACGGTGAATCAAAAAGGGATGCAAATAGCGCCCGCTACGCTATTTGCATTCCCCTTTATTTTCGCCATCATAGTCTACGTAAGTATTTACATAGATTAAGACGGCCAAAAATAAGGAACGCAAATGGCGGCGGCCGTAGCCGCTGCCATTTGCGTACTTCTTTTTTTTTTTTTTACCCAGAGCCCTCCGCGGCCAGAAATCCAGCTGTGGACGGCTCTGGACTGGGCCTGGCTGGTTGCTCTGTGGAGCTGCCGCAGAGCACAGCCAGCCGTGGAAGATTCCAGCAGGGAGGAACAGATCGCCTCCCCCCCATTGAGGATTCCGGGGGGAGGGACAGAATGTCTCCCCCCCACCATCAACATAATCCGCGGAAAGGTAAGTGACTTTTGTACATCCCTAGTATCTCCATCACTTCAAAACAAACAGCAGCTGAGTATGATTTGAAAAAAGCAAGGAGAGAAACTGATAGGAAACCTCCTTCTCTCCTTCTGCTGCTCTGCTCCTATTCATCATTCCACTGCAGTTGCAGTTCTGGAAAGGATAGGGAAAAGGAGAAGAAAAGGAAGAACGCACCAGCAGACCATGCATATTGGGGTTTGAGGATGGAGGAATCTCTCGATTTTGGTTTCTTTCAGTTTCTCATTTTCCGGGTCATAAGTGGTGCATCTCAAGCTCTGATTTTTTAAGTCTGCCTGAAAATTCATAAGCAGTGTTCTGCCATCTCTTGTAATACAACCCTTTTTGTGCACATTTTTGCCCCATGTGGCCATTTTTTGCAAGTTATTTTCCTAATATAATGAACATTTGAACATTATTTTCTCCAATATACACATTTTTGTTCACATTTTTGATTGGGGAACTCCATTGTGAAATTCAGGAATGTAAGGATTTTGAAAGATAACAGAGTTTTTAATCACATGGTGGTTTGAAAGTGGAAATTTAGTTAAGTTCACATTGAAATGTGAACTGAATTTATTTCTTTCTAATCCCTAATGGGGTTGGATCCAGATTTAGTCATACTTACAGTAGACTGATTGAAATCAATGGGAATTAGGTTATCATGACTGTCCTAAAGTCCTGTCACTTCCAATGGGTCTGCTTTAAGTATGATTAAATCTAGATCCAACCCCTTGTCTCCCACATAATGTTTAGTTTGTACCTCCATGTGCCAACATCCCAGGTAGATTTATTGTTAATAACAACAACAACCAGTGATCCCTGTCATCATAAATCTCTGTTTCCATAGATGGCATTAGAATATTATTTTGGATCTTTTGTTATCTTCCATTCATTATTTATTTCATAAACTCGCAACATAACTGAATGTCTTCTCCTGTTAATTTCCTTCAAATAACATTAAAATAATGGGCTAACCCAGAGGAAGTTAGTCACCCTTTGAAAGCTATGGGACAAGTTAGTTATGACTAATTTGAGTCTCATTTCTGTCCATGGAACTCACTTCCTCTGGTTTCATCGCAGTTATTTGTATCCAGTACAGAATGGGTGAAAACCAGGGAGCAAAGTAATAGGCATGAAAAGTATATATAAGTGAAAAAATGCTCACAAACAAATTTATTTATTTATTTATTTATTTATTATTAAATTTATTAATCGCCCATCTGGCTGGTCACCCAGCCACTCTGGGCGATGTACAACATACAATAAAAACAGTTTAAAACAATAAAATTCTACAATAAAAACATTTTCTAAAATACCCTAACCCACCCCAAATGCCTGCCTGAACAACAACATTTTTAATGCACGACGGAAGCTCATTAAAGATATGTGTATATTATGTGTATATTAGGGGGAAATGCATAGAAAAATAAGTATGAGTTATCAAACCTTTTCATGGGGACTTTTTTAAAGCTAACTGAACTGATGGATAAATGGTAGAGAATGTGCTAGGACTGAATATGCCAGGAAAAACAAGATGAGACAGAAAATGTGCTAGGAAAATAGGACAGAATGTGCTTGGGGGGGGGGGGAATCTTGCAGAAAGCAAAACAGACAGATGTGTCCATTTTTAGCATGACATTTATTCCAATGCCTATTTGTAGCAGGGTTTTGTTTTTGGTTTGTTTGTTTGTTTACCTTATACTTTAAGTGACCTGCCACAAATTGGTATTGGTAGGCTTGAATAGGGCTGAGGAAATATTGCATATGATCCCTTTAACTGAAGGCCTGGCACAACCTCAAATTCAAAGTTGCTTTATGCTAACTTAAAACCCAAGTTGATTCACGGTTAATTGCCCAATAGGGATTAGGAGCTGCCCAATATAGTTTGCACTTGAATTATATTCATTATTCAAACAGCGCATAAGTTCTTGGGAACTCAAACATTCTTAAATGTCTTCCATGATGAAACATTCCTTCCTCTTGCAGGAAGTCCACACACCATTGAAGGTAAGCCGTGAGGTGGAGATGAGGTCCATTCTTCTGATTCTTCTGATGATTTAGAAATAGTTGCTGCTCCCTTTCTAGTTCTTGGCTCATATCATATACACGTGTCATCTCAGTAGATAATTAATCAGAGCATCAACTTCATCATCAAGCTGTGAATTATTTTAAAAGAAAAAAAGCACAACAAATGCATTTAATCACGAATGTATTTTTCCACAAAATTTGCATTTTTGTACATATGTTATCCTAAAATACGCATTTCTGCATGCATTGTATGCTAAAATATGGATTCTATATGCATTTTGGTACTGTTTGGAGCAGAGAATTGTACTGCAAAATTTGGTTAGGTGTGAATAACAAAGAATAACTATATAACAATCGATCAATTATTTTAGGAAGTGCAAATCAAGTGGGTTCATTTAAAAGTAAAGGCTGAACAAAATCATCAAACATCCCTAAAATACTTTGCTTCTAAACTGCTTTAGAACTCAGTGGGAAGTAAACTGAGCTGAAAGTAAAACAAAAAACCAACTTAATTTTTTGTCAGCTGCCCAGAGAGCTTCGGCTATTGGGTGGTGAATGGAATGGAATGGAATGAATGAATAAATATTCACATATACTAGCCTGCCATTGGGATGAAGAGTTTGCTTGGTCTTCCACCCCTTGAAAACTGTGGTCACAATCCAGCCAACATTAATCAAGTAATATTATTTCAATGGGAGAATGAAAACATATTTGAAATCCCTCTGAATTTTCATGAACCTTTGAGTTCATTCTGTTTCGTATCTGCATTGGATTGCAATTTTCTTCTTCTTGTTGTTGTTAGCATAAAATGTGTACAGATTGTTGTGTCCATCTCTGAATAATGCACATTTTGCATGCATTTTTAAAGAGGTGCATATCTTTGCGTACTCTTTGGTAAATATATGCATTTTTATGTGATGTTTCAATGAATAAAGCATAGGAGTGCTCATTTTTTTTTCAAAATATACATACAAATATACATATGCTGTACACATTCTTTTAATGTATGCATTTTGTGCACATTTTTAAAACCTTTTGTGAACTTCATCACAAACTATACATGTACAGATTTTGAAACCAAATTGTGTTCTTGTTCATGTTTAGGTTCAGGAAGTGTGGATTTGGAAGTTCATATTAAATTGCAAACTCAACCAATTTCTCACCCATGCCTAGTGGTAGCTAACATGGCCTCTGGATGATAAGGAAGCTGCTGCTGAGACAAGGCTCAATAGGATTTGCAGCATGAGGAGTTGTGGCTGGATGCCTCCACTTTCAGTTTCCATGCTTCTACTTGATCAACAAAGAGGAGAAATACAGAAGTAGCATTTTATTGGGCATCACACCAGTCTAACTTCACAACTTGACTTATGCAAATGCATACCAACAAGTAGCTATTTGCTTGTTTGCTTTAATTGTCCATCTGCCTGCCTGCCTGCCTGCTTGCCTGCCTGTCTATTCATTTGTCTGTCATATATCTATCTTGATCTATCTACATATATTTTTGGTATGTATAGGTTCATCTGTCTCTCTCTCCCCCTCCCCTCACACACACACACAAACACACACACCCTATCTACATATATCTGTCTGTCTATCCTGTCTGTCTGTCTATCTCTAGTCTCAAACTGCTACAAGGATTATGTGTCGATGTATGTTGGTAATTAGAGATGGGCACATTTTGAGTTTTCACCATAATGTTTGAAGGGTGCGATGCCTGCTGTCTTCATGCTTTTACCCTACCTCATAGAACAACTCCCCCATGGGAGAGGGAAATGTGGGAGCTGAAGATGGATGACTCCAATCAAGATTGGAGGGTCCTGGCAGGCTGCCCATCTGTCCACAAAACATGTGCAGAGACTCTTTCCCCACCAGATAATCAGGGACTGGTCTACAAGCTCCATCACTGTCTGGTGGGGATTGACACTGTGAGCATCTTTTCTTGCCTGAAGGGTGGGCTTCTGGGACTCTTCAGTTTTCATTGGAGGTTCCCACCATCTTCAGTCTCAACAATATTCCTCAAGGAAGATGAGGTATCAGACAATGGGGAGCTAGAAGCAGGAGCAGAATCAAGCTAAGGGTCATGCTTGACATGGGCTGTATCCACCTGGGTTCTGCCTGCAACTATTCAAGCAAGGGTGGTCACATATTCAGGCACTCCTGCATCAAATGCTCAGCCTGTCCTTCTTGGTGATGTCACAGCTGATAGACAATAGATGCCCTTCACAGTTACCTTTTCCCATGTTGAAACCAAATCATGCTGACATCTAATTTTCCAGGGCTTGCTGTGGCACAGAAAAGGTAAGTTTGCACTGAAAATAGTGAGGATGCTTTCAACCTCCTCCTACTGCTCCTAAAATGTAATGTCTGTATTTACCCATAGTTTCTCAGTGAGGAACAAAGGACATTTGTGTTGCACCGCAAGCCACAAGATGTAGGTTACGCTTCACACTTCCATCTGTTTTCTCTCCTTCAGCTCAGATATTGTCTGTATGATGGGACAATACAATCAGACAATTGCAAAAGAGTTCTTGTTTGTGGGATTCTCCAGTGAGCGAGGAACCAACCTGTGCCTATTTGCAGTTGTCCTCTCCATGTACCTAATCACCTTGACAGGAAACACACTCATCATTATAGCAATCTGCATTGACCCACAGCTCAGCACACCTATGTACTTCTTCCTGAGCAATCTGTCTTTCCTGGACATCTGTTACACAACCAGTGTGGTCCCTCAGCTGCTGATCCATTTCTTGACCAGTCACAAAACCATCTCCTTCAACAGATGTATGGCTCAGCTTTGCATCTCTTTGTCCTTGGGCAGCATTGAGTTTATCCTGTTGGCAGCCATGGCTTATGACAGATATGTAGCTGTCTGCCATCCTTTGCATTACAAGACCATCATGAACAAGGTGGTGTGTATCGAGTTGGCACTGGCTTCCTGGATGGGTGGCCTCTTCAATGCTCTGGTGCAGACTGGGTTCACTATGCGCCTTCGCTTCTGCACTTTCAACACCATCAACCACTTTGCTTGTGAAGTCCTGGCTGTTATCAAACTAGCTTGTTCAGAGACGTTGGTCAATGAGATCTCACTTATGGTGGCAGGGGTCATTGTGCTCCTGATCCCCTGTATTGTGGTAATGCTCTCCTATGTGTATATAATCCATGCCATCCTACACATACGCTCTTCAGAAGGCCGGCACAGAGCCTTCTCCACATGTACCTCTCACCTGACTGTGGTCACCATCTGTTACGGCACAGCAGCCATTGCTTATATGAGCCCCAAAGCCCACACTTCACCCAACCAGAACAAGATGCTTGCTTTCTTCTATGCAGTAGTTACTCCCATGCTCAACCCTATCATATACAGCCTGAGGAACAAGGATGTGAAAGGAGCCCTGGCTAAAGTAGTAAGGAAACATATCCCTTTGGGAAGTTAATGAGCTATTTGTGAATGTGTATACTAGAGTTGGGTGATGCAAGCCCAGTTCAGATGTTTGCCTGAACACATGAAGGCTAAAAGTGGGAATGAGACACAGGGGTGAAAATGTTAGATCCCCCCCCCCATCATCCTCATCTGCTCCACCCCAACCTCCATACATGTAGCATGATGATGTGAAGAGGGCTTCTACAAGGATACACATGAACGTGTTTAGAAGCCTCCATGTGATTAGGAGCCCTGATTGATGAGGGGTAGTAATCTCACAGAGGTTTCTAAGTGTGTTCAGTCAAATATATGGAGAGAGCATGTGTGGGGACATTGGGGTGGGGCTAGTCTGTGTGCCTCCATGCCCTGTCTCCACTTTTAGCCCTCATGCCTTCAGGCTAACACCTGAACAGAATTAGAGTGTATTATGATATTCAAGTAATCACGTGGTGAGAACTTTCAAATTAAATACAAGCATGTATTATTATCTCCATTGATTTTGGAAGACTGAATACTGCTTCATGCATAAATGATTGCACAGACATCACTCGATTATGCCTCTCAGTGATTGGGAGCTGAATGTGTGAACTTGACTCCGTTAGCAAGCATTTTGAGGTGATATGAACCTCAAACCCGTGCAAAAGCATTGTGTTTTGAGTGATAAATCAGTGATAGCTGATGAACACACGCAGGTTGTCATGTGGTAACTGCAGTCATCACATAATGAAAGTCCATGTGCGAACTATTCTGAGGTTAAAACGACTGCTTAGCCTTAATACCAGCTGTGTGATGTCTGGTCAAGTCAACTCATCCCAGCCTAAATTATAATGGGTGTCAGCCATTGTGAGCTGTGGTGGAGAACAGTAAATAATAAGTGCTTATATTTACCTTAAGAGTTCTCTACACCTGATTACCTGAAGCTTGATGGATGGAAACTAAAAGTGTGTTCACTCCATTCAAAAGTATTGCCCTTGAAGTGAAAGTGTGATAATATGAATGTTCTTTCTGTGGTTTTAGACCTGTGATGGCTCATTCACATGTGCAAATCACCTCTGATGTATCAGACATTAGACTATGGGTGAGCAACTTGTGGCTCTTCAGATGTTTTGGCCTACAATTCCTATCAGCCCTAGTCAGCTTAGTCAATGTTGAGCGATGGTGGGAATTGTAGGGCCACCAGTTATCCACCCCTGCATTAGATGATGAACATAGATATGTGACGTACAGTGATGGACCTCTGGGTGCATACACAGATAAACATACCTACAAGAGCCAATGCAGATTCCTCCCCCCCCAAGGTGGATGGAATTGTAATCTCAATCTCTCTCTCTCTCTCTCTCTCTCTCTCTCACACACACACACACACATTTGACCCCAGCACATGTTTTCACTCCTTGCCTTCATGTTTTGAGCAGGTTTTAACCTTTTTTAAAAAGTTCTTAACATGGGTTTTGCTTGTTTGTTTGCTTGTTTGTTTGTTTCTGAAAAACTTAAATGTTTATCCAGTGCCTCTTTGAAATCCTTTCTTTAAAAACTTGAAACAGTGCTCTGGATAGGGGTATGGCTTCATGAGTGCCCCAAGGGACAGCGAATCAGAACTCTGCACAGCCAGTTTATGCTAGTATCAAGTACTGCACAGAGAAGTTATACTAGGATCAAGTTGCTTCTGACCTTGTTTCCCCAATGAAGGTTGCATACCTGGCTGAAAAGTAGAACATTCAGAACCAAAGCAGCTCAGTGCTCAAGATACATACATATATATAGCATATGGAGCACTTGATTGTAAACTTCCTCTTCCCTATGTTATTAACCAAGTTTAAAATATTTATTGAATGCCCTTCTCTTTTTACCTTTGTTGCTAGCCATCTCTAAAGTGGTTCTGTGTTTTAAAATCACTGACAACATGAAATGTTTAGAAATTTGGCTGGAGTGGACCTTCCAAGTAAAGCTGATTTACTCAGAAAGGTAATGATTTCAGTCACAAGACAGATCTATCAAACACAGAAACTTTTTTTTTTTTTACTAAAATAAATCATCTTAAGGTTCAGATTCTCAGTGTACTGAATGTTGTCTGAAATACTATACAAGCAGAGCAAAGCATATTAAAGTATCTTGTCTTTGTTCTATGTTATCAATAAAATTTAATAACTCTGGATGGCAAAGGAGTTCAGTTGTTTATTAGTTTTATGGTCCGCTTCTATAATCCCCCCCCCACACACACATACTTTAAATTACATTTTTCGAATGGGTTGGATCTAGTATGCCACTGAACTCAATGAGACTTAAATCAGTCATAGCTGACTTTAGTACCATTGATTTCTATGGGTATTGTAAGTATGACTATGTCTGGATCCAACCTGATAAGTATTTTAAAATGGCAAATGCTGGTCTGAAGTATCAAAAATAATATAATTCTGCATAACACTGAAACAACAAAGCCCATAATTATAGTCTTCTTGGATATGGAATAAATTTGGTTTAAAGCATGACATGAGTTGTGGGGATGTTGGTGGAGTGGACAAGGGCTACTATATATACATGAAATATTTGTTACAATCCCAGAAGGGCAATGGTGCTGATTGGGTCTAGAACCTATAATGTCCGAATGCTAGGTTTGGGAGCAAGGAAGGAGCAGCTAGTAGGGGAGATGGACTGGTTTATTTATTTATTTATTTATTGTGTGTATACCCTGCCTTTTTTCCTCTTTCAAGGAACCCAAGGCAGCTTACATTATCCTCCTCCTCTCCATTTTATCCTCACAACAACAACCCTGTGAGGTGGGTTGGGCTGAGAGTCTGTGACTGGCCCAAAGTCACCCAGTGAGCTTCCATGGCCAAGTGGGGACTAGAACCCTGATCTCCCAGCTCCTAGTCCAACACTCTTGCCACTACACCACGCTGGCTCTCAGTTTGCATCAGAAGAAGACAGATTCTTCTGCACAATTGGACTGAGCAATTTTGGGGAATCCAGCAACTGTGCACAGATAAACTGAGATTCAGGAGAGAATATAGAAGTGGTTGTAGGTATAATGTAGGGGCAAATTCATTTTGAGAGCTAGATTTGTGTAGTAGAGGGCCTCAGGTTGTAGACTGGCTTAAATTATTTATGGGTTCAGGGAGTTTAAATTCCCACTTAGATCCCCTTCATGATTTATAATGTAATGGTGAATGCCATGACTACACTAGTGTTTCTGCAATACACACAGAAAATAGGCACAATCCAACACTCAAGGCTTCTTTGTGCCCGCATCCCACCCAGTGTTTAGGTACACATATTTCCTCTTCACACTTTACTGCAGGAAAACTGGTGTTGTAGATTTGTCAGACACAGTTGCTACTTAAAATGTGATGTGGCTGTCAGTCAAATAGTTTAGTAGAGGTAGTGGGACTTGAGGAAGTCACTGGCAGCCTAGCTCACTTCAAAGTGAGGATAAAATGGTGTTTTATGCTCTCAAGTTGGCTCAGGCAGTAAGATGTTCCAGATCCAACTAATTCCCTTGTGAGGAGTAGGCAGTGAAGACTGATGGGATTTTGAAGTATCTCTTTATTTATGTGAATCAGCAAAACTTGAGTTCATGGAAGTTCTCCGAATTCCATCTTGAAGCTTGTTCTGACTTGAGTCCATATCTAATTGTGAGCTTTTTGCTCTCCCTGCACCTTTTCACATGAAAATCTGTGTGTATTTTTGTGCATATTTTCCCAAATGTATGCATCAGTTACGCACATCTTTGAAATGTGTGCATTCTTCTCCCAGTGATTAATGCGTGTGAGCATTTTTCAAAAGTACACATTTGTATGTGGATTTCTTAAATGTGCACGTGCTGTTGAACACATCTTTTTTCAGCCTCCAAATTGGATTGCATGCTCAGAAATGTACCGACTTCGACCACAGGTTACATCCAAGTCCATGTACAGTCCGGAAAATGAGCTGAAACAAATGTCTCATACATCCCTACTCTTTATGTGAAAATGCAGAAGAGGAGCAGTGGGAGAGCAAGCAGACCCCATGAGAGGCAGTGCAAGTCTTTAAAGAAGCAACAGTTTCCCAAATGCTACAGCAAATCCTTGTCGCTAGACTGGGTCGCTTTGTGCCAGTATGCTCCCAAACCTAGAGCTGAGCCAAAATTTCTCAGAAGGCATTAAAAAAACCTCAGATTTCTTTTTTACCCCAGACACATGCACAAACAGAATGTCCCAGAATGACACTAAGTCCAGGGCATTGTAAAGGATGCAAAATGGTAACCAAACTGTCAACACACCAGTGTAGAGCAGGGTGGGTGGGGAGAAGCTGAGCTACTGACACTGATAATGCTGATCCACACTCCCAAGAAACTGTTGGATCATTTCAGGTCCCAGAGTAAAAATTTAAGTGACCCCCCCGCCCCAATTCTCTGCCCACAAAAAGGTGTAGAATTTCAATTGCACTCCGTTCGACCCACAACTCATTCTTTCTCTCTCTCTGACCAAATGGAAACTGCAAAATTAAGCTTTCCCACTCAGGCAGGTTGGATATGAAACAAACTCAAGGGGTATAATGAGGGGAAAAAATAAAGATGATGGGTTGGATCCAGATTTGGTCATACATAGAAGAAACCCATTGAAATCAATGGGACAAGCGATTTCAGTGGGCCTTCTCAAAGTATGACTAAGTCTGGATCCAGCCTAGTATGCTTCAGAAACAGGTAAGAAACAAGACAAACTCTCTCATGTAAATACAGACAGTATTTAGTACACTGGTTGTCATGAATTTCCAGTGTGGGGAGAAAGAAACATCCAGTGTTTCTTTCTCCCCATACTCATAGAGCTCAAAAATATACATGAAAAAGCAGCTACACTTGCCAGAAAATAGTACTGGATCAGGGAAACATCATCAGTCTTAAAGCAATAGTAAAGAGAAGCCTGTCCTCATTTGCATCTTTAGTCTATAGTGTAAAGTAGGAGTCTTGGAGATGATAGATAGATAGATAGATAGATAGATAGATAGATAGATAGATAGATAGAGATAGATAGATAGATAGATAGATAGATAGATAGATAGATAGATAGATAGATAGATAGATATTTGACACAGGGACTTGTAAGGAGAAATGTACTTGAAGTCCATCTTAACTATCTCAGGGCCTTTTATTTTCTTTTTCTTCTGAGGAAGAGATGAAGGGAGGAACCACCAAGTGATATGCAAGAAAGGCCTGGTTTAAATTCTACAGTTCAGTAAACCTACAAGATAGTTGACATGTTTTCAGGACTTGGGGGGAAAAGAATCCACTTTGTTCCTTCCTTATTCATTTGTTTTGAGCAGAATTGGTACCTCTATAAACATGAGGCACTGCATCATATGAATATAAATAAATAAGGAGAAAAAGGTATATTGAAACAGGCTGATAAACACCAGGCACATCTATAATCTACTGTTTTAATTGGCATGGCTTCCCCCAAAGAATTATGTGAAGTGTAGTTTTGTGAAGGGCTCAGAAATTCAGAACTGCATTAGAGATCCTGCCCTAACATCCATAGTTCTGCAATCTAATCTACAGTTTGCATAGATCCCTGAGAAGAGAGAGTGACTATCCTATTGAAATCTGAAATCTAGATACTCTGCTTCACTGAAAAAAACCCAAGTATTAATGCCCCAAGAAGACAGATTCCTTATAATTGCTATTTTATTTCTAATGTACACACACACACACAGAATACCCATCAGAAGGCTGGTTTCTGTGCTCCCGGTATGGCCCCTGTGCATTAAAACAAGTAGCATAAAAAATGCTCTTTAAAGCTTTTGCAAGTCCATTGTGCGGTTCCTTCCAAGACAGTGTATACAGTGCTAGGGGTGTATGGATTACTTACCCCATTCCAGGTAGGGCCGTCCGCTGGGAGGGGGGGAGGTGATCCATCCCTCCCCCCGGAATCCTCCCCAGCCAGCTCCGCTCTGTGGCGAGTCTGCAGAGCTGCTGGCCAGGCTTGCCCACAGCTGGACTTCCGTCCGCTGCCTGGCTGCGGCCGCAAATGGTGTCCGGCATAGCAGCTGCCATTTGTGTCCCTACGTTAGCCATGATAGGCTACATATATATTTATGTAGCCTATCACGGCAAAAGGCAGGGACGCAAATGGCGTAGCGGATGCTATTTGCATCCCTGCTCTTTGCCGTGATAGGCTACGTAAATACTTACATAGCCTATCACGGCTAAAGTAGGGAGGCAAATGGCGGCCGCAGACCGGGGCAGCCATTTGCAGCCACAGACTGGGGCAGCGGACGTACCAGACTGGCTGACACCAGGTAGTGCCCGTCCCAGGAAAATTTTGCAGGGTGGCGGGGAGGGATTGCTCCATTCCACCACGGACTCCTTTAGAATCCAGCCTCATTGGAGTCCATGGTGGAATTCTCTAACATCCCTATACAGTGCACATAGTCCAAGAGTTCCTACAAATATCATCTGTGCATTGAATGGCCAGAGATCAGCACTGCATAAGTTCCAATGGATCAAGCAAGCTTGTATATTAAATGCACATCCTGAATTCCTAATTGAAATGTGAGTGAGACTCAGCTGACCTTCCCCATTGCTTTGGCTAAGGCTCCTTTCACATCCTTGTTCCTCAGGCTGTAGATGACAGGGTTCAGCATGGGGGAGACCAGAGCATAGAAGACTGAGGCTGTCTTCTGCTGGTCTGCCACATGGTTGGATCGGGGTTGCAAGTGAGTGAAGCCAATGGTGCTGTAGAACAATGTGACAACTGTGAGGTGAGTGGCACAGGTGGAGAAGGCTCGTTGTCGTCCCTTGGCCGAGTGCATGCTGATCACCACCTTGGTAATGTGGACATAGGAGATCACTATGAAGGTGAAAGGCAGCATGAGGACAATCACACTCAGGGCAAGGATGAGGACTTCTGCCATATAGGTGTCCATGCAGGCCAGCGGAAGCATCGCTGGCAATTCACAATAGAAATGATTGATCCGGTTGGGCCCACAGAATGGGAATCTTACAGTGATGGCTGTCAGTGCTGCAGCATTGAGGAAGGCCACAACCCAGCATAGTCCTGCCATCTTCATGCACACATGCATTCTCATGATAGTGGTGTATCGCAGGGGCTGGCATATGGCCACATAGCGATCATATGCCATGAAAGCCAAGATAAAGCACTCAGTCATCCCACAGGACAGGGTCAGGTTGAGCTGAGTCATGCATCTGCTGAAAGAAATTATATTAATCCCAGAGACCAAGTGGACAAGCATCTGGGGGATGGTAATCACTGTGAACAGTATGTCCAGCAAAGAGAGGTTACCAATGAAAAAGTACATAGCTGTGTGGAGGCGGGAATCAACCCAGACCAAGAAAATGATGAGACCGTTTCCCATTATGGTAGCCAAAGCCATGGCCAGGCACAACACCAAGAGGAGGTGTTGCAATGTGGGGTGACTGGTGAAGCCCAGAAGAATGAATTCATTGACTGAGGTCCTATTCTGACCCCACATCTTACTCTTAAGATGTCACCTGTAATGATAAAAAAGAACCGTGACTGCAGGAATCTCTGCTTTCAATGCCACACACATATCCGAGTTGATATTATGCAATACTCCTTAAATAGGAGCTCATGGACCACATCAGGTCTCCTACATTATTCCAATCACACACACACCAAATTATTGGCTTCTTTTCCATCTGCTGCCATTGCCTTGTGTGTTTCTCAGCTATTTGTGGTTGCTACTAGCATCCCAATCCTGGCCACAATGTTTCTTTATGATACTGTGAGCTCACAGTATCTCAATCTTCTCTGGAAAACAGAAACACTTATTCCATTTTCCAACCTCCTTTCATGGCATTTTTACCCCTGTTAAAACTTCTTATTAAAAATAAATTACCCTTCCATAGTGGTGGCTGTATAGATTGAGCTGTGAGAGTGATCATTGATGGATGATTAATCTATGGTCAGTAAAGAGAATTTTATGCCTAGAATGAATCCTAGATTCCACAAGAGAAGGCTCTCTGTGCATGATACAATTCAATTGAATTAAATTCCATTCAAATGTGTCTTGAAACCTGTGAGGTTTCATGAGAATTCTAATGTGATTTTTACAGAAATGCTATCAGATAGAACATGGAGGGGGCAATCCTATGGCTGCTAGATAACAGCTAGACGGCCATAGGATATCTTTTTTTCCTGGAACTGACCTCGGAGCCCGTGCTCCGAGGTCGGTTCCTGAAGGAGTGTGGAGTGGCCAAAAATGGGTGTGTCTGGGGGCCTTCCAGGGCGGGGACAGCAGAAATGTCTCCATGACACATCCAATGTGTCATACAGCGGCCTCCTCCTCACTCGGACCCCCCATAGCTAGACAGCCAAAATCAGCTGTCTAGCAGAAAATGTAGAGCAGCTGAAGCATGGAGGGGATCATCCCCTCCATGCTTCTCCTGCCCTGCATTGGATAGGCAGTTCAGAGTTCAGAGTTCAGAGTTCAGAGGCAGCCACCAATCTGAATAGGATTGCACCCTTATCCTGTTTTCCAACACCTTTTCATGGCATGCTTATTCCTGTTAAAACATCGTATTAAAAATAAATCACCTTCCCTTGGTGGAGGCAGTGCTCGCAACATCAATGTGATGCATGCAGTCTTGGTTTTGGCAGCACTATCTGTCAAGGGGTTCATTCATTTTTTAGACCTGACCAAAGAAGTCTCAGCAAAGATGTTTCACTAATCTGACATTTATACCTATATACACAAGCTGGTGATACAAATATAAAACATAGTCAGCATCCTATTCCTAGTCAGGTCTTTTCCAGTGATGAGTCTTGGTTTAACTCAAAAATATTTGATGTTTTATGGTCATAATGCTTCACCGGTGCAAAGGAGATCCCTGCTCTTGTAGACAAGTATAGGATTGAGATTTTCAGCTTTATGAGAAAAAAAGTAATTTCCCTGCTGCAGCTGAGTGGCAGTATTTTCAATGGCAACATTTGTTAGAATCTAGATTTGGTCCCTCTGTGTTCAGTGCTTCAGAGTCCTCTTTGCTATTGGAAACACTTGTTGAAGTGACCAGGTATATCAAACCACAATTTATGTTTATAAATACTTACTATCCATGAATAAGTATGATAAACAGGGTCTTCTTCAGCAGGAATGGAACAGGGAATTGGAATGTCCTATTTTGCCTAATCAATCGACTGACGTTTTAGCATCTGTATCTGATATGTCTATGGACCTCTGGTTATGCCAGCAAAAACACTTGTTTTGGGTTTATTGGATGCCACAACATCTCTTTAACACAGCCTTGTCTAACTCAGCTAATTGTTGGAGGTGTAATACAGCTAATGCTTCTTTTATTCATATGTTTTGGCAATGCCCAACAGTTGCCTCCTTTTGGGATGAAGTTATCATATGGATAAACTCTGTATTGGAAAGCTTTTTTAATATTTACTGATGTGCATGTTCTTTTAAACTATTTACCTGTTTCTTGGAATGTAATACATGGTCAGTGTAAATAGAGTTTTTGCACCCTCTTGACTGCTAAAAGATTGATATTACAACGGTGAGAAGATAAAAGCTTACCGCCTGTAATGCAATGGACTGAAGACCTAACAACTCTAGCAACATTTGAAAGAGCAGTATATAGGTGCTGTCGTGCGGGCATTGCGGGCATTGCAGAGGGCAGTTTTTCCCGCTTCTCTTGTTTGCAAACCCAGTACAAAGAAGTAGTCTGTCAGTGAAAGGTACAGGTTTGTCTAAGTCCCACCTATGAATTTATAACTGAGTACATATTTGAACCAAGGGATTCTTAAATTGTATTTCAGTCACCTAACTACTGTGCTACATTCACATATCACACAGCCCCACCTAAAAATTGCTGCTGCGTGATCAGAAAACTGAATACCACTCTGAATCATACACTGGCATGGTCTGGTCATACCTCACTTATTGCAGTGCCACAGAGATTTCCCTGCAATTATCCCACCACGATTTGAGATAAGTCAGTACTGATCCACAGGTCAGAAGCGATATTTTTGCCATCAACCCCCCCCCCCACACACACACATAATTGGCATTACTTGACACAATGAATATATTCAGAACATTGTAAGTACTCTCTGTATGATTTTTGTTGTTGTTGTTTAATGCATCCACTGAATTGAATATCCATAGTAAAATAAGAGAAATTATAAAGAGTAATATTGTAGAGCTTACATTCACTGTTGTTTACTTAGTAAAAGAAATTCAGATCCCAACTGCAGAGCACCTACAAGGTGACATTTCAATGGACAAAATAGTATAATGTGTGACTTCTAGCAGCAGGTTTTCACATGCCTGCATAGTTTACCGTTCCTCCAATTTTGCCGTAGCTGTTGTTGTTGTCGTTGATGCTGCTGTTGTTCATAGTTTTGTACAAGCTTGCAGGGACATGTACGAAGGGTAACTTTCCAGCTATTTCTCATTGATCATGAAAGCCTAGTTCTCACAAGGTGAAGTGGTAAACCTCTTTCTGGACTGTACCACTTCAGACTGCAAGTGGTGAGGGCTCACATGATGGAATGCTCCACTACAACAGAAGAGCCCAACACAGAGAACAGTTATGTGTCAGGGAGAAGCCCCAGCTAGCTTTTTACATGCAAGGATTGTGAGGGGAGATGGAAGCGCATTCACTTCTTCAAGCACCTCCCTTAAGTCTGATGTTGTACCATCAAGATAAAGTTTAACCATCTCATCTGCTCATCATGAAAACCTAGATGGAGAGATACCCAGTCCTAAAAAGAAGTTGTGTCTCTGCTTTTCAAAGTTACCAAGCTATATGTATGGTGAAGATAAACATGCATTTTAACCACGCAAATTCGTTGTTACTTACCTTCTGGTTATGTAAAATCCATTTCAGCTGCTATCAGTTTTCTATGGTGCAGAGCCTAGGGATGTACGGACTGTGTAAAATCCGCTCCGTCTGTGATTCGAGGATTGCCAGGTGCCTTTTGTTCTGTCTTTTGCCCACAGACGGATGTGGATAGTTATTTTTTTTCATGATGAGGGAAAATATGGAAATAATTATATAAATATTTATGTGAGTAAATTTACATAATTTACCTTGGTACATAACATCGTTCCCTCAGCAGAAAGTTATGTATTTTTCTACGGATTTATATGCGTAAATTTTGGGAAAGTAAAAAAAAAACTCATCTGAAAGTCCACAGACTCTGCACAGCCTGAGGGGGTTGCTCCACAGCGGATTCCGCAGGTCGGATTCTTAGAAATCTGAGCTCATTTTAATCGGTCTTGAATGTCTCCAGCATCCCTAGTGGAGCCCCTGTGCAGCCTCTAGCAGCAGCATCAATTGCATATAAGCCTGACACTTCTGCTCATTAAAATGTTTGAATACATTTAAAATCAGTTTTCTAAAAATACAAAATTTACAGATAGCCATGCTGGTCCATTAGAGGAAAAAACACACATCTAAAACTAATAATAGTGTAATACCTTTATCAGAAGCAACTAAAAGACATAAAAGATGGATGAACAAGAACATGGAGAAAATAATGGTTGGGAAGGATTAGATGATCCACTAGCATCCATTCAGTCTGGAATAAAAACACTCTATATAAAAGCATATGCAATTAAAATATACTTTTATAGCTGAATTAGCACAGAAAATACCTTATCTTCCATAGTGCAATGAAGACAAGCTAAATCCTTTGAGGAGTTCCAACCTAGTTAACTTTTCTGTTCCTTTGGGATTAAGCAGTACAAAGATGCAGTTAACTTTTCGAAAGTGAAAAAAAGTTTATCAGACAGAAAAACCCATGACTGAGATACCAAAAAAAGAGCATAAACACTATTGGAATTATGTCTGCTCAAAAATTTGTAGGGATATACTAAAGGTGACTACTACAGTGTATATACACACACACACAAATACAAGCCAGGATCTCTAGGATGTTCCCTGTGGTAAGAAAAATAAGCTTCAGGTGTAATGGTAGAGGTATTTTTGCTCACATGTGGTGGCATGGCAATCCTGTTAAGGAATATTGGAAGAAGATAATAAACAGCATCAGTTAAATTACAGCCTATGCATTACAATTAACCCCAACAACTCTACTCCCTGGTAAGCTACCAGTGAATGTTAATTGTATCCATTCATATTAGTTTTCAGCTGTGTAAAATAAATGTTTCAAAAACATGCATTGATATATAAAATTAAAATGTGCTACACACATACATATTATAACTATTAACAAGCCTTAAACTAGGAAAGGGAGATGCAATGAACTTTTCTTCCTTCACCACAATGTGAGTTTTTATAGAACTGGATATACTTTGATCTTGCAAATGTTTCAAAATGTCCACGATGAGTTTAGTACCTTCCAAAAACTAAGGCATGGTCCACATTTTCTGATAACTGCAAGACCTAAGTTGTAGATTTGCCTGGCTCATCAAAATACAACACCACAGACAATACTTTTATATCAACTCAGACAATGCTTTAAAATTAGTAATGGGAAAACTCTCCTTGCCTCAAAATATCTTTGGATTTGAAATTGTGGGCATCATTGTTGAATGCTGGCAGGGGAGGGAGATGGTTCCACTTCCCCAGCAGTTGTGGGGCAGGAACACTCAGGGATGCCTGCGACATTGGTTCCCCCATGCTATTTTCAGGGGACAGCCTGCTGCACAGAAGAATCCATTGCTGCTTTCTAGCTTCATGGAAACCCTCCACACAGTGCCTCCCTGCAAACAGCCCCCTCCCATTGTTAAGGATATATTTTGGAAAGGAGGAACTGACAGATTATTTCCTCAAGATTTAATAGTCTTTCTGAGATTTTTTGGAAAAAGCTCCAAAGACCTCCTGGTCACCCTACAATTTCAGGATGTAACTCAGTTCTCATAATTTGTGGATCATTTCTAACACAAACAAAACACATTTATACCCCTGAATCCATACTATATTCAAAAGTCTATGGAATATTAAATTGAATGCTGTAAATGTAAGAGGAAACAATATCTTAGTGGCTATGGATCTGAGCTCCATACATGTCACATAAAAGAGAAGCCAGACAACTTCTAATTCATTTTTGAAAGCATTAGCTGAGTTGGCTTTGTGTAAGAAGTTGTTTTTTTTAGATTCAATAACCAATTTTGCTGGCATACCAAAGGGATGCTCTGTGGCAACCAAGGTGGCTAATTTAGATATGCAAACATATGAAAAAACAATTGTTTCCTTGGAAAAACCCTTCTTTGTGCATTTAATCAAGTGTGAATATATATTGATGGCATCTTTTTCTTTGGCAAGGTCATGAGTCAGATCTAAAAAGATTTTTTGAGCGGGTAAATATAAAAGATAAAAAAACCCCTTCCAATTGGATACCTATTACAACTGTAGCAAAATCCATTTCTTGGATCTGACAATTACAAAACAGAATGACCATCTAAACACCTCCATTTACAGAAACATGAGACAGAATCACCTATTTGAGGAATGGGAACTCCTATTCCAGGTCACTGAGGAACAATCTTCGTTATAGACAATTCCTCATACTGAAATGGAATTATTCACCTGGAAACTTACATCAATCCCAGATACTGCGTAAATAATTAATAGACAGGGGTTTCCCAGTGAAAGTGGTGACAACAGTTTGGGAAACGCTTCATTGACAGTATGACATGATCTTCTAAGAAAACAAGATAAAATATTACCTAGCTGTTTGACCTGTAGCCTAACATTTAGTCATGTACCCAGCAGTTTTCTGGGAAACATAAAGAAGTACTACTGACACATTTTACAAGATATACCAGGATCTCAGGAGAAGCCATTGATCTCCTTAAAAAAAAAAAATACATGGGTTATTGTTGTTGTTTGTTTGTTTGTTTAGCCAGGAGTGAGTATAATGAGAATGAAACTCATTCTCATTGTAAATATTTTACCAGGAACAGCACCAGTACACCATCATCCCTGTGGACATGATGTATTCTGCAAATATACCCTTAAAATGGCTGGATTTGACAATTTTCTAAATGACAAAATGTACTATTTGAGGCATTTTATCACTTGTAACACCAGCAATGTGATATATAAACTCCAGGGCCCATGGGGGGGGGGGAGATTGGGGCACAACATGACAAGCTCTCAAGAAGAGAATTGGAGAGCACCTTGGTTTGTAATGTTAGGGGGAAAAAGACTGAGCACCCCATTTGGTAGTCATTTTATGGAACAGGAACTCAATGTGACAGAAGTGAAATTCTGAAGTGTAGAGTGAGGAAATGCATGAAATGATAATATCTTAAACATAAAAGAAATAGACATATATTTTAAAACTCAAGATCTTAGCTCCACAAGACCTCAATGAAGAGATTTTTTCCCCCTTCTCATGTAATAAGGATATCGCATCGGGAGGCACTCCCCTTCTGTGTAGCAAGACACCCAGAATGTCATTGTCATTTAATCTTGAGTAATGACTAACACTTGTGTAACATTGTACACAAGTGCTTTGTAACATTGTATTGTTATATTGTGGTTTTAAGCTTTCATATATTATACTGTTTTATTCTGCACTTTGAGGTTTTAATTTTTGTGAAATGCCCAGAAATGAAACAAACAAACATCAACTGTAAGATACATAATATACTGCATTCAACTATGATTTTACCTTCCTATCTTCAAATGTAACAGACAGTCCTGACAGAGTTCTCTGAAGGTTTATTTTTGTGAGGGTTTGTTTTTTTGTTTTATTTAAATTGTAAGCATAGATAGGCAATTTTTGCAATGTGTATTATTTTAATATGCTTTTGTACTTTTATCAATGATATATTAATTACATATACATTAAATGCATTTTCTCTTTTATAGCTTCTGAGGAAGGCCCCAAATAATATATTAGGCTGAAACACATTGGGTTTCTTAAAAAATTAAATTGCTTCATCTATACAATGCTAGGATGTGCTTCATGCAACAATTGTAGCACAAGAGATTGACTTACTGGTATTTATTTATTTATTATTTATTTATTTCATTTCTATACTGCCCAATAGCCGAAGCTCTCTGGGCGGTTCACAAAAACTAAAACCAAACAACACACAATAAAACAATTTAAAATATATAGAACATTAAAACCACAATATAACAATACAACCACAATAAAACCTAGCAGCAGTACAGGAGTTTAAAATACAGATTTAAAACAGCAAAGATAAAAATTTAGAAAGCTAAAATGCCTGGGAAAATAAAAAGGTCTTCACCTGGCGCCGAAAGGAGTACAATGTAGGCGCCAGGCGAACCTCACTAGGGAGCTCATTGCAGAGCCGGGGTGCCACAACAGAAAAAGCCCTCCTCCTAGTAGCCACCCGCCTTACTTCCTTCGGCAGGGGCTCACGGAGAAGGGCTGCTGATAATGATCTTAAGGTCCGGGCAGGAACATATGGGAGTACAACTATTCAAGACCCAAATAATAAACATCCATATGTTAGTAGGGCTGTAAATCTATGCCTCCCTCTCAGTCCATCCATTTGTGACCATACTTAGCACTCTGTACAGAAGAAGATCTCGTCTTTAATCACATTTGGGATGTGGACAGCAGTTTAATAAGAGTAATGTTTTCAGAAGGCAGGGGGTCTGACTTTGGGATATCTGGTAGAAGAGGTCTGGCATTACTCATGGCTAGACATGGCTCATATTCAAATTGTGGTGATAACGAGATAATGTCAGGACCCATCTCTGGATTTTCAAAGAAGTCATTTGGGGTACTGGCTTGTTCTGTTGAATTTATAATCTGATATTATGGAAAAACACCGGTCATATACAAGTGAAAAGATCAAGAAAAGGTGGTAAGAATATATGGAAGATCTGTATAGGAAGGATAATAATATCGGGGATAGATTTGACGGTGTGGTCAGTGAGGTAGAGCCAGACATCCTGAAGAGTGAGGTTGAATGGGCCTAAAGAAGCATTGCTAATAACAAGGCAGCAGGAGATGACGGTATCCCAGCTGAATTGTTTAAAATCTTGCAAGATGATGCTGTCAAGGTGATGCATGCCATATGCCAGCAAATTTGGAAAACACAAGAATGGCCAACAGATTGGACAAAATCAACTTATATCCCCATACCAAAAAAGGGAAGCACCAACGAATGTTCAAACTATCGAACAGTGGCACTTATTTCACATGCCAGTAAGGTAATGCTCAAGATCTTGCAAGGTAGACTCCAGCAATTCATGGAACTAAGGATGTATGAAATTGGCCTTACCTGTCTCCGCTGGGTTCTGCTGGGGGGGCGCTTCATCCCTCCCCCCAGAATCCTGGCCGGCCGGCTCCGCTCCGCGGGGATTCCGCGGAGCCACCGGCCGGCTCCGCCAGCAGCCGGACATCTGGCTGCTGGCTAGCAGGGATGCAAATGGCGGCGGCTGTAGCTGCCGCTGTTTGCATCCCTGTAGTCAGCCATGATAGGCTACGTAAATCTTTATGTAGCCTATCACGTCTGACTTAAAAACAAAAAAATGCGCATACACAAATGGTGGCGGCTACGGCCGCCGCCATTTGCGTTTCTTATTTTGGCCCATCTTAGTCTACGTAAATATTTACGTAGACTAAGATGGGCCAAAATAAGGAATGCAAATGGCGGCGGCCGTAGCCGCCACTATTTGCATACACGCGTATTTTTTTTATTTAAAGTCAGACGTGATAGGCTACATAAAGATTTACGTAGCCTATCACATCGTTGTTGTTTTTTTTTTAACCTAGCTATGATAGGCTACATAAATCTTTACATAGCCTATCATGTCTTTTTTTTTAAAAAGAACACTGGAAATGGTGGCGGCGGCGGCAGCCGGTCGGAAGACTGGCCGCCGCAGCCGCCGCCGTCACAGCCACTGCCTCAGCCGCCGCTGCCCAGAAGATCCACCCCAGGTAAGTCTCATCCTGGGGGGCATCCGCAGGGTGCAGGGGGGTGGTAGGCCATTCCGCCACGGAGTTTGGGGGGCTGAATGCACTGGCATTTGGCCTCACTGAGATCTGTGGTGGAATTCTCTGCCATTCCTACATGGAATGAGAATTGCCAGATGTAAAAGCTGGGTTTAGAAAAGGCAGAGGAACTAGAGACCAAATTGCCAATATCCGCTGGAGAATGGAGAAAGCCAGGGAGTTTCAGAAAAACATCTATTTCTGTTTTATTGACTATTCTAAAGCCTTTGACTGTGTGGATCATCACAAATTGTGGCAAGTTCTTGGTGGTATGAGGATACCAAGTCATCTTCTCTGCCTCCTGAGGAATCTGTATAATGACCAAGTAGCAATGGTAAGAACAGACCATGGAACAATGGACTGGTTTAAGATTGGGAAAGGAGTATGGCAGGGTTGTATACTCTCACCCTACCTATTCAACATGTATGCAGAACACATCATGCGACGTGCTGGGCTTGATGAATCCAAGGCTGGAGTTAAAATTGCTGGAAGAAACATTAACAGTCTCCGATATGCAGATGATACCACTTTGATGGCTGAAAGCGAGGAGGAGCTGAGGAACCTAATGACAAAGGTGAAAGAAGAAAGTGCAAAAGCTGGGTTGCAGTTAAACCTCAAAAAAAGCAAGATTATTATTTATTTATTATTATTATTATTATTATTTATTTCATTTCTATACCGCCCAATAGCCGAAGCTCTCTGGGCGGTTCACAAAAATTATGGCAACCAGCTTGATTGATAACTGGCAAATGGAGGGAGAAAACGTGGAGGCAGTGACAGAATTTGTCTTTCTAGGTGGAAAGTTTACTGTAGACGCTGACTGCAGCCAGGAAATCAGAAGACATTTACTTCTTGGGAGGACAGCAATTACAAATCTTGATAGAATAATGAAGAGCAGAGACATCACACTGATAACAAAGGTGTGCATAGTTAAAGCAACGGTATTCCCCTATGTAACCTATGGTTGCGAGAGCTGGACCATACGGAAGGCTGAGCGAAGAAAGATAGATGCTTTTGAACATCTGCTGGAGGAAAATTCTGAGAGTGCCTTGGACTGCCAGAAGATCACACCAGTCCATACTCCAGGAAATAAAGCCAGACTGCTCACTTGAGGGAAGGATATTAAAGGCAAAACTGAAGTACTTTGGCCACATCATGAGAAGACAGGACACCCTGGAGAAGATGCTGATGCTAGGGAAAGTGGAAGGCCAAAGGAAGAGGGGCCGACCAAGGGCAAGATGGATGGATGATATTCTGGAGGTGACGGACTTGACCTTGGGGGAGCCGAGGGTGGCAACGGCTGACAGGAAGCTCTGGTGTGGGCTGGTCCATGAAGTCGCGAAGAGTCAGAAGCGACTGACCAAATAGGCAACAAATACAAATGAATGGGATTTCTCTGCCCCCCCAAACCACTTTAATGCTTTACATTCAAGTTATGAATAGCCCTCCCACCATGCCAGTGAACATGGTGCATAACTAATGTGGTGCTCTCATTCCATCAGCCATTTGGTAGGCTAACACTGCTTCCATTCCATATGAGTGGCATCAAAACACAAAGGAATTCTATATGGCTATCGTTATGGATAAGGAATGTGGATGATTTCAACAGGTCCTTTGCTACAGCAAAACCAGATGCCTGTTCTTGATCTCAGTGGAATCTTGCCCACTTTTGTAAAAGAATATATAATAGGGCCAATAACATAGCCAGTTGGGTAAGAATTTGCCATAATAGTTTAGCAAACACAAAGAAGTGGTTTTTCACAACCACTCTGTGTAACTGAGATAGCCATTGTGATCACTGTTGGTCATTGCTCAGAGATGAACAATTCTAATTTCAGATTCTGAGCCTTCCCCAGGAATGTAAGTCACAATCATGTTATCCACACATTATACAGCCCTGGCACTGAACCTAAGAGAATGTTTATTTACATCGTATGGTTACAATAATACAAAGTATGGGACACATTAATTGGGATGTATTCCCTGTGTCCTATTCCCATGGGAAAGAAGTTGTATAACACACCATAGCTGCCTTTGATTTTAGGATTCATTCATGCTCCTGGGAATGGACAGTGAACAAGAGTCTTCTCTCATGGGAATCAATTAGCTCAGACTCACAGTAATTAAAACCATGGGTGATTCTTTAGCACTTTGCTAATCAGAGACAGAGGTAAAAATAGAGAGTATTCTATAGATAGAAAGACCTTGGTAACTTCCATCAGGTATTACTCTGGAGCCACAGTCCATCTCAGAGCCAGGAAAGGTAAGGACTCTGAAGGACTTGGAATTTTTTGTAATAGACATGTTTAAGAACTGGAGTTTTCAGAGCAAATGATCAGCCAAGGAAGCAAATATCATTCCCGAACATGTTGTTGTTCAGTCGTGTCCGACTCTTCGTGACCCCATGCCATGGACCATAGCACGACAGGCCTTCCTGTCCTGTGCTCTCTCCCAGAGCATGCTCAAGTCCATATTCATTGCATTGGTGATGCTATCTAGCCATCTCATCCTCTGCCGTCCCCTTCTCCTTTTGCCTTCAGTCATTCCCAGCATCAGGGTCTTTTCCAGGGAGTTTTCTCTTCGCATTAGGTGGCCAAATATTGGAGCTTCAGCTTCAGTATCTGTCCTTCCAATGAGTCAGGGTTGATTTCCTTCAGGATTGACTGATTGGACCTCCTTGCAGTCCAGGGAACTCATAAGAGTCTTCTCCAGCACCACAGTTTGAAAGCATAGATTCCTCGGTGCTCAGCCTTCCTTATAGTCCTCACAGCCAGACGTTGCTACTGGGAAAACCATAGCTTTGATGATACGGACCTTTGTTGGCAAGGTGATGTCTCTGCTTTTTACTATGCTGTCTAGGTTTGCCATAGCTTTCCTCCCAAGGAGCAAGCACCTTTTAATTTCATGGCTACAGTCACTGTCTGCGGTGATCTTGGAGCCCAAGAAAATAAAATCTGTCACTGCTTCCATTTTTTGCCCTTCTGTATGCCAGGAAGTGATGGGGCCAGATGCCATGATCTTCGTTTTTTTAATGTTGAGTTTCAAACCAGCTTTTGCACTCTCCTCTTTCACCCTTAACAAGAGGCTCTTTAGATCCTCTTCACTTTCTACCATTAGGGTGGTATCATCTGCGTATCTGAGGTTGTTGAGAATTCTCCCGGCAATCTTAATTCCGACCTGTGATTCAACCAACCAGGCATTTCTCATGATATACTCTGCATATCAGTTAAATAAGCAGGGCAACAATATACAGCCTTGCAATACTCCTTTCCCAATTTGGAACCAATCGGTTGTTCCATGTCCGGTTCTTACTGTTGCTTCTTGACCCTCAGTTTCTCAGGAGACAGGTAAGGTGGTCTGGTACTCCCATCTCTTTCAGAATTTGCCACAGTTTGTTGTGATCCACCCAACAGTGTAGTGGTGAGTACACTGGAGAGCCAGTGTAGTGTAGTGGTGAGAGTGATGGACTGGGAGCCGGGAGATCCGGGTTCTAGTCCCCACTTGGCCATGGAAGCTCACTGGGTGACTTTGGGCCAGTCACAGACTCTCAGCCCAACCTACCTCACAGGGTTGTTGTTGTGAGGATACAACGGTGAGGAGGAGGATAATGTAAGCCGCCTTGAGTTCCTTGCGAGAGGGAGAAAGGCGGGGTATAAATGCAATAAATAAATAAATAAATAAATAAATAAACAATCAAAGGCTTTAGCATAGTCAATGAAGCAGAAATATACATTTTTCTGGAAATCTCTTGCTTTCTCCATGATACAGCGAATGTTGGTTCTTCTTTGGTTTTATTTTGTTTTAAAATTATGGCTTTTAACAGTGGCAGCTGGTGAATCCAGTTCTAGAGGGGCTGTGATTCCACTCAGGGTTTTAGTTACAAAGAGCCGAAACTCTCAAGGCACTATCCAAGGTGCTGAGCCCATTTTGGGGATAAGGCTTAGCAGCTTGGATAGCACCTTGAGAGTTTTGGCCCTTTGTAACTAAAACCTAGAATGGAATTACCCTTCTGGAACTGGAGTCATCAGCTGCCATTGCTTTTATATATTTTTACTATCCTATTGAGTTTTATGGTTTTAAGTTTATTTTATGAACCATCCAGAGAGCTTTGGCTAATGAACCCATAAACAACCATCAGTAAGGAATGTTGTGCGCAAGATAAATGCTTTGTGTAGAAAAGTCCAGAATGGAACGACTGGACCATCAACAAAATATTGCAGGAAGGAGTGATCCTGTTTATGATTCCAGTCTCCCAGCTATACCTTTTCCCAAGAAACACTTATCCCAACCCCAGCCCTGGTTTCCTGTTTACCCTCCACAAAAAGTCTGTCAGCTTTCCACGGTCACTGAGCATGCTCAGTCTACAATGGGATGCATGCTCCATTTTCAGTAGCCTGTGTCTAGTTCTCGCATTTAGGTTTTCACTCTCTAAAGACATCTTGTAGTACTAAAAACTCTGGGATTTTCCAAGCTAGAAGATAACTTCTTCTTGTGCTTAGATAGTGGCATTTTGAATACATAAGGATCTATACTCAGAGAAGTAGGTCATTGTAAGTATATGTGAAGGGGAAAATCTACTCATCCCTCATCTGTTTAAATACTTCTGACAAGATAGTTATTAAACACACAATTCTATGGATGTTGAGACAGAAAAAAAGGCCTACAACTCCCATCATGCCTCTGCCAGCATGGAGTTCTGGGATTTTTTCTCTCTCTCTAAACATCCATAAGATTGCACCCTAATTGGATCTGTTGATCCACATTTCCTCCCATTCAATCTCTCTGTGTGTGTGTGTGTGTGTGTGTGTGCGCGCGCGTGTGCGCGTGTGTGTATTCCAACTAATTACATTGGCAGGAGCAGGGGTGGCGGGGTGGGGGTAGATGCATGCCTGAATTTGATAATGGTGAAAATTGACAATAATCAGTTAAAAGGTTGCTGGTTAATTGCCTGATAGATCACAGATTTGATAACATTTTTTATCAGTATGAAATTTAATGGAACGCTTTTCATTGTGGAACTGTTTTGTTTTCCAGAGTGCTTTATTGCTCCTTACATGATCATCACATGAAAAAGAACATTTCAAAAGGGAATTTCTTGCTCTCTTTTGCCTAAAGAATCATGTAGAATGCCACAGATCATCTATGGACCCAACTAAGGCAGCCACAATTGTGAGGAAAGGATTTTGCTCCTAATGGAAATTTAGAATTATTGATGTTGGTCTGTCTACGGTTTCCAAGATTGCCGTTGTATTGTTCAATCATAGACTCAAAGAATGAGCTGGCACAATCGGACTATGATCCATGAATTTGTTCTTTTGGGATTTTCCAACCTCGGCCAGTTCCAGATCTTCCTCTTTCCTGTATTTCTTGTCTTCTATCTGACAGCTGTGATGGGAAATTTGCTCATCATTTTGCTAACAAGACTGGACACCACTTTGCATAGCCCAATGTACTTCTTCCTCCAAATCCTGTCCTTTGCAGAAATCGGATTCGTATCAACGATTGTCCCTAAGCTGCTTCTGAACCTTCTCTCAGAGAAAAAGACCATCTCCTTCTTAGGATGCAGGGCACAGATCTATTGTGTCTTCTTCTTTGGGGCCATGGAGTGCTTCATATTAATAGTCATGGCATATGACCGCTTTGTTGCTATATGCAACCCTCTGCGTTATACAGTCATAATGAACAGGAAGTTCTGTATGGTGCTGGTGACAGCTGTATGGGCCTCAGGATTTCCTATCGCAACTATACAGAGCACGTGGCTGCTCAGTTTCCCATTCTGTAGATCCAATGCAATTTCTCATTTCTTCTGTGACGCTCCACCAATTCTACAGTTGGCCTGTGCAGACACTTACAGATTTGAGCTATTTTCCCTCATAGGAACATTTATAAATCTTCTCTGCCCCTTCACAGCGATCCTGGTCTCCTACATTCATATTATAAACACCATCTTGAGAATGCCTTCGGTTGAGGGGAGACGGAAAGCTTTCTCCACCTGCTCTTCACACCTTATTGCTGTGACTTTGTTTTATGGCTCAGCTAGTCTGACCCACTTTCAACCTAAGTCAAGCTATGCAACCAAGAACAAACATCTGCTTTCTCTCTCCTATGTGATCTTCACGCCCATGTTAAACCCTTTCATCTATAGCCTACGAAACAAGGAGGTGAAGGGAGCCTTACATAGGATGATAAGAAAGAAAATATGCTGATGAAGATGTAAAAGGAGATTTCAAGTTAAAATATACATGCTCAAAGCAATCAGGTGTGCAAGTAGCAGCATGTTTCAAAATGTTTGAACTTTGTACATCTACATCTGTGACGTTCAGACAAAATACTTAGGGGCACTCCTCTAGATGCTAATGAGATGGGTGGTAACTTATAGGTGATCTGCAACCATGAAATAAATACACCCATCTTTTTCTACTGCGGGAGGGGATAGATACAGATAGATAGATACTTTATTGCTGCCATTTGCGTTCCTTATTTTTGGCCATCTTAGTCTACGTAAATATTTATGTAGACTAAGATGAAGACAAGAAAGGGGAATGCAAATAGCGTAGCGGACGCTATTTGTGTTCCCCTTTATTTTCACCGTCTTACTCTACGTAAATATTTATGTAGACTAAGATGGCAAAAATAAGGGGGAACACAAATAGCACCCGCTACGCTATTTGCATTCCCCTTTATTTTTTTTGTCATAGTCTACATAAATAAAATGGCCAAAAATAAGGAACGCAAATGGCGGCGGCCGTAGAAGATCCATGGCGGAATTCTCTAACACCCCTACCTACTAGGCTGTTTGGGCTTTGGCACGTATTTCCCTTGCTGCCAAGGCAAATTTTGCTACCTGGGCAGTGGTAAAAGCCTCAGTGCCAGATAGGGATGTCATTCCGCTACAGATCCCGGTGAGGCTGAATGCCAGTTCATTCGGCCCCCTGAAATCTGTGGCGGAACGGCCTGCCCTTCCCCCGACCCCCCGCAGATCCCCCCGGGACGAGACTTACCTGGGGCGGATGTTCTGGGCGGCAGCCAGAACTATGTAAATATTTACATAGGCTAAAATGGTGAATCAAAAAGGGACACAAATAGCGCCCGCTACACTATTTGCGTTCCCCTTTATTTTTGCCTTAATAGTCTATGTAAATATTTATGTAGACTAAGACAGCGAAAAATAAGGAACGCAAATGGCGGCAGCCATAGCCGCCACCATTTGTGTACACAGTTTTGTTTTGTTTTTACCCAGAGCCCTCCGCGGCTGGAAATCTGGCTGCGGATGGCTCTGGGCTGGGCTGGGCCTGGCCGGCTGCTCCATGGAGCCGCTGCGGAGCACAGCCGGCCGTCGAGGATTCTGGGGGGGAGGAACGGATCACCTCCCCCCCCATCGAGGATTCTGGGGGGAGGGACGGAATGCCTCCCCCTCCACCATCAACATAATCCTCGGAAAGGTAAGTGACTTTTGTACATCCCTAGTGCCAGAAAGATGAACATGTATCTGTTCTAAAGTAGGGATGTACGAAAGTCACTTACCTTTTCGAAGGGTAACATTCGCAGTGGGGGGGAGGCGCTCCATCCCTCCCCCCTGAAATTCTGGCCGGGGGAGAGGCACGCCGTCCCTTCCCCCCCCAAATCCTGGCCAGCCGGCTCCGCAAATGGCGGTGGCCGTAGCCGCCGCCATTTGCATCCCTGCAGTCAGCCGTGATGATAGGCTATGTAAATGTTTACGTAGCCTATCATGGCTGATTTAGAAGAAAAACACACACACACACGTACACAAATGGCGGCGCTCATGGGCGCTGCCATTAGCGTTCCTTATTTTGGCATGTCTTAGTCTACGTAAACATTTACGTAGACTAAGATGGCGAAAATAAGGGGAACGCAAATAGCGTAGATACTACCCTATTTGCGTTCCCCTTAGTTTCACCGTTTTAGTCTACGTAAATGTTTATGTAGACTAAGATGTGCCAAAATAAGGAATGCAAATGGTGGCGCCCATGGGCGCCGCCATTTGCGTATGCACTTTTTTTCTTCTTCTAAAGCAGCCGTGATAGGCTACGTAAACATTTACATAGCCTATCATGGTGTTTTTTAAAAATCTAGCCATGGTGACTTTAAAAAAAAAAAAGTGTGTACGGATAATGGCGGCCCCCATAGGGAGCCGCCATTCCCGTTCCTTATTTGGTCGCTGTAGTCTACGTAAAGATTTACGTAGACTACGGCGAAAATAAGGGCAATGCTATTTGCGTTGCCCTTATTTTTGCTGTAGTCTACGTAAACATTTACGTAGACTACAGCGACTAAATAAGGAACGCGAATGGCAGCTCCCTATGGGGGCCGCCATTAGCGTACGAGCTTTTTTTTTTTAAGTCACCCGTGATAGGCTACGTGACGATTGACGTAGCCTATCATGGCTGACTTTGCAGATCTAGCCGTGATAGGCTACGTTAATCGTCACGTAGCCTATCAGGGGGCGTTTTTTTTTAAAAAAAAAACTTTCGCGTTTGCGGCCGGGTGAGGCAGGAAGCCTCCTCCCCGGCCTGAATTTCGGCCGGGGCGAGGTGGGAAGCCTCCCCCCCAGCCTGAATTTTGGCCGGGGCGAGGCAGGAAGCCTCCCCCCCTGGCCTGAACTTCGCGGGGGGAGCAGCGAAGCGCCTCCCCCCCACTGCGAACGTCCTTTGAGGACAGGTAAGGGACTTTCGTCCACCCCTACATCTGAGCTCCACCCCTGACATTTCCCTCTTAGCTCTGTGCCGCAGCCTGTCAAGGGTTCCTTGGAGGGCTCTCTCAGTCTAATCCAGTAGCCAAGTCCAGACACAGACAAAGGGATTCTTTTCAAAGCTTTATTCTTCTTTTATAACTTAACAACTCTACAGGTAGCAACTAGATCTGAGCAGCAGCATCCCTATGCCCTAAGTTGGAACAGTTGGTCCCCGTTTGAAAGGCAATTACTGGCAGACCCCTGAATATAAGGACTAGGGAGAATCCCTCCCCTTTTCCTTTGGATCCTCTGGGCACAACCGTTCTTTGAGCGCCAACCAGGAGCTACACCTCCTTTCCGCGCCCTCCATTTGGCGCCGCTCTCTGTGTCTGCACCGCGCATCCACCCAGTCTGCTATCTGTGCTGGGTCACTCCCTGGATTGCTTTCTAATCTAGGAATGTTGGTGGGAGGAACCTCTGTCAGCTGCGGGCCCTGGGAAAAAGGGGCGCGCTCCTCTCCCAGGAGCGACTGCTCTTCCTCTGAATCAGAACTACTCTGGGATTCTATGGGCTCAGTGTCCACCCTGACACAGCCTCACATCTCTTAGGTCACAGTCCTCAAGCCCCTCCTACTCCTGCTCACTGCTTCTCACAGAGGGAGGTAAGGAGGAAGCTTCATGTCCAGCCATCTGGGAGTTGGTAACCTGAGAAGGAAGCCTACCCATATCTGAACTGGCTTGGGAAAATGCCTCCCCTAGTTCTGGCTGCTCCTTTTCTGAATCTGAGCTGCTAACTATCTCCCTGCACTCTGTGCAGAAGTACATCCTATTATCTTTCCTGAATCTCTCACAATTCTGATTCATTGGATGACCCAAGTTTCTAGAGACCTATCTTCTTTCTCCACATCATGCAGCTGAACTGGAGACAGCTTCGTTGCCCTGCTCCTGATGCAAGGTTGGCATGGAATAGAGGAGGAGGAAATGGACAGATGTCAACCTCCTCTCATCAAATCCTAGAGATATGGAAATCAGCAAAAAAAAAAAAAATGAGCTTGTCAAGGTTCCTTGTGTTCTGTCTTGAAGCTCGGTCTGGCATGTATCTGTCTCAGATTGTGAGCTGTTTGTTTGTTTGTTTGTTTGTTTCACATGAACGTTGCTAAGTACTTGGGTGTGTCCTTGGTGCACACTCAGAAGTACACAATCTTCTCTCATTGATTAAAAGGGCACAGGAATGCCCATTCAGTTAAGGTGAGTCACCCCCCCCCCATTCCAAAAGGTTCTACCATTGTAAGCCTCAACATCCTACTGCTTATAAAAATGAAAACTTTTGATCTAATAATTTTAACCTGGGCATCCATGATCTACCTGATGAGTTCTACAACTGAGCATTAAAAAAAAAAAAATCAATCCAATACAAATTGTCACAGGTACAGCAAGTTAAAGGGTGCTGGAAATTGATTGGGGCCCTTGTGCTGCATTTTGGATTTCAGAAATGTGGTGTGTCTTCTGCTCCTCTCATTTGTGCATTTCATCCCCACCCCTCCCAAATTCTCTGAGTGTCAAACTGCATATTACTTTTAAAAGGTAGCTAGGTTTACTTCTTTTTTACTCAAAACTAAGCTCATGGTACCTCATATGGATCAGGACTTTTGAAATTATACTCTGAAGTGAAATGCACACCTCCTCAAAAAGCTTGAATAACATACATCAGTTGTTTTCACCAAAAATTGAAAGAAATATATGATAGGCTGAGCTGCAGCTTGGAGTAAAAAGGACAAATGTGTCAATTTTCAGCACATTTAACCTGCTGTATCTGGGACAATTTGTACCGGATAGATATGGATTTTTTGCACAGCTGTAGACCTCATCAGGCAGATCATAAATGCCAAGTTTCACAGTATTAGCTCAACAGGTGTCATTTTTATAAACAGTAGATGTTTGAAGCTTATAATGGTGGAACGTTCTTTGAGACTCACCTTAACTTAGATTCGTTTGCTGTGTACCTCATTGCACTGGTCTCTTTTAATCAAGGGTGTATAGTTTCTAGTGCTGTGCTAAAAATGTCAATTCTTTCATTTTTGGCATTTCATGGGGGTGGGGGCAAAACAGAAACTCTGGCAGAAGAGTTTCTCACCTGGGAGAGGTGAGAATTTTGGAGAATTTTCTCCTTGGTTTCCACTTACCTTTTTAAGTGCAGGTGGTTGTTGAGGGGTCTTCTCTTTATTTCTATTTAAAAACACAACAAAACACCCCCCTGCACTTGCAGGAGACTAGGACTCTTCTCTAGTTTGGAGTTCTTCCTGAATGCCTATTGGAGAGGGCGAGGCCACATGGTCTCTTGAGAGTTCAAACATAAATGCCAGGCTGGAGAACAATCCTGGGCTCCTACAAGTGCAGGGGGTGTTTTTTTTTAAAAAAAAATAGAAAGGAGACCTCTCAAGAATCGCCTACATGTGGAAACCTTGTCTCCGTCCCCAAGGAGAAGATTCTCTGAAATTCTCCCTTTCCCTGAGAAAAAGGCAGAAAAACACTGCCTCTTTTGCAGGAAGAGAAAAAAAAATCCTGAAAAATGGGGGCAGGATTCAGCACAGCACTAATATTTTCCTGCGTTCACCATTTCCATAGAAATAATTGAGGTTGCAATCTTATATCCAGTTTCCCTTAAGTAAGCCCCACAGAACCTAATGGGACCTGCTTTTGAGTAGACACAAATGATAATGTGCTGCAAGTTCATACAGGGAGAGTTCATATGTTTTGAAAGGCACAAATCTAAATATTGCATTTTCAGTACTTTAATCCCATACGTAGCAGCCTCATGGTACTTTTCATTCAGTAAGAAAATGAACATAACCACAAGGGACACATGGCCCACTGGGGAAAGAAAGCTACCTTATATTTTCATATATATACCTAAGAACAACAAGCAGCCCCTGCACATCGCTTGAACATAATAGTCTCAAGAAGGACAAGACTGATCCAAGTGTATCATATGTAGCAGAACATGGACTCTACCTCTCTCACACGCAAGTATGAAGAGGTGTGCTGGAAAATATTTAGAACGAGTAACAGGTTTTCAACAGATTTATTTAGTGTTTATCATTATTGGGGCTGTTATATCCCTTTAACGAGTTTCTCGGGGCAGCTAACAATCAAAGAACAGAATTATGAATGCAAAGAATGCAATGCGTTCCAAGAAGGTCAAGCAGTGACGTCTGCAAAAGGTTCCTTCTTCTCCCTACCAAAAATTGTTCTCACTTTATATTGGAAAGGTGTGATCAAAAGGTGTTCAGCACTAACGAGTGATCGAGTAATAAAGTGGAATATTAGACAGATCTCCCGAGATGCATCTCCCTTTTCTGTCTTGGAAAAGCTTTCTTCACACTTTAGGCTGAGAATTTGAAAGGCAAGCCAGAAGCCATACATTCATAAGTGTGTTGTGTGTTTGGGAATCAAGGGCTGAACATCTGACAATTAAATACCTAGTATGTGTGTGTCAGATGGGGGGTGGGGTGGGGGGAATGCACTCCTTAACTAACTAAACTCTAAGTCAGAATTCCCCTTGATTGTTAAAGAGTTTCCATTGTGTAATTACTGACAGAATATCAGGGAGAAATGCAAATAATTATCACACTGTTGATGATGACACCTTACCTTGGCTATCTATATTATATATAATGAGGAGATCACACACACACACACACACACACACACACACACACACACACATAGAGTTCTCTGGTACATGTGGATTGTATGTTATTATGGCATTTTTGCTAGATCCTTAACATGTTTTAATGGCCTGACTGTTTACGTCTGCTTTTACTGGTTAAGTTGGACTCAGCTCAGAATTTCATAATGAAATCTCACTGCCTTTCTTATTTTATTTCTGGATTTAGGTGCTATGATTTTGTGATTATCTATATTTTGTATTTTAAGAGTATTTGATGGGATTTTGTTCTGGATTACATAGTATTTATTATGGATTATGTTATTGCATCAACTGCCTTGAGAGGGTTATATTGCCAGCCCTTAAGGAGGTATACAAACATTTAACATAAAATACGATGCTTTTTTTGATAGGTTGTATCCAGACTATGGCTGCAATCCTATACACACTTAACTGGGATCCAATTGAACTGAGTGGGGTTTACTTCCAAATACATGTGTACAGGATTGCACATGAAATTAGTTGCACTTCAGCTGGATCCAACCCAGCATTGCTAAACAATGTTAAACTGCGTTCTTGTGATGGACCGTAGTAATGAGCTGAGCTACGCTAAACAAGATTTAAAAAGAGAAAGTATCTGAAGGCGAGCACTGGCAAAACAGCAACAACTAAAAACAGCAGGGGGTGGCCCTTCCCCATGCTAGTCCTCTTGTCAACAAAATACCACGTCTTGGCAAGCAGAGCTTCAGAGGCAGCCTACCTGTAAATATCTGCTGCTTACAGCAGTACAACAGAGGAAGGTTTTTATCTTCATGCCATGAGCTTCTCAAAGGACTCTGTCTGGCTATTACTAGAAACAGAATGCTGGACTAGATGGGCTGTTGGTCTGATCTAGCAAAGTGAAAGTGATGTTCTCGTATATCTCTTATGTATTATGGGCTTGCATATTTCCTTGAGGGCATGGTAGCTTGAATCTGCAGCCATGTATGGACTCCACATTCTTGCCCAATGAAAGCAATACCTGCCCTCTGTTTTAGTTCCCCTCTACTCAGGACTGGCTAGGCCTCATCTGGAGTGCTGTGTCCAGTTCTGGGCACCACACTTTAAGGAGGATGCAGACAAGCTGAAGAGAGTTCAGAGGAGGGCAACTAAGATGATCAGAAGACTGGAAACAAAGGCCTATGAGGAGAGTCTGAAAGAACTGGGCATGTTTAGCCTTGGGACTGTTGGGAAGAGAAGACTGAGGGGAGATAGGGTAGCACTCTTTAAGCCCTTGAAAGGTTGTCACAGAGAGGGAGGCCAGGATCTCTTCTCGGTCATCCTAGACTGCAGGACACCGAATAATGGGCTCAAGTTACAGGAAGCCAGATTCTGTCCGAACCTCTGGAAAAAAAACCTGACTCTTAGAGCAAGACAACAATGGGACCAATTACCTGGGGAGGTGGTGGGCTCTCCCACAGTGGAGGCATTCAAGATGAAGCTGGACAGCCATTTGTCAGGGATGCTTTGACTTGGATTCCTGCACGGAGCAGGGGGTTGGACTTGATGGTCTTATACGCCCCTTCCAGCCCTATTATTCTATGATTCTATGACGCCAGTGGTTATGCTGTGACTGAGAAGAGAGAATTGAGCATAAATTTTAAAAGCTGGTGCAAATACCAGACATTCTTGTCCAGGGTTGGAGCATATGTTCTCTGCTGAGTTCCAGGGAAGAAAGATGCAGAGGAGGATTGAGTGAGAGATGCTCACAGGCAAATGGGAGAGTCTAACCTCAAACAACACAGTCAGCAGAACACATGGTTCAGATATTTATGTGCTGCACTGATGTCTCACTTCAGACTGAAGGTGGAGGGATCAGATCATTAAATGTGCCTGGAAAAAATGTGTGCAATCTCTTTGCCGATGGGAAATAATAGCTACATTTCTACATGCATGACATTATTTTTTATGGGAAACCATTCAAACATGTGATTGTCTCAGTCATCACCAATCTACAGTGATTCAGTCCACCAGCCCTGAAACATGTCATCCTATTGAACATGTAGCTCAGCTATAAAAGAGACTGCCAATGTAACAAATGAGTGATGCCAGCCAGCTACACAGTTTCCCATGTTTCACACGATGCTGTTGACTCTTCCTATTGTCTGAAGAGGATCTGGTCGTGGGACATATTCTGTTACATACAAACATCTAAATATTAGAAAGCCAATACTAGGAGAAGTTTATGCTGTATAAAACTTACAGTATAGATAGAAATATGTATCACCCACATACATTTTGAGGTGATACATGCAGATGGGGAACTACAGCTAGGGTTGAAAGAATCAACGAGGCTCAAGGTTATCAAAGTTCTCCAGTTTCCACCTTGAAGTGAGTGAAGTTCACCTCATTCTCATTCCTGAATGTCATTGTTGTTGATTAAATAGGAAAACTGCACAATTGGGTGCACATTTCTTTTTTAAAAAGAAAGAAAAAAGTATGCACCCAAATGTGTACTTTCCCTCTATTCACTAAGACCTGAAAATGCATATTTTCCCTCAAATGCACATTTTTATAGTGTGCATTTTTCTAATGAACACATTTTTCAAACATGATTGCAAGCTCAGAATATGCAAGATTTGCAACAAAATATACAGAATTTGACCAAAAAATGTGCTCATGTGCATGTTTGATGTTGCTGCTGTTTAATGAATTGAAACAAAATTCTTGTACTTCCCTATGTACAGCACATACTCACTGAGGACTCACTACATGAATAGTTTCTAAGTCTTAAATGGCAAGACTTTAAATGATCTCTCACACCATGCCAATTTCTCTCTTGATAGAAGAGAAGACTGAATGGAGAAATCAAACATTCATCACCGAATTTATCCTCTTGGGGTTTGGGGATTTTCAAGAACTACAGATTCTGGTCTTCTTCGTGTTTTTAGAGATCTACATGTTTACCGTGGCAGGTAACATCCTCATCATTGCCCTGATCGTAGCTGATCATCAACTTCACACCCCGATGTATTTCTTCCTAGGGAATTTATCTTGCTTGGAGATCTGCTACACTTCTACCATCCTGCCCAAGGTCCTTGCCAGCTTCATGACTGGAAACAGAACTATTTCAATTTGGGGATGCACTGTGCAATTTTACATCTTTGCTTCTCTGGCTAGTGTCAGTATTTAGCAATATGCGAACCACTACACTATGCAACAACTATGAAAGAGAGTCTGTGTTTTAGCCTGGCAGGTGTGTCTTGGATTAATGGGTTTCTGGCCATGTCTGTAATGTTGTACTTAATGTCAAGATTAACATTCTGTGGCCCCAATGTAATTGACCACTTCTTCTGTGATCTTACACCTATCGTGAGGATTGCCTGCAATGAAACACAGAAAATGGAACTGATGGCTTCAATCTTCTCTACATTGTTCACTTTGCCCCCATTTTTGTTAACACTGACATCATACGTCTTTATTATATCCACCATCTTGAAAATCCCATCCACTGCTGGAAAGAATAAGGCATTCTCAACTTGCTCTTCCCATCTCATAGTTGTTACCATATTCTATGGGACCTTAATCATAGTGTATGTACTGCCGAAGCACAAGACACTGAGTACCCTAAACAAAGTTTGTTCTGGGTTTTATACTGTACTAACTCCCTTAGTTAATCCCCTGATCTACAGTCTGAGAAATAAGGAGGTCAAACATGCCCTGAAGAAATCTATTCAGGGAGGTATTTCTTTCATAAGGACTCAGAGAGTGTAAGGCAATGCTTTGAAGGAAGTGGCATGCACTACAATCTCTGCTTCCATGACAGAACTAGTTGCTCTTTCTGTTGACCTCTGACTCAAATACTCTTGATGTTAGTAAGTAAGTGGCTTCAACGTTACCAGCAGTACTCAAGGGCATGATCCTATGAATGTTAAGACAGAAGAAAAGTCCTACAATTCCCAGCATGTCCCAGCCAGCCATAGGATAAGATTGTGCCCTAAGTATCTTTTCTTATCACCCTTCCTTCCATCTTGTCTGAACTATGTGGATATTTGGCAGCCTCCAGAGTCTGAGGCTGCCAAGTATCCTAATGCAGGCCATTGGAGCACAGAGGCAACCTCCTCTCAACAGCAAAAACAATCTCATTGTATGGCTGCATAAGTCAGTGCTTCTTCTCTTTCTGCCTTGGAGTGCCAGTGTTCCTACTCTTGGCTCTCATGTCCTTTGATCGCTCTGTAGCAATATGTAATCCACTACACTATTCTTCTGTCATGAATTTCAGGCTCTGTACTAGGCTCGTCTTTTCTTGCTGGTTTTTAGGATTTGTTTTTTGATCTGGCCTGTGATTGCTATATCAAAACTGCCATTCTGTGGATCTAATATCATTAACCATTTCTTCTGTGATATTGAACCACTCCTCGCTCTCTCTTGTTCCAGCACACACTTCATTGAGCTTTCTGATTTTATGATACCTATACTCGTATTTCTGGGATCATTGGTACTGGCAGCCATATCCTACATTTCTGTCATCACCATGGTGCTGAAGATCCCATCAAGCACTAGGAAGCAGAAGGCTGTCTCCACCTGTAGTGCCCACATCATTGTGGCTTCCATACTATGGAAGTGCCATATTCAAGTATCTGAGGCCATCAAAGACACCATCTCTGGATCTCAAGAAAGCTGTGAGCATCTTGACAGCTGTAGTAACCCCTGTGCTCAATCCTTTTTATCTACACACTGAGAAATGAAAAGGGCGGTGAAAGAGGCTCTGAGAGACTTACTCAAAGGAAGTGTGCATTTAAATCTACAAACATTAAATAAATACATAAATACACTTTCTTCTATTTCTTTTGCAAAACCTGCCATATTTGGGTTTGTTGAGGACGCATGCCTTTCATTGATGTTTCACTGACGGTGAAGTCCTGAGCAATGGCTCAAAAGTTCATAGGGTTTCCCTGCCCCATGAAAGCCTATGGCAGAACTGCTGACAAAGTTATCTCAGGCATACCCAGTTCCACTCTGAAGCTAGAATGCTGCCAATACTTCAGTGTTCCTGCCAGCGCTGTGACAGTGGGGAAGGGGTAGCAGGACATTCTCAACTGAGATAAGAGTGAGGTGATTTTGAAGGGAGAGGGAGTGACTAGATGTACACTACTGCTTTATAGCAGTATTGAAGTGCATTGGGAACTGTTGGGGCACATTACACATTTGATGTACCACTTGTGTAGTGATCTTGCTTGCTTTATATTCCACATTATCCAATATACCACAGCAAATGTCATTGTGTGTCCTACAAGGTACAAATGTGCAAGAGGGATATAGCGTTGCCATGATGGGATTTTAATGATATGACAAAAGGTGTAGATCTCAGTGATTGATAGATCACTGATGAAGATGGAATAGGGACGGAGAGGGGAAAAAAATGTATCCTGAAATCTTGTGTACCCTTACTCTGAAGCCCTGCTGAACATAGACATATCTATTCATTTACATACATACACCCAGGTAATAATGTGTGTGTGTTTCAGAATCATTCAGAATCATTATTTATTTGTTTGTTTGTTTGTTTGATCGATTGATTCATTAGCCACTATTGTATCAGTATTGTGCCAGGGCTAATACTTTTAAGGATCTGTGATAAAGTGGATTAAGGATCTGTGATAAAGAGTCTGGCAAATGCAGAGGTAATATGCATAAGAGGGACCATCTGCCTAGGCAGTGCAGGAAGAAGAATCGCTTGTTGTTTTTGGCTGTTACTGTTAAGATGGCTTATGGTCATCAAGGGGCTCTCGGCCTTCACTGTCTTATGCTCAAATAAAGAGTGCCTCTCCCCCACTGTGGATCCCCCTGTGTGGAGCCAGGTAAGGGATTCGTACATCCCTATACTCAAGGCAGTTTAAAATCGGACGAACTACAGAGAGATATAACCTTGGTTGAAACTATAATAAAACAAAGACATTTAATTAAAACACAGTTTAATGCACAGAAATGCAGAATACAAATTACACCCACCCAACAGACAAGCACACATGCTAAAAGCCTGCTTGGACAAAATGGATTTGCATGCTGGTGGAAGGACGGCAGAAAGGGATCCAACCTAGCATTCCTTGGCAGAAAGTTCCATAACCTGACAGCAGCCACCAAGAAGCACCTCTCTCAGGTCACCACCAAACAAGCCTTTGAAGGCAGTGTTACCAAGAGATAGGGATGTTAGAGAATTCCTCCATGGATCCCAGGGGGGCCGAATTCCAGTGAATTCGGCCCCCCGGAATCCGTGGTGGAATGGAGCAACCCACACCCACCACCCCGCAAAAGCCCCCAGGAATGGAGTGTACCTGGTGGCGGCTCCGGCTGCAGCTTCAGTTCCCGCGGTGGCTCCAGCGGCGGCGGCTCCAGCTGCTGCCGGGCTGCTGTGGACACAAATGGCGTCCTGAGTAGGGGACACCATTTGCGTCCCTATGGTAGCCCGTGATAGGCTACATAAATATTTATATTTATATTTAAATATTTATGTAGCCTATCATAGCTAAAGCGGGGACACAAATGGCGTTCCCTACGCCATTTGCGTTCCCGTTTTCTCCATGATAGGCTACGTAAATATTTACGTAGCCTATGACAGCAAAGTGGGAATGCAAATGGCATGGGGGATGCCATTTCCATCCCTGCTTTAGCCGTGATAGGCTAAATAAATCTTTAAGTAGCCTATCACAGGGCAGCGTAGGGACACAAATGGCATCCCCTACACAGGACGCCATTTGCGTCTGCACCAGCCCGGCAGTGGCTGGAGGCCCCACTGTGGGTTGTCCCAGCCGGCAGCTCCATGGCCTGGCCACGGAGCAGAGCCAGCCAAGTAGGACTTCGGGGGGAGGAACGGATTGCCTCCCCCCGTCGAGGATTCTGCGGAGCCACCGGCCGGCTCTGCCAGCAGCCGGACATCTGGCTGCTGGCTAGCAGGGACGCAAATGGCGGCTGCTGTAGCTGCCGCTGTTTGTGTACCTGTATCCAGCCTTGATAGGCTACGTAAAGACTTACATAGCCTGTCACGTCTGGGTTAAAAAAAAAACACGTGCGCAAATGGTGGCTGCTACGGCCGCTGCCATTTGCGTTCCTTATTTTTGGCCATCTTAGTCTACATAAATATTTACGTAGACTAAGACCGCAAAAATAAGGGGAAACGCAAATAGCGTAGCGGGCGCTATTTGCGTCCCTTTTTGATTCACCGTTTTAGCCTATGTAAATATTTACGTAGGCTAAAACGGTGAATCAAAAAGGGACGCAAATAGCGCCCGCTACGCTATTTGCATTCCCCTTTATTTTTTTCGTCATAGTCTACGTAAATATTTACGTAGACTAAGATGGCCAAAAATGAGGAACGTAAATGGCGGCTGCCGTAGCCGCCACCATTTGCATACACGTTTTTTTTTTTTTTTTACCCAGAGCCCTCTGCGGCCAGAAATCCGGCTGTGGACGGCTCTGGCCTGGGCCTGGCCGGCTGCTCTGTGGAGCTGTCGTGGAACACAGTCGGCCATGGAGGATTCTGGGGGGGAGGAATGGATCGCCTCCCCCCGTCGAGGATTCCGGGGGGAGGGATGGAATGCCTCCCCTGCACCATCAAAATAATCCACAGAAAGGTAAGTGACTTTTGTACATCCGTGGCAGAATTCTCTGACATCCCTAGTGAAGTGCAGGGACGCAAATGGCATCTGCTACGCCAGACACCATTTGCGGATGAAGACCGGCCGCAGCCGGAAGTCCGGCTGCGGCTGGCCCTGGGCGGCAGCTCTGTGGACTCACCATGGAGCAGAGCCGGCTGGGGAGGATATTGGGGGGACAACTGGATTGCCTGCCCCCCACAGACCCTGCAGTGGAACCAGGTAAGTAGGGTTCATACACCCCTAACCCAGCCCCAAGCAATACAAGGCTTTAAAGGTCATAACCAGCACTTTGAATTGTCCCTGGAAAAAGATCAGTAGCCAGTGAAGCTGTCTTAACAAGGGAGACACATGCTCCCTGTAACTGTATTCTGGAGCAGCTGAAGTTTCCAAACCATTTTCAAAGGCAGCCCCACATAAACCATGTCACAGTAGGCCAAACGAGATGTAACTAAGGCCTGTGTGACCATGGATGTATCAGGCATCTCTAATTTCTAGTGCATTGGGTGTGATCCCTCCTTCTTGTCTTCCCTTTGAGGAAAGCTGGCTTGCATTCATGGAAGCAACACAGGCACTTCTTTCTTGACTACTTGTGATGCACTCAGTTCCTCTAGAGGAGTTAACTGACTGTAATAGGCCTTGGACTGATGGGAAGACAAAGAGGATCAGAAAGAGGAAGTCTGGCCACAGTTTTTCCCACTAGTTGACCAAGGGAAGGCTGCACAAAGTGGCGGGGCTCCCACCCAAATATTGGAAGAAGAAGAAGAAGAAGAAGAAGAAGAAGAAGAAGAAGAAGAAGAAATTACACACTTTCACACACACAATATAAAAGAGGGTAAGAATAGAAGGCTACACTTTGTAGAGGATAGTCCTCCTGAAAATAAGTTGATTTGTGAAAGATACATCCCCTTGGGTTCAAATAACCCACTCTTGAAACTGAAGAATGGGGCGTGTTTAAATTCCTAGAGTTTCAGCGAGGAAAAATCATTTTAAAACAGACTGCAATGGCTCTTTTGCCTTGGCATAGCTAAGACCTAAGCAGACAGACTCTGGGGAGCCGGAGCAAAAAGGTGGTGGAGCAGGATGGCAGAACAATAGTATCCAGTGACTCTTAGCAGCTCTGTCTCTGTGTAATAGAACCAACAGGAGCTACTGGGTCTATCTAAGCTTGTCCAGGGTGAGCGAAGGAGATACCTGGCTCTGGGTAGTTATGGAACTCTAAAATGTACCTGTTCTGGGAAGTAGGTTGGAATCCTGTGAGGATTGGGTAGGCCAGGATACCAATTAATTTCAGTCACATGATCACCGACACCATGTCACTGAATCAACAAGCACCAGTTGGGGAAATTGGCACACTGATGGCTCAGACCTAGGAGCTCTTATACTATTGAAACAAAGGTTTCAAAGACATAATGGGTGTCCGATTTGGCATGACAAAGAGACAAAGAGATTGGGGGGGGGGATTCCCAGATTGGGTGAATAGCCATTCCAGGCTGAAAACAAAAGGTTAGGATAATTCTTGGCCACCATCATCATGAATGCCAAAAGGGATGATCTGAGATGCACAAACTAATCAAGAGAGTGCTGAGCCTGCGGTGATTCAAAATTGTGACCTTTCCAAAAACACTGGCCAATTCCTAATCTTGCACCTGGACCAGTGATTCAATCATGCATGAGGAGATCAGGGCTGGCATATGTTTGCATAATTAGATTAGAAAGTTTGCCTGACTTGGTCACCTGGGGCTTTTCCATATGCACAGTTTTGATTGCTAACTTGGCCCTTTATATTTCATCTGAAGAAATGCAGGCAAGATCATTTTGCCCTGTCAGTTTCCCCACCTTTGCTGAGCTTTACTCAGGCAAGCGTCTCTTAAAGTGACCATGTCAAATGCTCTGGGAGCCTGAAGTGCCTGCCCTGCCTCTCAGCAGCAAGCTAGGGATGTATCATGTATGAGAAATTCATTTCAGTTCATTTTTGATCAGGATTTTAGTAGGGATGTCAGAGAATTTTGCCACGAATCTCAGGGAGGCTGAATGCCAGCACATTCGGCCCACCGAAATCGGTGGTGAAACGGTCTGCCCCCCCACCCCCCCTGGGACGGGACTTACCTTGGGTGAATCTCCCTGGCGGCGGCGGCGGCTCCGGGGGTGGTTCAGTGGCGGTTCGGCGGCGGCGGCTGCTGCTGCGGCTGGTCTTCCAACCGGCTGCCGCCTCCGCCATTTCCAAGTTAAAAAAAAAAAAACTGTGATAGGCTACGTAAAGATTAAGGATGGACAAAAGTCCCTTACCTGGTCCCGCAGCTTGCTTCGCGGTGGGGGGGAGGCGCTCCATTTCTCCCCCCGAAGTTCTTGGCGGGGGGGAGGCGCCCCACCCCCCCGGCCGAAATTCAGGCCAGGGGGGAGGCGCCCCATCCCTCACTGCCGAAATTCAGGCCGGGGGGGAGCGCCCCATCTCCCTGGCCGCAAAATAAAAAAAATAAATTAAGAAAAAAAAACGTGATAGGCTATGTAACGAATTACATAGCCTATCACAGCGAGATTTTCAAAGTCAGCCATGATAGGCTACGTAAATCTTTACGTAGCCTATCACGGCTGACTTTGAAAAAAAAAAAAAAAGCATGTACGCACATGGCGGCGCCCATGGGCGCTGCCATTTGCGTTCCTTATTTAGGCACAGGTAGTCTACGTAAAGATTTACGTAGACTACGGCGAAAATAAGGGCAACACTATTGCGTTGCCCTTATTTTCGCCGTAGTCTACGTAAATCTTTACATAGACTACCCGTGCCCAAATAAGGAATGCACATGCGCTTTTTTTTTTTCAAAGGCAGTCGTGATACGCTACGTAAAGATTTACATAGCCTATCACGGCTGAGTTTGAAAATCTAGCCGTGATAAGCTACATAAATCGTTATGTAGCCTATCACATTTTTTGTTTTGTTTTGTTTTACTTTATGGGAAAATGGCGGCGGCAGCAGCCGGTCGGAAGACCAGCTTCCGTCCCTGCCCCCGCCGAACCGCTGCCGGGACCCACCGCCGAGAGGGACATTCGACAGAGGTAAGTCCCATCCCGGGGGGGGCGGGGGGGCGGAGAATTTCCCCACCAATTTTGGGGGGCCGAATGCGTTGGCATTCGGCCTCCCAGAGATTCGTGGAGAAATTCTCCACCATCCCTAGTAAACATTTACGTAGCCTATCACGGCTAGATTTTAAAAAAATACCGTGATAGGCTACATAAATGTTTACGTAGCCTATCACTGCTGAGTTAAAAAAAAACAAAAAAACCCGTGCGTATTCAAATGGTGGCACCCATGGGCACTGCCATTTGTGTTCCTTATTTTGGCACGTCTAGTCTACATAAACATTTACGTAGACTACGGCGAAAATAAGGGGAACGCAAACAGCATTCCCCTTATTGTCGACGTAGTCTACGTAAATGTTTACGTAGACTAGATGTGCCAAAATAAGGAATGCAAATGGCGGTGCCCATGGGCGCTGCCATTTGCATACACGCGGTTGTTGTTGTTTTTTAACTCAGCCGTGATAGGCTATGTAAACATTTACGTAGCCTATCACGGCTGACTGCAGGGATGCAAACGGCGGCGGCTACAGTTGCCGCCATTTGCAGACCCAGCCGGCAGGATTCACAGCGGAAGGGATGGGGCACCTCCCCCCCAGCCAGAATTTGGAGAGAGCCTCCCCCACACTGCGAATCAAATTTCGCCACAGGTAAGTGACTTTCGTACATCCCTAGATTTTAGGGATGTCAGAGAATTCCGCGATGGATCTCGCTGAGGCCGAATGCCAGTGCATTCAGCCCCCCGAAATCCATCGTGGAATGGCCTGCCACCCCCCCTGCCCCCTGCAGACCCCCCCCCCCGGGACGAGACTTACCTGGGGCAGATGTTCTGGATAGCGGTGGCTCCAGCGGTGGCTTCACCGGCGGCGGCTGGTCTTCCACCGGGTGCTGCTGCCGCCATTTGCAGTCTGTGTTTTTTTCTCTTTTTTTCCCCATAGATGTGATAGGCTATGTAAAGACTTACATAGCCTCTCGTGTCTGAGTTAAAAAAAAAAAAAATCCGTACGCTAATGGCGGCTATGGTACCGTCCACCCCGCTGCACGACTGACTCCCTGGCCGAGGTGCTTGAGGTGGTCTCGGATGTGCGTGTACAGTCCCCTAACTTACTGGTGTCGGGGGACTTCAACGTACATTCGGAGGCCATCCTCACAGGAGCACCTTGGGACTTCATGGAGACCATGGCCTCCTGGGAGCTGCACCATATTCTAACTGGGCCCACCCATGTAGCCGGTCATGCACTAGACCTTGTGTTTGTTTCTGGAGAAGCGGGGAGTGATCTGGAAGTCGGGGGTATATCCACCACCCCCTTTTCATGGTCAGATCACTATCTGGTGACGTTGGATTTCTCGGTTCCACAACCCCTCCGCAGGGGTGGAGGACCCATTAAAATGGTCTGCCCCAGGCGTCTTATGGATCCAAATGGATTCCTGAACGCGCTTGGGGATTCTCTGGGGCATGCCAACGGCCACTCGGTCGAGACCCTGGTGGGTGGCTGCAATGCCACAATCACTGGGCATTAGATCGGGTGGCTCCGAAACGCCCTCTCCCCCTGAACAGGGCTCGGACTGCACCATGGTTCAATCTGCGGTTACGAGCTCTGAAACAGGAGGTGAGACGGCTAGAGCGCCGGTGGCGGAAGTCTCGCTCCAAAGATGATCAGACACGGGCTAGAGCTGTATTTTCAGCCTATCACGTGGCGGTGAAGGCAGCAAAAAAGGAATATTATGCTGCCTCCATCGCATCTGCAGAGTGCTGTCCCAGGAGGCTGTTCCAAGTGGTCCGGAGCCTGGTCGGTCCTGTGGCTCCGGAACCACTGGAGCATTCTAAGGCCTCCTGTGAGGCTTTGGCAAGGCACTTTGCAGATAAAATTGATCAGATTAGGTGTGTTACTCTGCACGCTGTGGATACAGTTAGTGAGCAAGAGGCGGCCTGTGGCAAACCAGTTTTGTGGGATCGGTTCCAGCTTCTTCCTCCTGATGAAGTGGACAAGGTGCTTTCATCTGCAAGGCCGACCACCTGCTTACTTGATCCTTGCCCATCTTGGCTCATTATGAGCTGCAGAGAGAGACTGGGTGAGGGGATCAAGGCGGTGGTGAACGCCTCCCTTGAGGAGGGAGTGATGCCATCAGCCCTCAAGGAGGCAGTGATAAGACCGCTCTTAAAGAAGCCCTCCTTGGATCCTCAAGTTTTGAACAACTTTCGCCCAGTCTCAAATCTGCCATTTTGGGGCAAGGTGATTGAGCGGGTGGTGGCGGTGCAGTTGAAGGCACACTTGGAAGAAACTGATTATCTAGACCCATTTCAGTCGGGCTTCAGGCCTGGGCATGGGACAGAAACGGCCTTGGTCGCCTTGGTGGATGATATGAGGAGGGCTCTGGATAGGGGTGAATGCTCCTTCCTTGTTCTCCTCGACCTCTCAGCGGCTTTTGATACCGTTGACCACGGTATCCTCCTGGACCGCCTGGAGGGGTTGGGCATTGGAGACACTGTATTGCGGTGGTTCCGGTCCTTCCTCTCCGGCAGGTACCAGAGGGTAGCACTGGGAGAGGAGGTTTCGGACCCATGGCCACTTACTTGTGGGGTGCCACAGGGTTCCATCCTCTCCCTGATGCTATTTAACATCTATGTGAAGCTGCTGGGGGCTATCATCAGGAGGTTTTGGGTGCAGTGTCATCAATATGCGGATGACACGCAGCTCTACCTCTCATTCAAATCTTCACCAAGGTTGGCCATAGAATCCCTGTCCAAATGTCTGGAGACGGTGAGTGGCTGGATGGGGAGGAATAAGCTGAAGCTGAACCCTGACAAGACCGAGGTACTTTTGGTGGGAGACAAGAGGAGGCTGGGGGATGTTGACCTGGTGTTAAATGGGGTACGGCTACCCTTGAAAGACCAGGTCCGCAGCCTGGGGGTCATTTTGGACTCCCAGCTGTCCATGGAGGCTCAGGTGTCAGCTGTGAGCCGGACAGCGCTGTATCAACTCCATCTGATACGGCGGCTGTGCCCCTTCCTTCCCGACCATCTGCTCCCATCGGTAGTACATGCCCTGGTCTCCTCTCATTTAGACTACTGTAATGCGCTCTACATGGGGTTACCCTTGAAGACGGTTCAGAAGCTGCAGCTGGTACAGAACGCGGCGGCTCGCCTGATTAAAGGCAGCCGCCGGCGAGATCACATCACTCCAGTGCTGAAGGAGTTGCACTGGTTACCAGTTGTTTTCCGGGCCAAATTCTAGGTGTTAGGTTTTGACCTTGAAAACCCTATATGGTTCCGGCCCAGCCTATCTTAAGGAGTGCCTCCAGCAACACCAGACAGGCCGCTTAACAAGATCAGCCTCAGATGGCCTTCTCTCTGTCCCATCAGCCAGGACAGCTAGACTGGTGGGGACGAGGGAGAGGGCCTTTTCTTTGGTGGCCCCCACTCTGTGGAACTCCCTCCCTAGGGAACTCCGTCATGCCCCCTCTTTAATGAGCTTCCGTCGTGCATTAAATACGTGGTTGTTCAGGCAGGCATTTGGGGTGGGTTAGGGTATTTAAAAAAAAAATTTATGGTAGAATTTTATTGTTTTAAATGGTTTTATGGTGTGTTTTACATCGCCCAGAGTGGCTGGGTGACCAGCCAGATGGGCGATTAATAAATTTAATAATAAATAAATAAATAAATAAATAAATTTGCCTTCCTTATTTATCGCCATCTTAGTCTACGTCAATATTTACATAGACTAAGACGAAGAAAAGAAAGGGGAACGCAAATAGCACCCACTACGCTATTTGCGTTCCCTTTTCTTTTCTTCATCTTAGTCTACGTAAATATTGACATAGACTAAGACGGTGAAAAATAAGGAAAGCAAATGGCAGCAGCCATAGGTGCTGCCATTTGTGTACGCATTTTTTTTTTTTATACCCAGAACCCTCCACGGCCAGAAATCCGGCTGTGGACGGCCATGGCCTGGGCCTGGCCGGCTGCTCCACGGAGCTGCCACGGAGCACAGTCGGCCATCGAGGATTCCAGGGGAGAGGACTGGATCGCCTCCCCCCCATTGAGGATTCCAGGGGGAGGGATGGAATGCTTCCCACCCCACCATGAACAGAATCCACGAAAAGGTAAGTCACTTTCGTACATCCCTACAGGATTTACCCATTTCACACCCTCTGGACTGAAAATGGATTTGGCTGCAATCTCTGGTCAAAGTCCGTACATTTCTGAGCTTGCAATGAGATTTCCGGGCCAAAAAAATGTGTTTGACAGTATGCAGAAATTTGAAAAATATGCATTAAAAAAATCTTTACATTTGAAAAATGTGCACAAAATATGCTTTAATAAATGATAGAAGATATGTACTTTTCAAAGATGCACACATCTGATGCATACATTTGGAAAAAATACACACAGAAATGGATGTTCATTCTTCTTTTCCTCCCCCCCACCTTTTTTCCAGTTTTTCTTAATATACAGACACAGACTTGTATATATCCATAGAAATGAATACATATTAAATGCATATACATGAAAATACAACTTTCTAGGAATTATAGATAAGCTTCAACCAAAGTGGACAAGCTGTCCAATTGAGTATCCATGGATTTTCATGCAAGAAGAAGAAAAAACATACAAAGCTTGGAAGCTTGTAAACAAAGCTTAGAATCTGATACGAACTCGCTTAAGAATGAGTGTGAAGATGGAATTTGGAGAACGTCGGCGAGCTTGAGTTCTGTTGATTTGCACATTCCTACAGCCTGCTGATGAAAATGTTTTAGTGTTCAGTGATGAGACTCAATTTGTAACCCAATTATTTTTTGAGCTGAGTAGGGGTTTTTACCTTTACACTCCGGGAGAGAGCGGAGGACAGGCAGGCCTGGCGTGCTATGGTCCATGGCGTCATGAGGAGTCGGACACGACTTAACGACAACAACAAGGGTTTTTTACTCTTCTTCTTCTTCTACTACTACTACTTCTTCCAATATAGGGGTGGGAGCCCCACCACTTTGTGCAGCCTTCCCTTGGTCAACTAGTAGGGGTGTACGAAGCCCTGCTTACCTGGCTCCGCCGGGTTCCGCAGGTGGGGGGAGGCTGTCAGGGTGGAAACTGAGCCCAGAGAGCCTCAGAGCAGTTCGGATTCTGAGGAGGAACAGCAATCCATGGGAGAGGGGGGCCAGCTCATCCCTCACAGGCTCAGCACCTGGCAGAGATTCCTCCTGCCAGCATTCCTAAGATAGATAGTGACCCTGGCAGTGAGGGAGTACAGGAGGGGGGCTTCTTGGATGCTCGACGCAGACGCAAATAGCGACGAGCGATGGAAGGTGCGGAAAGGAGGTGTAGCGCCCATTTGGCGCACAAGCAATGGCCGCCTCCTGTGGACCCAAGGGAAAGAGGGAGGATCTCTCCCTAGCCATAAGTTCTGAGTCTTCAAGTGACTCTCTTTCAAACAGGGATCAACTGCCTATTTGAAGCTTAGGCCACTCTGCTGTTCCTAGCTTTAGTCACTGGTGATTAGCCTCTGAAAGAGTCATTAAGTTGTAAAAGGATTAAAGCTTTGAAAAGAAATCCTTTCATCTGTGTCTTGAGTTGGCGATTGGAATCTACTGAGAGAGGCCGCCAAGGTGCTCCTGACAGAGGCGATCTGTTCCTCCCCCTGGAATATGAAGATCTTTTGCAAATTTCTGTTAATTCTTATGAAAAACAAACGGAAATTATAAATGCTCATCCATCGGCACTGGCCATATTTGATAGGCACAGCAGTTCCCAATGTGGAGAGGACAATGATGTACCTGTCTGCCATATTGCTGTTAAAGATGAGGAGTCTATCAGAAAAAAAAAAATGAGGTGGCAACTCAAATAGGAACTAACATGGTTTAATACACAGGGTTTCAAACACAGTCTTTTAAGAGCAAAGCACTCAAAACCCTGAGCCTGGATGAATGAATCTGCCAATTTTGTTTTATCCCCTCCTTCACTACCTATATTTATATCTATACTCCACATACTCCACTCAAGTTCTTTTTGTCATGAATATAGAGAACTTCGTGAATTTCGGTAAGATCTTCTCAAAACTGAACTGAACTAAAACCCTGACTCATCCCTAGTTTCCACATCACTAATGTGGTTGATATTTCCCATTCCCATTCGCTATCTAGGTGTCTGGTTGGACACAATAGCTGGACCGGGAGGTCTATGTTGCCTGTTAGACTGTATACCTTAAATCTACTACACTAATAAATTAGACAGCCAGCTAAGACTAATTTGGATCTTGATGAAAAGATGCCTCTATGGAATACTTTCCTAAGGGCTTCTTTTACTTCTCTGTTTCTCAGGCTGTATATGAGAGGATTGACCACTGGGGTCAAGATAGTGTAACAAAGAGAGAAGACTTTGTCCAAGTCCCCTAGAGTACTGCTCTTTGGGAGCTGATACACGATAATTATGCTTCCATAGAAAACAGTGACTACAATGAGGTGAGAAGAGCAGGTGGAGAAGGCCTTCTGTCTCCCCGTGGTGGATGGGATCCTCAAGACAGTGACTATGATACAAACATAGGATGACAAGGTCAGTAGAAATGGAGGCAGGGTGAATGTAAAGGAGAGGAGGAATGTTAGTAAAGCAATTATGGAAGGGTCGCTGCACAGAAGCTTTACCAAAGGGATAAAATCACAAAAGAAATGGTCAATTTTATTGGGGCCACAGAAAGCAGACCGCAGAAACAAAGTCGTTATTAGGGAGCTTCCTAGAAATCCACTCACCCAAGACCCTATCGCTAGTGAGAGACATCTTCTGTTATTCATATGGGTTCTATAATGCAGTGGTCTACATATGGCTACATATCGATCATAAGACATCACTGATAAAAGGCAACATTCTGCCCCTATCAGGAAGCCAAAGAAAAAGAATTGTATAAAGCACCCACTGAAAGAAATAGTGCCCTCTAGAGAGAGGGTAGTGACTAGCATTTTGGGCAGTATGTTTGAGATGTACCAAATCTCCACACAGGACAGGTTCCCCAGAAAGAAGTACATGGGAGTATGAAGGTGCCAATCAAACAGTACTAACATAACAATGAGGAGATTCCCCATCATGGCTGCAACATAGATAAGTAGGAGTACCAGGAATACAAGGACGTGCAGCTCAGAGAAATGCCCAAATCCCAGGAGGATAAATTCAGTGACCACTGTTGTATTTCTTAGCCCAGTGTTCATCTTTGTTCCATCCACAGAACACAGGCAATGTCCCAATGTATAGGGGTTTTATTTAAAAAACAAAACAAAAAAAGTTAGTCTTTCCACCAGCACAATCATCAAATGCATATCTGAAGCCAATTCTGAATGCAGGAGTCATGTTACTGCTCTCTCTTTGCATTGATTCACATGGTCATATTCATCCCTTCATGAATGCAGCATCAAGTAGTAACTTGCTTGTGTGAATGAGACATTACAGATGGAGTAGCACAGCCCAAACTTCCATATCACTCAGTATCAGCTCAAACACAATCCTTTTCAAGGGAACCTATAAAGATGTGACACATCAAGAGATTAGAAGTCAAATGCTGTACATGCTTATGTATATAATACTGCCCCCTCCTAATTCAAAATAAACAGCAGGCTTCATGTCAGCTAGATCCCTGTGGGCTCTGACCTGTCACATCTCAAAGGAGATGGGCTAAATGAAGTTCAGCAAGTGTCCAGATTTTGGCATATCAACCCAGAAAATTAGTATCTCAGGTTCTCAACTATGATCATCATCATCATCTTCATCATCATCATCATCATCATCATCATCAGGACAAAGTTATATCCTAGATATTGAAGTATATGGAGTGTCTGGTATGATGGGCACATCTTGAGATGTCTGTTACAATGCATACATCACTGGAAGTCAGGATATATGCAGAAGAGGAAATGGTTGTCATAACAGATTTGAGAATTCTATCAGACATTTCTGAAGTAGTCTGGTCCATCCAGGCACATTGAGTTAGTTGCAGCAAGTTCCCACTTCAATCGGTGAGATGGGGAGTTTCCATTCCTCATTCAATTTGAATTCAGTTTAGGGATGGCGGAGAATTTCTCCCCAAAACTTCGGGGGGCCGAGCGCCAACGTGTTTGGCCCCCCGAACAAGTTTCGGGGAGAAATTCTCCGCATCCCCCCCGCACTCCCCTGGGATGGGACTTACCTTTGGTGAATGTCCCTCCCGGCGGCGGGTCCGGCCGGTGGTTCGGTGGGTATTCGTGCGGGGCGGGAGTGGCAGCCGGTCTTTCGACCGGCTGCCGCCGCCACCATTGCAATAAAAGAAAAAAAAAACGCCCCCGTGATAGGCTACGTGACGATTAACGTAGCCTATCACGGATAGATCTGCAAAGTCAGCCGTGATAGGCTACGTAAATCGTCACGTAGCCTATCACGGGTGACTTAAAAAAAAAAAAAAGGGTCTGCGGATAATGGCGGCCCCCATAGGGAGCCGCCATTCCCATTCCTTATTTGGTCACTGTAGTCTACATAAATCTTTACGTAGACTGCGGCGAAAATAAGGGCAACGCAAATAGCGTTGCCCTTATTTTCGCCGCAGCCTACGTAAAGATTTACGTAGACTACAGCGACCAAATAAGGAATGGGAATGGCGGCTCCCTATGGGGGCCGCCATTAGCATATGCGCTTTTTTTTTTTTTAAAGTCACCCGTGATAGGCTATGTGACGATTAACGTAGCCTATCACGGCTGACTTTGCAGATCTAGCTGTGATAGGCTACGTTAATCGTCACGTAGCCTATCACGGGGGCGTTTTTTTTTTTAAAAAAAAAACTTTGGAGTTTGCGGCCGGGCGAGGCGGGAAGCCTCCTCCCCGGCCTGAATTTCAGCCGGGAGAGGCGGGAAGCCTCCCCCCCGGCCTGAATTTCGCGGGGGGAGCAGTGAAGCGCCTCCCCCCCACCGCGAACAAGCTTCGACAACAGGTAAGTGACTTTCGTCCACCCCTAATTCAGTTTGCATTTCAATGTAGACATGCTGAATTTCATTCTTTTGAACCTCTATGCCAAATGAAATGCAGTTATCCTCCCAAATTTGCACTTCTTTGAAACTTGCAGTAGAGGTATGAAATCAAAAAATGGTAAAAGAATGTGCCTATTAAGAGGGAAAAAACCTTTCAAAAATGCATTGTAGTAGAAAAAATCCCCCCCATATACATTAGCCAACAATGCATACAAAAATGCATGTCTTATGAGAAATGAGCACCAAAAATGTGTATGAATTCTCATGTAAACCTTTGAAAATTATCAAATTTCAGGATGAATCAAACTTAAGATTGGAAAAATTAGAGACTGAGAGAAACCAACATTGATGGGTTTGTCCATCCTAAGTGGGACACATCATGATTAACTTTTCACATTGCCTTCAGTGCAGACTATATGCAACTAATGTATTCTGAATCCAACTCATTATTATGATTATTATTATCTTCTTCTTCTTCTTCTTCTTCTTCTTCTTCTTCTTCTTCTTCTTCTTCTTCTTCTTCTTCTTCTTCTTCTTTTTTCCCCCCAACCCAGAAGGACATCACTTCCACTCACTGTTTAAGAGATGCCCCCAAAGGCTGGGCCTATAGACACTGCACCAGCATATATGTTTCAGAATTTCCTCATCTCCACCTATAATATACATGAGAGAGTCAGAGACAGAGACAGACAGAGACAGAGGGAATGAGACAGAGGGAGAGATCTACAGCTCTAGACTTCAGAAGGCTTTCTCTAAAGGTGGCACAAGCCCTATAAGTGCAACCTGGGTACCCCACCTTTGCTACTTTTTTTGTTTGTTTGTTTTGAAACAGTCCACTAGTATGCACAGTATCTGAAGTTCTGGCATGTTATGCCTGTCTCCTTGCCTAAACAATAACAATGGATAATTTCAATAGCAGCTCCCTACTGCTCAATGGAAGGACAGATACTGAAGCTGAAGCTCAAATATTATGGCCATGTAATGCAAAGAAAAAAGTCACTGGAAAAGACCCTGATGCCAGGAAAGATTGAAGGCAAAAGGAGAAGGGGACAGCAGAGGATGAGATGGCTAGATGGAGGAAGAAGTGTTTGAGTCTCCTTTTTTTCTTTCTGCTATTGGTGTTACTTTTCCCAACCCCATCTTCCTTATTTTTCCACAGTCTAGTCATGAATTATTCAACAGACCAACAGTTCCAGATTATTCAAAATAGGTTTATGCCTCAGGTCTTCCTGAGATCTGAAGAACTGTGAACTATGTGTACCTGGCTAAGAGCTTGAAGTGTGCAGCCTGGAGTCCTGGACTGATCACACATTTCGCTGTCATATAACTGAAATTATATTGTAGAAGTGTCACCAGCAGACAATCAAGGATGATTAACAGTTTTAATTCATTGCTTAAAACAAACCCTACTTAATAATAATAATAATAATAATAACAATAATAATAATGCATTAAAAACAGGTTATCCACATATCCTCAAAGAATCAGTGGGAACTTACCATGAAATTCTGTCCCAGCCTGTCTGTGAGGTTTTGTAGAAGTGTGCCATCCACGTGAGATTAAGGACAGGATCAAAATCTAAAGTCCTATAAAAATGCTGTGGTTATGACAAACATAAGTAATTCTGGGACTGCTTCTGAGTTGGCAATATATAGGTTGAGACATTTTATCCCTTTTACTATTCTTATCTCTGTCTGTCTGTCTGTCTGTCTGTCTACCTATCTTGCCCCCCCCCCAATCTCTAAGGAATGAAAAAAAAACACAAAACTTTTTAATGGATGTGGATGTGCCTTTGAAGACTTCCAAGCTCCTTGGTAGTCAGAAAGTTATCTAGGAGATTGCATCCAGAGAGGAAGAATGCCTTTCTGCAATGAGACATGAACAGAACATGTATTTCATGAGATCCTCCCGGGAATGTTCTTCTACAGCAACGTTAGGCCAATGACTTCAAAGCTATTTGTACACACCTTGGAGAGAAATTCTGGATCAAACTCAATATTGGTCAACATCCTTAAACCAAGAAATGTCTTTCACTGTTCTACAAAGGGATAAATCCAAATGTATACCTTCTTCAGCTAGAAATTGCTGATTTCTTTGGAGATTTCTAGAAGTTGCTGGACTCCTCTTGAAAATTAAATAATGTATTATTGCTTTGTTTTTAAACCCACTAGTTCATTTGCATTTGACTGAAGCCCTGAACATTACTGATATGTTTGCATTTCCATGCTCCACAACTCCAGTCTTCACACCAATAAACACACAGATACCCTCTCCCAGCTCTGCAGCAGTAGTGTACAGAATATTAGGGTAGACCCAGAATCAACATGAATCTTTAGCTGTTGAGCAAGTGAAATGCCTAGATGAGACTGGGTGGAAATGTTATTGAGGGACATGACATCAATCTTCTGATAAAATCTAATTTTTGCTAGAGTTAGTCCTCTGCTATGGTTAGAGTGTTCGAAGCAAAATGTGGAGGGGAAACCACACCATCGATTTTCTGTGGGATGAAGTGCAACATTAGGGTGGGGTGCAAAACCCACTGGCCCCTGATGTGGTGCTCTTCCCAGTGGCACTTGAGGGATGTGGCAGGCAGCCATGTTTTTACTCAGAATCCTCTCTGCGAGCCGGACTACATCATCACACAGCCTCATTTACAAGGGCTGTTCGTGGAGGAGCACCAAGTTAATGGCCAGTGAGTTTCAGCGCCACCAACCCGCCATTATCCCCTTTTTAATGGCCCTTGAATGGGACTTCTAAGTTGGGAAGGTCATTTGTAGCCATCCCTAGTATACAGCCCATGTAATTGCTCCTGTTTTATTTTATTTACATACATACATACATACATACATACATGCATACATTGCTCCTTCATCCCCAAAGATGTTCCCTTAACAGTGTACATAGAATTATATTAAAAGAATACAATATAACAACAGTAAAATTAGACAGATACCTAGAAACCATGACAGCAGCACACCAAAAATCAATATATCAAACTAAAATAAAATTTACAATTTTAAAAGTTCAAAATTGCCCTCAAAAGTTTTGGCAAAACAGGAACATTTGGCTGAATTTGGCACTGATTTTTTTTTTTTAATGGTGCCGATCGTATCTCCTTCAGAAGGGCATTCCAAAGTTGGGGAACCACTTCCCTGCACAAGGGTAGATGGAGAATGGGGGGCCCTGCACACACCATTGAGTGGGTCTTGGGTATTGTGTTGCACCCACCCCTGAAACAAGGAGAGGCCAGGAGGCAATGTGCGGACACATGCAGCATCCGTGCAGCAGTCAGCATGGGGGTTAAGTGGCAGAGTATAAAAAGCCACCCTACCCTGCCCTGCCTTACACTGTCCCACTCTAACTACTTTTGGGGGCTGGCCTGCCCTTTAGTATTCAATGAAGGTTTTTCTGGTCACTTGGGGCCACACATAATTGCAAGTGTTTCCAGGGCCAAGTAGGGATATTTTTCCTGTCACCTGATTGGTCATGGTGGCAGGGTTCTTCATCTACTCCGTACTGGCCCTGTTGGGGAATATTAGGGGGTTGGATAAGTTGTGCAAGCATGGTTGTGCAAGCATAATGTGCAATCACTTGAACAACTGGTTGCGCAACTGCGCTCATGTAAATGCAACTTTAGTTGGATTCTCCTTTTGCGCATAGTTTGGGACCTAGTTTATGCTAGTACAATATCGTTTGAGCTAGCGGAATGATGCAGTTCGATCCTGACCAGTTGAACAAGGAAGCAAGCATGCCCAGTGCTGCTGGACCTGGTGGTAGCATTCTGCCAACACCGACTTGTGAGTAGGGATGGCAGAGAATTCCGCCACGGATTCCAGTGAGGCCGGATTCTAAAGATTCTAAATATTTACCTAGGCTAGAATGGTGAAAAATAAAGGAACGCAAATAGCGCCCACTACGCTATTTGCATTCCCTTTTTTTTCACTGTTTTATCTTACATAAATATTTACGTAAGATAAATCGGCGAAAAATAGGGAATGGAAATGGCGGCTGCCGTAGCCACCGCCATTTGCGTACGCTGGGATTTGGGGGGGGGGTTAGCCGTGAATTCTTCGTAAATTCTTATGTAGCCTATCATGGCTGTCTGGCTGGACGCAAATGGCGGCCGCTACGATGGCTGCCATTTGCATCCACAGCAGCCCATCCGTGGCTGGAAATCCAGCTGCGGACGGCCCTGGCCAGCTGCTCTGTGGCCTGGCCGCAGAACGGAGCCGGCCTTTGAGGATTCCGGGGGGGAGGACCGGATCGCCTCCCCCCGTCAAGGTTTCCAGGGGGAGGGACGGAGTGCCCCCCCACCGCAAAAGATTCCACGAAAAGGTAAGTGAGTTTTGTACATCCCTACTTGTGAGAGGGGAAGGGGAGGTATTAACTTGACAAGGAGGGTCAACTCCTTGACAAGGAGGAGGGTGTTGTGTGCTGATGCAGCATTCTCTAAACACCCCGGAGAGTGAAGGGATTGCTGGCATTGCAGAGCAAGTAAAAAAGGCAAGGCAAGCTCTGGTAGAAAGATGCAACATACGAGGCTTAAGTGGTCATTAACTTGGGCAGGATGGTCTTTTGAGACCAGCAGTGTGGGTGGAGCTGACTCCATCTCAAAGGACAGTGTTTAGGGCAGCATTCCTCAACATGGTGCCCTCCAGATATTTTGCACTACAACTCTCTTCAGCCCCATCCAGTAGGTCCAATGGTGCCAGATGATGGGGCTTGTGTAGTCCAAGATATCTGGAGGGCACTGAATTGGGGAAGGTTGGTGTAGGGTGTTCCTGATGACGTTGTAGATTTAAATTAAATGGCACTAGCTATGATATTTAGAAAATAGGGACGGATACTTATTAAAGAACCAAACCAAGTTATTTCACTAAAAATGCTTGTGTGTGGTAATGCCATTGGATGTCACACACTGCAGCAGGGCAGCTCACTACCCAGTTTGTCCATCAGTTGCTGAAGAATTTTGGCAATAGGCTTCAGAGCCCAAAGATCTGCACTGAAAATAGGTTGTCAGCAACCAGTCTGGTTTAAAAATAAAAATAAAAATCGACATAAACCTGCATTAGGACACACACATGAACAAGGTTACCACATGCATAAATTTTACTTTTGATCCTCAACCCTGCTTCAGAGGACAACTACGTCCCACCTCCAAGCATACACACTCCAAAACAATGCAGAGGAAAGAAGTGATGGGACATGGTTTGCACAAATTAGTTGGGTGATCAGACAGCATCAAGAGTGCCTGGACTAGCAAGAATCTGGAAGCAAGTATTCTGATGGTGTTCAAGAAGGAAGGATGAGGCAAGGAATGACAGCATCAACATTCCAGTGATTGCCATATGGTAAGTGTGTCAACAGTCACAGCAGTATATATCCCAGGTTATATCTTGGGCCTTCATGTAATAAAGGTGCGGCACACACCATCCACAAGAAAGTTGCCATGATATCCTGATCATGCAGAGGCCCTGTTAACATGATTCTTTGAGTTGGACACATCATGTAAATGGTTGCTCTGTACATGATTGGGTGTAAGCATAGAGATCCCAGCTCCTAATCCCTGCCATCTGTATGGTGGAAGAGAAGGAGCCATACCACTCCTCTGTTAAGCAAAGGTCCCAGGTAATTTACCAGATTGTACCAGATGTCTATGAGCAGAGGAAAGGTGTAGAAATAACATTCAAGCTAAAATGAAACCTCCATGTTGAGAGGTAGTGTACCTTTGCATGCTAGATACCAAAGATAAGTAAAAAGGGAAGACTAGCATATTAGCACTTTGATTGTAACCTCCCAAGTATCTTGCTGGCTGTTGGGTGATTTTTGCTGGCACACACACACTTCCTTTGCTTTTTTATTATATTACTTTTCTCTCTCCCTCTCTCTTTTCACATGGCTTGCTGTAGCATATCTTTCTCTTATCATTACCATGTCAGTTCCAGGTTCCTTGCACTTTAACTGAAGGTATAATTCTCATTCTGTTAGGGATGTCAGAGAATTCTGCCACGGATCTCGGTGAGGCCGAACGTCAGTGCATTCGTCCCTCTGAAATCCATGGTGGAACGAAGCCCCCTGCCCCCCCACCCCGCGAAATGGGCCTGGAATGGAGCACCTACCTGCTGCCGTCCACGCTGCATTGCAAATGGCAGCCGTGTCTGCTGCCGTAGCCGCCGCCATTTGCGTTTGCTGTTTTTTGTTTTGTTTTTTCTGTGATAGCATACATAAGTATTTATGTAGCCTATCACGGCAAAACTAACGGAACGCAAATGGTGGCGTAAAATATTTACTTAGCCTATCATGGAAAAAAACACACAAAAAAACAGAGAATGAAAAAAACAGCGAATGAAAAAAACAGCCGCTGCAAATGGCAGCGGCTACGGCAGCCGCCATTTGCGTTCCCTTTTTTTTGCCATGCAATAGGCTATGTAAATATTTACATAGTCTATTATAACAAAAGAGGGGTGCAAATGGTGTAGTGGCCACCATTTGTATTTCCTTTTTCTTTGCTATAATAGGCTACGTAAATATTTACATAGCCTATCACGGCAAAATACAGGGATGTAAATGGCATCGGCTACGGCCGCCGCCATTTGCGTCCCTGCAGCCTGCCCAGCGGCCAGATGTCCAGCTGCAGGCGACCCCGGCTAGTGGCTCCATGGAATCTCCATGGAGCGGAGGCAGCCAGACAGAATTTTGGGGGGAGGGACGGAGCACTTCCTCCCCACCGCGAATGTCACCCTTCGAAAAGGTAAGTGACTTTCCCTACATCCCTACGTTCTGTACATCACTGTTATTATGTTATTATGTTATTATATAAAAGGTCTTCTTTGCAGCATATTTTCCAAAATAATATAAAGCACTGATATGAACACACTTCAAATCCATATAATATATCATAACTGAAACCTTCAATAGGAGGAGTAGGTAAGGTGAGGTATGACATATCAGTTGAAAATCTGACAAGTAGCATTTCAGTGATATATACACTCAGTACAGCTATCCTTCCTGTACCAGACCCATACCTTGTTCTCCAACATCTATTTCCTTAACAGATTTCTCCCACCCCTCTACACAGTTCCAAAAAATGTCATGCCCCCAAATAGCATAACTACAGAAAATGCGTGAGATATACAATTGAGTAGACTTATATACAGCTGCCCTGTGGGAATAGCTCATTCCAGCTCCAAATTGTGGGTATTGTGGTTACAGAATTTGGATCTACGAAGTAAACATTGTCCTCTTTGAGAAAGTTAATTTAAATGTATGTGTAGTTGTCCAAATGGAGGTCAGGTATTATCTTTGACTGCATTCCGTTCGTTCTGTTTGGGATTTGAACATCTTCCTGAGTTCCAGGTTCCTCTCTTCTTGTTATTTCTCTTTGTCTACATTGTGACTGTGGCTGGGAACATTACCATCCTTTCCTTAGTTGCGACCAATAGACACCTTCAGACTCCCATGTACATTTTCTTGGGGAACTTGTCCTGCCTGGAGACATTCTACAGCTCGACCATCTTGCCAAGGATGCTGGCCAATATCTTCAGTGGAAACAAATGCCCTATCCCTGGCGCCAGCTTGTCTGGCAAAAGGGGGGGATGTTGCAGGCAGGGGGGTGAGAAGAGGTGGATGGTGCCTATTGGGCACCCCTCATGGCACCACCAGGCAGGGGAGGGGCCGGCAGAGCCCTCTTAAGTTCTGCACCCCTCCTGAACTAACTCTCTCGCTCTCGTAGCTTCCTCCCACCCTCTGTTAAGCAGTGTGGGTTTATGCTGGTTGCCCTTTTGGGAGCCATGTAGGAATTTTTGGCTCTCAGTTCAATTGGTCTTATACTGTGTGTCTCTTTGCCTACTTCACACTGTTATTGAGCTAGGGTGTGTCCGGCAGGCGAATATGGTCCAATCTCTCATAGGTCACTTTTCAGTTTGCGGCTAGGACAGGCAAAAGCAGAAAGAGATTAGGGATGGTGTGCTGGCAGAGGCACTTTATGGTGACAGGTGATGCCTGAGGCCCCCCAAACAGGTTGTGCGGCTTGGCAGGGGGATAAGGGTTGCCTGGGAAACCAACCCTCCTTACTCACCCAGGTGTTTGGCAGCACCGGGAGGGGGTGATGGGGGAAGGTCTACCTCCCCCAGAAGGGGCAGTCCGGAGGGGTGGAGAGATTGATGCCACCCCTCAGGCTGGGTGTGCTTTCGCCCAAGAAGTGCCAGCTAGTCGCTGGCACAGTCAGCTGCCCATCCTAGGTACCCCTTAGCAGATATTTTCAATAAATCTGGCCCAATTTTCAACCCAAGCCTTGTTGTTTGACCCTTCTTTGACCCATCTCCGCTCGCAATGCTGTGACATTCAATGGCTGCCTTATACAACTGTATTGCTTTAACTTTCTGGCAACTGCAAAATGTTATCTGTTGGCTGTGATGGCTTATGATCGGTACCTGGCCGTATGCAAACCATTGCATTATGCAGCAGTTATGAATGCCGGACAGACCCCTTTGTCTTCTGTTAGGATTATATTTACAAGCACGCACACACACACACACTTTGCTTGCAGTTTAGTGTTTGCTTTTCTTTTGCTCATGTGTGTGTATGCTTGTGCAGTGTGGACAAGCAAACAGTGTGTGTCAAAGGAGTACATGCAGTCCACATTCCCCAAAACAGTGGGCAAAGCACTACACACATTAACAGCTATTATTTAAATAATATAATGCTGCACTGGGTGTTGCAAAGCAAGCAAGCCCAATATGAGACATCTTCGGGGTCTTGGCAGGGGCAACGGTTGGTGAGGTGCTGCTGTGCCCATCTGGCAGGGTTGCTGTCTTTGTTTGTTTCCCTCCTACCTGCCAGTGTTTTCCCGCTTCGGCTGTTTAGCCAAAGAGACCCTGAGGCATTAGGGGAAAGGGGTTATTTGCACTCCAAAGGAACCTACAGCAAACTTTAGGGATAGTGACCTCCTCTCCATTTCAACATTGAACTTGATCATCCCTTTGTGAAGGGAGTTTGAGTTTCTCAGAACAGCACATTTTGTTTTGCCTAACACAAAAACGTCTGGGCTAAACTGTCTGAGATTTGGCAGGTGGGATGGCCTCCAGGGGCGCTGTGTGTTCCCCAAAATGTCTGCACTTATGTGCAAGCAGTGAAAAGTAGGGATGTATGGACTGGGTAAAATCTGCTCCATCTGTGTTTCAGGGATTGTCAGGCACATTTTGTTCCGTCGTCCACTCACAGACAGATGCGATTTTTTTTTTCATCACGTTGAAAAATACGTAAAAAGTTATGGAAGTATTTACGTAAGTATTTAGATGGTTTGCCTTACTACCTAACATTTAACGCATTGAATGTTTCCTCAGCAGAAACTTGTGTATTTTTCTACGAATTTATATGTGTAAATTTTGGGAAAGTAAAAAAAAAATCATCCAAACCCCACAGACTCCATGCGACCTGAGGAGGCCACTCCACAGCGGATTCTGCAGGTCGGATTCCTAGAAATCCAAGCTCATTTTAGTCCATCTCAAATTTCTCCAGGATCCCTACCTTAGGGGCAAAATGGTTGTAATGTAAACCTTTGTCCTATACCATTTCTTGCAAAAGTTTGGATCTAGATGTGTGAAAAGATGCTCACCTAATTCTCAAGTCAACCTGCACAATTTGAGGATAGAGAGGTACATTTGCCTTTACTTAGTTACGGCGACTGCAATGGAACTGTAGTATTTTTCTGTGTATTTTTTTTTTCAAGGAATAAAATAATTTCCAAATAATTACATTCATAGAGCAGCTTCAAGACAACTTAAACCAAAATTTAAAACATAGAGGCTACAATTCTACATACCTGGGAGTAAACACGATTGATCACAATGGGACTTATTCCAGGTAGACATGCGTAGGATTGTAACATAAAACAACATTTTTTTTCCAATTTATTCTCAATCTTATTCTCACTGAAATCCATTTCAGTGGATCTACTCTAAGCATGACTAAATATCCATCCTATTACTTTACCATATGCAAAAACCTCATTCTGTTTCTGTTATTTACAAAATCTACAGAAATAAAACATCATTCAGCTATTTTCTTCTAGTGATAATTTCAATTTGATCTCTGCATAAATGGGCTGTATAATAAAGCATGTGTAACAGACTCAGACTCCCAATCCCAGAAGGGCATGCACAACACAAGTCTAGCCAGGCAGTCTTTTGCTGCCTGAGTAAAGGACAAGCTAGATACCCCCACCACATTCCACTCCAGGTACAGCAGCAGACAAGACTGGCAGTTGAATTTGACTTCAAAACTGGCAATGGGACAGGGTCTTCCATAACACCTGAGAGTCGCATGCTATTTCCATACACATCTCTTCTGTTCTGTTTGAGGGGCATTTTGCCTCCAATAAAATATAATTCAAATTAATAAGACCTGCAGCATTGTAACAAACCATCTGTGCATTAACATTTTGCCTGACGCAACCTGTTGGGAAATATTTTGAGTTAGGGATGTACAATGATTTCTCTTCTACTTGCAAATCATCAGAACTTGTCCATTCACAACCATGAACATGAGCACGCACACCCCTCCAATCTTGCACATTCCCAAACTTGCAATCACATTTAGAAAATGTCTATATTTTTTTAATTGCACTTTAAGGTGGATATCCATTTAACAGCACAGTTACTGATGAGGGTGAAAGCCAAAACCTTTAGCTTAAAATACATTTTTGAATACTCTAATGTTGATCTTTCTATCTTTCTTCTATATTTTACCTTAAGACTGACTGCATCCTTGTTGCTTCACTGTTGTGCTGCTTTACACCAACCTCTCTCTCTCTCTCTCTCCCCACATTTTCGCACCTTAATCAATGGGGAGTGGGGAAGTGTGCACTTTTGAAAAACATACACATGAAAATGCACAATTTTCTAGGGATGTACGAAAGTCACTTACCTTTCCGTGGATTATGTTGATGGTGGGGGGGGAGGTGTTCCATCCCTCCCCCCGGAATCCTTGATGGGGGGGAGGCGATCCGTTCCTCCCCCCCGGAATCCTCCATGGCCGACTGTGCTCCGTGGCAGCTCCGCAGAGCAGCCGGCCAGGCCCAGCCAGGCCAGAGCCATCTGCAGCTGGATTTCCGGCCGCAGAGGGCTCTGGGGGGGGGGGGAAACCTGCGTACGCAAATGGCTGCGGCTATGGCCACCGCCATTTGCGTTCCTTATTTTTGGCTGTCTTAATCTACGTAAATATTTACGTAGTCTATGATGGCGAAAATAAAGGGGAGCGTAAATAGCGTAGCAGGCGCTATTTGCATCCCTTTTTGATTCACCATTTTAGCCTACGTAAATATTTACGTAGGTTAAAATGGCAAATCAAAAAGGGACGCAAATAGCACCCACCACACTATTTGCGTTCCCCTTATTTTCACCGTCTTAGTCTACGTAAATATTTACGTAGACTAAGACGGCCAAAAGTAAGGAACACAAATGGCGGCGGCCATAGCCGCCATTTGCGTATTGGTTTAAAAAAACAAACAAACAGATGTGATAGGCTCATAAGTCTTTACATAGCCTATCATGTCTTGTAAAAAAAACCCAAACAAACAAAGGGACAAGACTGCAAATGGCAGCGGTGGCAGCCGGCCGGAAGACCAGCCGCCGCCGCCACCGCCACAGCCGCTGCCAGAGCCGCTGCCGCCCGGAAGATCCACCCCAGGTAAGTCTCGTCCCAGGGGGGATCCGTGGGGGGGTGGGGGGTCGCAGGCTGTTCTGCCACAGATTTCGGGGGGCCGAATGCACTGGCATTCAGCCTCACCGAGATCCGTGGCGGAATTCTCTGCCATCTCTACAATTTTCCTGTTTAAAATACACACTTTCCCCATTCAAATGAAAAGAAAAATAGGTCACAAATGAGAATGGGAGAGAGGTGAACCTTTTGAAGTGGACTTCAGAGAACATCTCCAAGCTCGAGCTTGTGTGGTTCTCTCAGTCCTTACATGAAGTACATGTTTTCTGGTTGTGCTTATTGCTATACTATCTCCAATATTATGTGAATTTCAGTAACTTCCTATAACCACCTTTACCTTACCAAAGGCTTTTATTAGGGAATCCTTCACCTCTTTGTTTCTCAAGCTGTATATGATGGGATTGGCTAGGGGAGTCAAGACGGTGTAAAAAAGAGAAAATATTTTGTTTAGCTCTCTGAGAGTGTCAGTTTGGGGTAAGACATACACCGTAATTAGGGTCCCATAAAAAAGTGTCACCACAGTAAGGTGAGAGGAGCAGGTGGAAAATGCTTTTTGTTTACCCTTGGCAGATGGGATCCTCAGTATGGTGGCAATGATAAAAATATAAGATGTCAGGGTGAGTAGAAATGGGGGGAAGGTATCTATGGAGGCCATTATGAAGATTGCCAGCATTACCCATTTGATGTCTGTGCAGGAAAGATGAACCACTGGGCTGAGATCACAGAAAAAGCTGTTGATTTTGTTGGGGCCACAGAAAGTCAGTCCTGACAATGACAATATGATTACGGCTAGAACCATGATAGGGCATAACCAAGAGCCTGCTGCCAGCTGAATGGTCACTCTGGCATTCATAACTACTGCATAATGCAACGGTTTGCATATGGCCAGGTACCGATCATAAGCCATCACAGCCAACAGATAACATTCTGCAGTTGCCAGAAAGCTAAAGAAATACAGTTGTATAAGGCAGCCATTGAATGTCACAGCATTGTTTCCACTGAAGATATTGGCAAGCATCCTTGGCAAGATGGTCGAGCTGTAGAATGTCTCCAGGCAGGACAAGTTCCCCAAGAAGATGTACATGGGAGTCTGAAGGTGTCTATTGGTCGCAACTAAGGCAAGGATGGTAATGTTCCCAGCCATAGTCACAATGTAGACAAGGAGAAATAACAAGAAGAGAGGAATCCGGAGCTCAGGAAGATGTTCAAATCCCAACAGAATGAATTCAGTTATGATTGTTTGATTTCCCCAGTTGGTGTTCTCTGTCATATTTTTCTAGAATGATATAGTGCATAGTCAGATTGAGATAAACAGCCTGCATTAATATAAATATGTGAATTGCAGTCAGAGGTAATACCCGACCTCCATTTGGACAACTACACATACATTTAAATTAACTTTCTCAAAGAGGACAATGTTTGCTTCGTAGATCCAAATTCTGTAACCACAAAAACCAAAATTTGTAGCTGGAATAAGCAATTCCCACAGACCAACCCTGCATAAGTCTTCTCAGTTTTATATCTCATGCATTTTCTGTAGTTACGCTATTTGGGGGCAGGACATTTTTTGGAACTGTGCGGGAGGGGTGGGAGAAATCTGTTAAGGAAATAGGTGTTGGAGAACAAGGTACAGGTCTGATATAGGAAGGATAGCTGTATTAAGTGTATACAGTATATCACTCAAATATTACTTGTCAGATTTTCAACTGATATGTCATGACTCATCTTACCTACTCCTCCTATTGAAGATTTCAGTGCTGATATATTATATGGATTTGAAGTGTGTTCATCTCACTGCTTTATATTATTTTGGAAAATATGCTGCATAAAAGACCTTTTATATAATAACATAATAACAATGATGTACAGATACAGAATGAGAATTCTACCTTCAGTTAAAGTGCAAGGAACCTGGAACTAACATGGTGATGATAAGAGAAAGTTATGCTATAGCCAGCCATGTGAAAAGAGAGAGAGAGAGAGAGAGAGAGAGGGAGAGAGAAAAGTAATATAATAAAAAAGCAAAGGAAGTGTGTGTGTGTGTGTGTGTGTGTGCACCAGTAAAAGTCACCCAACAGCCAACAAGATACTTGGGAGGTTACAATCAAAGTGCAAATATGCTAGTCTTCCCTTTTTACTTATCTCTGGTATCTAGCATGCAAAGGTACACTACCTCTCAACATGGAGGTTTCATTTTAGCTTTAATGTTATTTCTACACCTTTCCTCTGCTCATAGACATGGATTAGTTAAAATCTGGTACATACATTACATTACCTGGGATCTTTGCATAACAGAGGAGTGGCATGGCCCCTTCTCTTCCACCATACAGATGGCAGGGATTAGGAGCTGGGATCTCTATGCTTACACCCAATCATATACAGAGCAACCATTTACATGATGTCTCCAACTCAAAGAATCGTGTTAACAGGGCCTCTGCATGATCAGGATATCATGGCAACTTTCTTGTGGATGGTGTGTGCCGCACCTTTATTACATGAAGGCCCAAGATATAACCTGGGATATATACTGCTGTGACTGTTGACACACTTACCATATGGCAATCACTGGAATGTTGATGATGTCATTCCTTGCCTCATCCTTCCTTCTTGAACACCATCAAAATAGTGGCTTCCAGATTCTTGCTAGTCCAGGCACTCTTGATGCTGTCTGATCACCCAACCAGTTTGTGCAAACCATGTCCCATCACTTCTTTCCTCTGCATTGTTTTGGAGTGTGTATGCTTGGAGGTGGGACGTAGTTGCCCTTTGAAGCAGGGGTGAGGATCAAAAGTAAAATTTATGCATGTGGTAACCTTGTTCATGTGTGTGTGCTAAAGCAGGTTTATATAGATTTCATCTGGAGGAAAACAGTGATATCATTCATCTCATCCCAGGGGATTACATTATTTTTGCAAAACCCAAAAGGCTGAATAATGTTGCCACTGTGTTTTACCACAAGGAAAAGAATTATTCCCTCAGGTGGGAGAATCACAGCTGCTAGAGCATGGGTCCCAATGATGGTGGGCTCACATTCAATGCTACATCGCAACTACTTGCAATGCTACCATAACCCTTAGAATGTGTCCATGGGACGGTTCAAATCAAGGGTGCCATTTGCAGCAAAGTCATGGGAGGGGAAAAGGTACTTAGCACTTGTGTATTAGTTGCTCTCCCCCATGATGTTTCAGAGGTATGTAGTAAACCTGCATATGGATCTCTGGGTATGGGAAAGGAGCTTAGGTTTTAGGGTTCATATTTCAGGGTGAAAGTGGTTGTTAGGAGAAGGTTGACATACCCCATTCACACATGCAGCTTCTTAGCTCCAAATCACAGCTAGGAAGAAGCCACTTTAGAGGTAGCATTACATTCAGCTAGAGTGTAAGATGTTGTTTGGCCAATTCTTAGATTATGTGAGCTGCATAGATATACCTGCCCGTGGTTTCAGCCCATGCTATTCTAGTAATATAAGAATAGTGAGAGCATATGAAAGGATTCAATAATAATTGGGCTATGCACTGATCTCCCCCTTTTGTTATTCCCTTCCTTCCTTCCTTCCTTCCTTCCTTCCTTCCTTCCTTCCTTCCTTCCTTCCAGACCTCATTTGTTGCATTATTGTCCCATTCATTTTCATTTCACTAGAGCTGTTCTTTTGTGACTTCTGTGTTTTTCATCCAATTTACACAAAATGTTCACGGTATCTACAGCCCCTCAAAGTAATCAGATAAGGGGGGAAATCTCCAATTTCTAAGTACGTTAAAAAAAAGAGGCCAAACAGCCCAACTACTGTCAAAACCTATACTTAGGGATATACAGATTATGTAAAATCCACTCTGTCTATATTTCGCTGATTGTCTTTTGTTCCATTGTCCATTCACAGAAGGATTCAATTATTACTTTTTCATTATGCAGAAATATGTGCAAATCATTCTATAAGAGGGTTCACAACAATATCCATAATTTACCTTAGTACATAACACTTGGTGTATTGTCCCCAATTCCATTCAACTTCTCTCTGCATATATTTACCAGTCTCACCAGAAACTTACATATTTTCCTATGAATAAATATGCATAAATTTCAGGAAAGTTTTTTTTTTTTTAAATATCCAAAAGTCCATGGATCTGGATCCTGACCAGTTGAACAAGGAAGCAAGCAAGCCTGAGGAGGTCGGTCCGCAGTGGATTCTGCAGGTCAGATTCTTAGAATGAGCAAAGGGCTGGTTGTGTCCACTGTCGTCTGATCTCAGAAGCTAAGCAGGGTCAGCCCTGGTTAGTGCTTGGGTGGTGAACTGTCTGGGAATCAGGCTTCCTGCATTAAGCAGGGGGTTGGACTCGATGGTCTTGTAGGCCCCTTCCAGCCCTATGATTCTATGAAATCTAAGCCCATTTTATTCCATCTCAAATTTCTCAAGCATCCCTAATTGTAAATAGAACTGGGGAAAAAAACTATAGATCTGGCAGAGGAGTGGCAGTAAAGGGCATCAAGCTTAGCTAAAGCAGCAGAGGATTTTGGCATGGCAGAGGTACAACCAGGCAAGCAGACTTAGGCTAAAAAAAAGCATCAGACTATGGCAGGGGGAGAAGGAGGAAGGGAGAGGGAGGGCCTTTTTGCAGATCTCAAGTCATGGGCAGTATGGTACTGTTTTAATTCTGGTGGCACAGGTCATAATGCTTTTTATTCCAGTTAAAAAGTTAATTATCTGACGATGATGATGATGATGATGATGATGATGCCAATTTAAACCAGATTGGCTGCTGACAACCTGTTTTCAGTGCAGATCTTTGGGCTCTGAAGCCTATTGCCAAAATTCTTCGGCAACTGATGGGCAAACTGGGTGGTGAGCTGCCCTGCTGCAGTGTGTGACATCCAATGGCATTACTCAAGTCACAACATTTATAGTAGCTGATGTTCCTACCACACATAACATTTAGTGAAGGAACTTGGTTTGGTTCTTTTAATAAGTATCTGGTCCTATTTTCTAAATATCATAGCTAGTGCCCTTTAAAGTAAATCTACAACATCATCAGGAATACATTACACCAGCCTGTTTGTAGAACAGTGAAAGACATTCCTTGGTTTAAGGATGTTGACCAATATTGAGTCTGATCTGGAATTTCTCTCCAAGGTGTGTACAAATAGCTTTGAAGTCATTGTCCTAACACTGCTGTAGAAGAACATTCCCAGGAGGATCTCATGAAATACATGTTCTGTTCATGTCTCACTGCAGAAAGGCATTCTTCCTCTCTGGATGCAATCTCCTAGATAACTTTCTGACTACGAAGGAGCTTGGAAGTCTTCAAAGGCACATCCACATCCATTAAAATGTATTTTTTTTCCATTCCTTACAGATTGGCATGGGGGGGGGGGAGATAGATAGACGGACAGACAGAAAAATAGTAAAAGGGTGAAAATGTCTCAACCTATATATCACCAACGCAGAAGCAGTCCCAGAATTACTCATGTTTGTCATAACCACAGCATTTTTATAGGACTTTAGCTTTTGATCCTGTCCTTAATCTCACTTGGATGGCACACTTCTACGAAACCTCACAGACAGGCTGGGACAGAATTTCATGGTAAGTTTCCACTGATTCTTTGAGGATATAATAGATGGATAATCTGTTTTTAATGCTTTTTTTAAAAAATAGGGTTTGTTTCAAGCAATGAATTAAAACAGTTAATCATCCTTTTTTAAAAAAATATATTTTTATTTATTTTATCTTTATAAATGAAATAAACAATACCAAAATTACCAACAACCTGATCAATGCTACAATTTCCCAACAATACAGTATTCTGATGAGGACACCACAATAACAAAAAGAGAAGGGAAAAGGGGGAAGAAGGAAAAGGAAAAGGGAGGAGGACAGGAGTAAAGAAAAAAAAAAGATTCTTTCCCCTTCCCTCCCCCTCTCCCTCTCCCTCCCCTTTAAAGAATTAAGTTTAAACTCCAATACCCCCCAGCCTCCGATGCCATTCTATTTTAAAAACTATATCTATAATCTTAACAATCTTACAGTTTAATAAACTTACATTCCAATATCATTTCATCAATCTTATATCAAAGAAACAGGTCTACAGTTCATTCCCAGTAGCCTATATTAATAATATTATTATTATTATTATTATTATTATTATTAATATATATTATTATAATAACAACAATAAAAAGAAATATAGTGTTATATAATAAAATAAAACCTTCAACAATCAGTAATATATTTTATATATAAATGCATGTGCACAATTACCCTCAAACAATAAATTTAAATACAGTGTACCATATCTATTTTGAAATAAAAAATATAAAGAAAAGCAAGAAAAAAAGAAAAATGAAAGAGAATAAACAAATATATGTATAATCATTTATCTTCTGACCTAGCCTGGATCATGTAGGTTAAACACAAGCAGTTAACAAAGGTTAATCTTCCTTGATGGTCTGCTGGTGACACTTCTACAAGATATAATTTCAATTATATGACAGTGAAATGTGTGATCAGTCCAGGCTGCATACTTCAAGCACTTAGCCAGGTACACATAGTTCACAGTTCTTCCGATCTCAGGAAGACCTGAGGCATAAAACTAATTCGAATGAATCTGGAAATGTTGGTCTGTTGAATAATTCATGACTAGACTGTGGAAAAAGAAGGAAGATGGGGTTGGGAAAAGTAGCACCAATAGCAGAAAGAAAAAAAGGAGACTCAAACACTCCAGCACTGAATACACATTCTCCTCCCCCCCCCTTCCTGTGGAAAAATAAAACCTTGCAAAATCATTCCTACATAGAAGACTTTTCTCTTTTCTCAGGCATTTGGCAGCATGTCATGAGTTTTAATTGATCCTGGATTCGTTTTATGGTTTAACTGATTGTTCAGAGGTGTTTTTAGATATATGTTGTTGCTGTGTATACTGTCTGTTGTAAGTTTTTATGTTTTTAAATTTTGCATATTGTATTTTTGATGTTTTTAATCCTTGTAAACTTCCCAGAGGGGTTCAACTGTGGGGCAGTATAGAAACAACAACAACAACAACAACAACAACAACAACAATATCACAAGGTCAGAGATGAAACTGATATATGCATGAACATATGAGGCTGCCCTGTACTGAGTCAGGCCAATGGCCCATCCAGTCCAGTATTGTCTATTCTGACTGTCGGCAGCTATCCAAAGTCTCTGGAAGAGAGGATATTTCCTCATCCTACTGTCCAAGAACCATTAACTGGCAATGTCTAGAAACAGATTCAGCCTTGGATGTCATTAAAAAAGCCCTTGGGAAGGACAGTGAATATCTTTGGAAGTGCTATGGGCTCTTCACAAGGTACACGTGTGTGTGCGTGTGTGTGCATGTGTGTGTAAATTCAGTCTTCTCCAGTAGCCACTTTGGTAATTCAAAATGCTGTGACCTGCGGAATCTGCTGAGGAGGAGCCCTCTCAGGATGCACAGAGTTTGTGGACTTTTGGAATTGTTTTTATTTATTTTTTTACTTTCCCAAAATTTACACATATTTATTTGTAGGGATGTACGAAAATCACTTACCTTTCAGGGATTATGCTGATGGTGCAGGGGGAGGCGTTCCGTCCCTCCCCCCGGAATCCTCGCTGTGGGGGGAGGCGCTCTGTTCCTCCCCCCCCCCGGAATCCTGGCCAGCTGGCTGTGCTCCGCAGTGATTCTGCGGAGCTGCCGGCCAGCTCCGCCAGCAGCCGGACATCCGGCCGCTGGCTAGCAGGGACGCAAATGACGGCGGCCATAGCCGCTGCCATTTGCGTCCCTGCAGTCAGCCGTGATAGGCTACGTAAAGATTTACGTAGCCTATCACGGTGTTTTTTTTTAAATGTAGCCATAATAGGCTACGTAAATCTTTATGTAGCCTATCCCTTTTTCTTTTTTTTTTAACTGGAAATGGCGGCGGCGGCGGCTGCAGCGGCCGGTCTTCCAACCAGCTGCCGCCGCCGCCATTTCCAGTTAAAAAAAAAAGAAAAAGGGATAGGCTACATAAAGATTTACGTAGCCTATTATGGCTAGATTTACGTAGCCTATTATGACTAGATCCAACCGCCGCTGGAGCCGCCGCCGCCGCCGCCACCACCACCACCAGGAAGATCCGCCCCAGGTAAGTCTCGTCCTGGGGGGGGTGGGGGGGCAGACTATTCCGCCACTGATTTCGGGGGGCTGAATGCGCTGGCATTCGGCATCCCCGAGATCCGTGGTGGAATTCTCTGGCATCCCTATTTATTTGAAGGAAAATACACAGGTTTCTGCTGAGGAAATGTTGGATGGAACAGGGGACAATTAGGGGTGGACAAAAGTCAGTTACCTGTCCTCGAAGATTTCCCGCTTCGTTCCTCCCCCCGCGAATTTCAGGCCAGGGGGGAGGCTTCCCGCCTCGCCTGGCTGAAATTCAGGCCGGGGGGGAGGCGCCTCGCCTCGCCCGGCCGCGAACTAAACAGTTAAAAAAAACAAATGCCCCCGTGATAGGATACGTGATGATTAACGTAGCCTATCATGGCTAGATCTGCAAAGTCAGCCGTGATAGGCTACGTGACGATTAACGTAGCCTATCATGGCTAGATCTGCAAAGTCAGCCATCATAGGCTACGTAAATCGCCACGTAGCCTATCACGGGTGACTTTAAAAAAAAAAAAAAGCACGTACGCAAATGGCGGCCCCCATAGGGAGCCGCCATTTGCGTTCCTTATTTGGTCGCTGTAGTCTACGTAAATGTTTACGTAGACTACGGCGAAAATAAGGGTAACGCAAATAGCGTTGCCCTTATTTTCACCGTAGTCTACATAAACATTTACGTAGACTACAGCGACCAAATAAGGAAAGGGAATGGCGGCTCCCTATGGGGGCCGCCATTATCCGTACGCGCTTTTTTTTTTTTTTAAGTCACCCGTGATAGGCTAAGTGACGATTTATGTAGCCTATCACGGCTGACTTTGCAAATCTAGCAGTGATAGGCTACGTTAATCGTCACATAGCCTATCACGGGGGTGTTTTTTTTTTTTCTTTTATTGCAATGGTGGCGGCGGCAGCAGGTCGAAAGATCGGCTGCCGCCCCCACCCCTGATGAAGACCCGATGAACCGCCGGCTGGACCCGCTGCCGGGAGGGACATTCGGCAAAGGTAAGTCCCGTCCCGGGGGGGGTGCGTGGTGCGGGGTGCGGGGGGGGGGTGCGGAGAATTTCTCCCTGAAACTTGTTCGGTGGGCCGAACACGTTGGCGCTCGGCCCCCCGAAGTTTCGGGGAGAAATTCTCCGCCATCCGACAATACACTAAATGTTACGTGCTAAGGTAAATTCTGGAAATTATTATGAAACCTCTCATGTAATTATTTGTGTATATTTCCATATGATAAAAATAATAATAAGAATTCACATCCCTCTGTGAGCGGATGATGGAACAAAAGGCTCATGATCATCTGTGAAACACAGGCGGAGTGGACTTTACACAGTCTGTAAATCCCTAGATAGAATTCACAGAATGACAGAATGTCAGAGAATTCCGCCATGGATCTTGGTGAGGCCGAATGCCAGTGCATTCGGCCCCCTGAAATCCATGGCGGAATGAAGCCCCCTCACCCCCCCACCCCGTGAAATGGGCCTGGAACGGAGCACCTACTTGCTGCCGTCCGCGCTGACTTGCGAATAGAGGCCGTGTCTGCTGCCGTAGACGCATAATAGCCTATGTAAATATTTATGTAAACAGCTAAAAAAAGGCAACGAAAATGGCGGGTGCCATAGCTGCTGCCATTTGTGTTCCCTTAGTTTTGCCGTGATAGGATACGTTAATATTTACGTAGCCTATCACAGCAAAATACAGGGACACAAATGGCGGTGGCTACAGCCGCCACCATTTATGTCCCTGCAGGATGCCCAGCGGCTGGATGTCCGGCTGCGGGCGGCCCTGGCCGGCGGCTCCGTGGAACCTTGGCAGAGCGGAGCCAGCCGGAGAGAATTTCTGGGGCAGGGTCGGAGCGCATCCCCCCGACCGTGAATGTCACCCTTCGAAAAGGTAAGTGACTTTCATACATCCCTAAGAATGACACAAACAAATCCAAGGCCATTTCTCAGAAAGATGGCAATGCACAGGGAGATTAAATCTGCACTTTCCCATCAAAATGTATATCTATACACTTCCAAATGTATGTGAAGTAGAATTGTATTAAACCATTGTCTTAAACAATAATGCATAACTAGAATTAGTGATGTCAGAGAATTCCACCATGGATCTCAGTGAGGCCGAATGCACAGCATTCGGCCCCCCCAAATCCGTGCTGGAACAAAGCCCCCCCACCCCCGTAGGCTATTATGGCAAAAGAGAGGGGCGCAAATGGTGTAGTGGCAGCCATTTGCTCCCATCTCTTTTGCCGTAATAGGCTATGTAAATATTTACGTAGCCTATCATGTCCAAAAAAAAGGGAACACAAATGGCAGGCACTGTATCCACCGCCATTTGCAATCGCTGTTTTTTGTGGGTTTTTTTGCTGTGATAGCCTATGTAAATAGCATGTATTACTGACCTGGCATGTATTACTGACACCTGGGTGGGGGAACCGGGAGGGGTCACTCTCTCCCAACTGTGCCCTCCTGGGTACTCGGCGCAGCACCAACACCGACTTGAGGGTCGGGGAGGGGGGGTTGCTGTGGTCTATAGGAATTCAATTTCCCTCTCCAGGCTTCCTGCTCATTCGAGTGCAGATCTTGAGTGTTTGTACCTTGTGTTGGTAACCTGGGACAGATTGGGGATTCTGTTGGTGTACCGCCCACCCCGCTGCCCATCAGACTCCCTGCCTGAGCTGATGGAGGTGGTCTCGGACTTGGTGTTGAGGACCCCTAGGATGATGGTCCTGGGGGATCTCAACTTCCATGCTGAGGCCTCTGTATCCGGGGCGGCTCAGGACTTCATGGCCGCCATGACAACCATGGGGCTGTCCCAACATGTCATCGGCCCAACGCATACAAAAGGATACACGCTTGATCTGGTTTTCTTGACTGGGCAGGAGGATGGTGATCTGAAAGTGGAGGAATTAACATCTGTCCCTTTGTCATGGTCAGATCACTTCCTGCTGAGTTTTAGACTCCTAGCGGCCTTTCCCCTCTGCAAGGGTGGGGGACATATTAAAATGGTCCGCCCCCGGAGATTAATGGATTCCGATGGATTCCAGAGAGCTCTGGGGGATTTTCCTGCTGGTATGGCTGGTGCTCCTGTCGAAGCCCAGGTCGCTCTGTGGAATGCAGAGATGACTCGGGCGGTTGACATGATCGCGCCCAAGCGCCCTCTCCCTCTGAGCAGAACCCGGCCAGCTCCTTGGTAAACACCTGAGCTGAGGGCAATGAAGCAAGAGGGGAGACGGCTAGAACGCAGGTGGAGGAAAACCCGTGCTGAATCTGACCAAACACAGGTAAGAGCCCACTATCGAGCCTACTCTGTGGCGGTGAGGGTGGCAAAGAGACAGTTCTTTTCCACCAGCATTGCATCTTCTCAGTGTTGTCCAGCGGAGCTTTTCTGAGTGGTTCGTGGCCTGTTACATTCTGGTCCAGGGAGTAGGGATGGGGGAGAATTTCTCCCCGAAACTTCGGGGGGCCGAGTGCCAACATATTCGGCCCACCGAAGTAGTTTCAGGGAGAAATTCTCCCCCCCCCACCCCCCGCCCCCCCCCCAGGATGGGACTTACCTTTCCCGAATGTCCCTCCCGGCGGCGGGTCCCGGTGGCGGTTCGGCAGGTCTTCGACAGGGGCAGAGGCGGCAGCCGGTCTTTTGACAGGCTGCCGCTGCTGCCATTCCAATAAAAGTAAAAAAAAAAAAAAATGCCCCCGTGATAGGCTATGTGACGATTAACGTAGCCTATCACGGCTAGATTTGCAAAGTCAGCCATGATAGGCTACATAAATCGTCACGTAGCCTATCACGGGTGACTTTAAATTTAAAAAAAGCGCGTACGGCTAATGGCGGCCCCCATAGGGATTACGTAGAACACGGCGAAAATAAGGGCAACGCTATTTGCATTGCCCTTATTTTCGCCGTAGTCTACATAAAGATTTACGTAGACTACATCGACCAAGTAAGGAACGCGAATGGCGGCTCCCTATGTGGGCCGCCATTTGCGTACGCGCTTTTTTTTTTTTAAGTCACCCATGATAGGCTGACTTTGCAGATCTAGCTGTGATAGGCTACGTTAATCGTCATGTACCCTATCACGGGGGCGTTTTTTTATTTTTTACTTTTTATTACGCGGACGGGGGAGGCGAGGCGCCTCCTCCCCAGCCTGAATTTCGGCCGGACGAGGCGGGAAACCTCCACCCCGGCCTGAATTTCGGGCGGGCGAGGAGGGAAGCCTCCCCCACCCGGCCTGAACTTCGGGGGGAGCAGCGAAGCGCCTCTCCCCCACCCCGAAGCAAGCTGCTAGACCAGGTAAGTGGCTTTCGTGCACCCCTACCAGGGAGAGAGACGGTGGAACCCTCAGTATCACGCTGTGACGAGTTTGCTGGGCACTTTGAGGATAAAGTCGCTCCGATTCGTCATGAATTGCACACCACCATTAATGCAGTTCCATTGGTAGAGGCGTTCATAGCACCGTCTGGTCCAGTTTTATTGGACGAGTTTCAGTTACTGAGGCCTGAGGATGCAGACAAGGTGCTTGGCCAAGTCCGATCGACCACTTGTGTGCTTGACCCTTGCCCTTCATGGCTTATTAAATCAAACAAGGAGGGGTTGTCCGGCTGGGTCCAGGAGGTTGTAAATTCCTCCTTGAGAGAGGGAGTGGTGCCTGCCGCTTTTAAAGAGGCAGTAATTAGACCACTCCTGAAAAAGCCTAACCTGGACCTGGAGGATGTTAACAATTATAGGCCAGTGGCCAACATCCCCTTCCTGGGTAAGGTGCTTGAGCGGGTGGTTGTAGGACAGCTCCAGGCACGCTTGAATGAAACGGATTATCTCGATCCATTTCAATCAGGCTTCAGGCCTGGTTTTGGAACGGAAACTGCCTTGGTCACCCTGTGGGATGACCTCTGCCGGGAGAGGGACAGGGGGAGTGCGACCCTGTTGATTCTCCTGGATCTCTCAGCGGCTTTCGATACCATCAACCATGGTATTCTTCTGCATAGGTTGTCTGGGTTGGGAGTAGGAGGCACTGCACTACAGTGCTTCCGCTCCTACCTGGATGGCCAATTCCAGAAGGTGGTGCTGGGGGATTACTGCTCTGTGCCATGGCAATTGTGCCATGGGGTTCCACAGGCTCTATTTTATCCCCCATGCTGTTTAACATCTACATGAAACTGCTGGGGGAGGTTATCCGGAGGTGTGGGCTGAGGTGCCATCAATATGCAGATGACACCCAGCTCTACCTCTCTTTTACATCAAAACCAGGTGAGGCAGTGACTGTTCTGAATCAGTGCCTGGGCATGGTAATGGACTGGATGAGGGCTAATAAACTGAAACTCAATCCAGACAAGACGGAGGTACTGTTAGTGGGTGGTTCGTCTGCCCGGCTAGGTGATATTCAACCTGTTCTGGAGGGGGTTGTGCTCCCCCTAAAGGATCAGGTTCGTAGTTCGGGGGTGCTCTTGGATCCAGAACTGTCACTTGAGGCACAGGTGAACTCAGTGGCACGGAGCACTTTTTATCAGCTGGTATACCAACTACGCCCTTATCTGGACAGCGATAGCCTAGGTACAGTTATCCATGCTCTGATAACTTCTCGTCTGGATTACTGCAATGCGTTATACGTGGGGCTGCCTTTGAAAACGGTCCGGAAACTTCAGCTGGTCCAAAATAGGGCAGCAAAATTGTTAACAGGGACTGGCCTGCGAGCTCATATTACACCAGTACTTTTCCAGCTGCACTGGCTGCCAGTCCATTTCCGGGCCCGATTCAAAGTGCTGGTGTTAACATTCAAAGCCCTTAACGGCTTGGGGCCAGGTTACCTGAAGGATCGCCTCCTCCCATATGTGCCTGCCCGGACCTTAAGATCACCGTCAGCGGCCCTTCTCCGTGAGCCCCTGCCAAAGGAAGTGAGGTGGGTGGCTACTAGGAGGAGGGCTTTTTCTGCTGTGGCACCCCGGCTCTGGAATGAGCTCCCTAGTGAGGTTCGCCTGGCGCCTACATTGTATTCCTTTCGGCGCCAGGTGAAGACCTTTTTATTTTCCCAGGCATTTTAGCATTTTAGGTTTCTAAATTTTTATCTTTGCTGTTTTAAATCTGTATTTTAAACTCCTGCACTGCTGCTAGGTTTTATTGTGGTTGTATTGTTATATTATGGTTATAATGTTCTGTATATTTTAAATTGTTTTATTGTGTGTTGTTTGGATTTAATTTTTGTGAACCGCCGAGAGAGCTTCGGCTATTGGGCGGTATAGAAATGAAATAAATAAATAAATAAATAAATAAAATATTTACATAGCCTATCATGGCCAAAAAACAGGAATGGAAATGGCGGCCGCCGTAGACGCTGCCATTTGTATCCGCAGGCTCCACACAGCACCTGCGAATGCACCCGGCCGGCAGCTCCGCAGAGTTGCAGTGGAGTGGAGCCAGCCGGGTTAGGTGCTACGGCAGCCACCATTTGTGTCCCTGCAGGCTGCCCAGCGGATGGATGTCCGGCTGCGGGCGGCCTCAGCCGGTGGCTCCATGGAGTTGCTGCAGCGAGGAGCTGGCTGGGGAGAATTTCGGGGGGGAGGGATGGAGCGCCTCCCCCCCACCGCGAATGTCACCCTTCGAAAAGGTCAGTGACCTTCGTACGTCCCTAGCTAGAATTGTTGGTAGGTCAGTAGAGTAGAGGTCAGTTTTTTATTCTGATATTGCCATTATTGGATCAGCAAGTGAGACTTTTCAACATTCCCACTCTGAGATAGATGTCCAGTCTGGGAATAGAATTTGTAGGGGCGGGTATTTTGTCTTTCTAGCTATTCATAAAAAAACAGCACCAACATTTCTCTACTAACAAATTGTGAGCACTAAAGCTCAGGAAATTTCGATCGATTTGTATCTTAATGGACACAGGGATTATGATTGGGAAAAGAGGGGAAAATTGGGATACAGAAAAGTTTAAAAAGGTAAAGGTGTCCCCAACCAGTCGTGTCCAACTCTAGGGTGTGGTGCTCATCCCCATTTCTAAGCCGAAGAGCCAGTGCTGTTCGAAGACGCTTCCGTGGTCATGTGGCCGGCATGACTGAACACCGAGGTGCACGGAATGCTGTTACCTTTCCCGCCGAGGCGGTACCTATTTATCTACTTGCAATTTCTTGCTTTCGAACTGCTAGGTTGGCAGAAGCTGGGACTGAAGACGGGAGCTCACTCCGTCACACAGCACTCGGGTCTCGAACTGCTGACCTGCCAACCTTCCAGTCTGTAGGGGATGAGCACCACACCCTAGAGTCGGACACGACTGGTTGGGGACACCTTTACCTTTATTGAAATTATCCATTGTTATTGTTTAGGCAAGGAGACAGGCATAACGTGTCAGCACTTTAGATACTGTGAACACTAGTGGACTGTTTCAAAACAAACAAAGTAGCAAAAGTGGGGTACCCAGGTTGCACTTATAGGGCTTGTGCCATCTTTAGAGAAAACCTTCTGAAGTCTACAACTGTAGATCCCTCTCTCTCTCTCTCTCTCTCTCTCTCTGTCTCTCTCTCTCTCACACACACACACACACACATACATAGAGAGAGAGAGAGAGGGAGAGGGAGAGGGAGAAAGAGATCTATATTGCTTCACAAAGTTTTATGCACATGTGTTCTATGCACATGCACAAACACTGCTTGGCGTGTCAGTATGTTTCCTAGAGCCAAGCCTAAAGCCATAGTTCCTCAAGGAGGCTGAAAAAAAAAAAAAGCAAGATGATCCCTTCACTTTCATGTCACTATTTATGCTCAGGATCCCCCTGAAATAGAGATTCAGCTGTGTTCTCGGGCTTCTACTCAGAATAAGCATGGTATCATAGGAATTAATTTTTATTTGAACATAAGACAGTGAAGACCTAGAGCCCCTTGATGACCGTCAGCCATCTTAACAGTAAAAGCCAAAAACAACGAGCGATTCTTCTTCCTGCACTGCCTTTAAAAGGCAGATGATTCCTCTTATGCATATTAACTCTTCATTCGCCAGAGACTGTTTCATGCACTTTACCATAGTTCCTTAAAAGTATTAGCCCTGGCACAATACTGATACAATAGTGGCTAATGAATGAATCAAACAAACAAACAAATAAATAAATAATGATTCTGGATGATTCTGAAACACACACACACTCATTATTACCTGGGCGAATGTATGTAAATGAATAAATATGTCTCTCTGTGTTCAGCAGGGCTTCAGAGTAAGCCTGCATAAGATTTCATGATACATTTTTCCCCTCTCCCTCCCTATTCCCTCTTCATCAGTGATCTATTAATCACTGAGATCTGCACCTTTTGTCATATCATTAAAATCCCATCATGGCAATGCTATATCCCTCTTGCACATTTGTACCTTGTAGGACACACAATGACATTTGTTGTGATATATTGGATAATGTGGAATATAAAGCAAACAAGAACACTACTCAAGCAGTACATCAAATGTGTAATGTGCCCCAATAGTTCCCAATACACTTCAATACTGCTATAAAGCAGTAGTGTAGATCTAGCCACTCCCTCTCCCTTCAAAATTATCTCACTCATATCTCAGTTGACAATTTCCTGCTACCCCTTCCCCAATGTCACAGTGCTAGAAGGAACACTGAAATCCCACTAAAAACACTGAAGTATTGGCAGCATTCTAGCTTCAGAGTGAAACTGAGAATGCCTGAGATAACTTTGTCAACAGTTCTGCCATAGGCTTTCATGGGGCAGGGAAACCCTATGAACTTTTGAGCCATTGCTCAGAACTTCACCACATCAATGAAAGGCATGCCTCCTCAACAAACCCAAATATGGCAGGTTTTGCAAAGGAAATAGAAAAAAAGCGTATTTATGTATTTATTTAATGTTTGTAGATTTAAATACACACTTCCTTTGAGTAAGTCTCTCAGAGCCTCTTTCGCCTTTTCATTTCTCAGTGTGTAGATAAAAGGATTGAGCACAGGGGTTATTACAGCTGTCAAGATGCTCACAGCTTTCTTGAGATCCAGAGATGGTGTCTTTGATGGCCTCAGATACTTGAATATGGCACTTCCATAGTATATGGAAGCCACAGTGATGTGGGTACTACACGTGGAGACAGCCTTCTGCTTCCTAGTGCTTGATGGGATCTTCAGCACCATGGTGATGACAGAAATGTAGGATATGGCTGTCAGTACCAATGATCCCAGAAATACGAGTATAGGTATCATAAAATCAGAAAGCTCAATGAAGTGTGTGCTGGAACAAGAGAGAGCGAGGAGTGGTTCAATATCACAGAAGAAATGGTTAATGATATTAGATCCACAGAATGGCAGTTTTGATACAGCAATCACAGGCCAGATCAAAAAACAAATCCTAAAAACCAGCAAGAAAAGACGAGCCTAGTACAGAGCCTGAAATTCATGACAGAAGAATAGTGTAGTGGATTACATATTGCTACAGAGCGATCAAAGGACATGAGAGCCAAGAGTAGGAACACTGGCACTCCAAGGCAGAAAGAGAAGAAGCACTGACTTATGCAGCCATACAATGAGATTGTTTTTGCTGATGAGAGGAGGTTGGCTAGTGTGACTGGGATGATGCAAAATGTGAATGCAATCTCCAGATTGGACAAGTTAAAGAGGAAGAAGTACATAGGAGTATGAAGATGAGAACTGAGTAGCACCATGGCCACAATGGCTGGGTTATTCAGCAGTGATAATGCAAAGGTAAGCAAAAGCAGACAGAAAAAGAAGATCACTAGCTGGTCAGGAACTGGGATGCCCAAGAGAACAAACTCCTCCAGTGCACTGTAGTTTTCTGGATGCATTTATGATGCAAACTGGAAATAAGAAAGGTGAAAAAGAAAGGTGAAAACAATGCATTTCCACTCAGCCCAGCTTTGTCTCTTCCAGTTACAGGCAGGAAATGAAGCACAGAAATGAAGTCGCGTTTTAAAAGAAATCCACCATCCCCCACCCTACCAAAACACACACAATAAAAATCATAATTTCCCACTCCCCTTTCCCACCTTTCAGAGGTTTCTCCTTTGGAATTGCAGCACAGTGCAATTCCAAAGGAGTGACTTTGCAGGGTCACCGCAGTGATTGCAGAAGCTCTATGGGAACAGGAAATGGGCAGAAGCACATCAGAGAACAGAGGTCACCTGCGGTCATGGGAACCCTTTCAGTTTTTTCCTCATGCATTCCGGCTTGTGTTGTGGGTGCCTGGAAATGAATGAAGTGACCAGTTTAACCAACAAACCCAGAAATTAGTTGGAATGCATGGAAGTTAGCTAATGTCAAACATGCAGGAAAGTAAAATAAAAGGTTGGCCAACTTCAGGGGAAAAAATGCTTTTCAGTGCTGTAACCATTATGTTATAACTACAACAACAGCAACTTCATAGAAAAAGCAGGGAACTACCAAATGATCAGTGGTTGGGGAGAATGGGGGAAAACAGTACAGTACTGATCACAATACAGTAAAGCTCAGATGCTTCAAAAGGCAATACAGGACCAGGACGATGTAGAGCATCTTTGCTGGTCTCAGGCACTCCATCATCCTCCCAATCTGGATTTTGAACTGAAAAACCCAGAAAAAGTGTGAGTGCATGGAGGGTGAGATGTAAGCAAGCACAATTTATGACATTGCACAACGTCATGACTGATCCTGGATCACATCAGATATGGGATCAGCCTTAGCTTCCAGTTTCCTGGCTTTATGGAGTTTGGACCAGTGTGAGATAGGCTTAGTTCCTTGTCTTTTAAACTGGCAGGTTTTTTGATGATTGAGTCTTCTACTGGGCAGTCTCCAGTGCCACTGCTACATTTATGCCATTGATGGAGCACTAGTGTAAGTGACTTCTAGCACAACACCGATAGCATATACTGGTGTGATGGGTTTTCTGGGGAAATCCATTGTGCCAGCATATATTACTTCCATTTTACTAGAGGTTGCTTATGCTAGTGCTATGTCAATGGTGTAAGCAGAACAACAGCATTGGATACTGCCCAGTGTGTCTAACTGGAAAAGATTGGAATAGAAGTGGTCTAATGTTGTCTGTTTTAGCTACTAATTGGATGAAATTATAATGCTTTCCACTATTAGATCTTGCATAGCATTAAGATTTGTTGGTTTGTTTCCAAAGGAAGAAATCCCCCATATAGTTTACTAAGCCCTTTGTTTGTTCATCTTGTATAATTGCTGTTAATGGAGATAGTCCAGGACTTATATATTGTCTGAACCTGAAACAAATAAAGAAGTTTTAATTGACAACAACGTCTTTGATTTGAATATATCCTTCGAATCCACACCAATATACTTCTACTCCACTATGAGTTCTATCCAGTTTGTAAGAATCATACAATGAAGATAGTTTAACTGCATTGTAAATATTATATATATATATATATATATATATATATATTCCAGTGATATTGAGAATTCCAAGTCTCCCCCTGATAGTCTTTTGGCAGAGTACCTTAGCTAAAATCATTGGAGGCTTATTTACCCATCTGAAATCCAATAAAAAGTTTTGTCATCATATGACATCACATGTTAAAGTGATGTTAATACATTTGAAAAAAAATGCTTGGCAAATGAGTAATTACAAGTATTGCCACATATTTATATGGACGTTTGGTCCATCCTGTCCACAAAGACTTGCATTCAATGAACTTTTAATGAATCCCTTCAAAAGAGAAACTGAGAAATGCTTCCCTGAAAAACATGTGGCAACAATTATATTTGGCAGCTTTCAACATAGAGATATCAATATTCATGACCTGATACATAAATCTTCCTGCTTCTGCCATCATGCACAAGAAAATAGTGGGCTACCCTGGATGATCTCCCCACTTCTCAAGTCAGAAGGGAGACGAGAGGAAAGTTGCACAATGCAGAATGTTGAGACTGCTATAACCTGAGCAGATTCGTGGATTAGGGTCCCCTCTGGATTTGCCAGCTGGGTCACTGAATGCAGTTTGTGTCATAATAATAATCTCCACCATGGATTAAAGCAAAAATCTCTAATTGCTATGTATTTCCATGGAATTATTATTTCCTCTGATCCACAGCCACCAAAACAGATAAAGAAGTTTGGAACTTGAAATAAGTTTATATCCTTTGGGGAGGGTAACATACTTGATGATTATAACTATTTGAACAATGTCACTGCATGCAGAGTGTAGGATCCAAATTCACCCATACAGTTTAACCACTGAAATCATTGGGACTTAAGTTAGTCTTGATGAACTGAAGATCTATTGATTTAAATTAGTCTAATCTAAGTAAATCTGGATCCAACCCAGAGGATTTGATCTGCAGTGAGAACATTAACATTTATTGAAATCATAGTTTTGAATTTCTCTGTTTTAGAATTTAAATCCCCCACACACACACCTGTGCGTGTATGTGTGTGTGTGTGTAGGTGTAAAGCAACACAACAGCAAACCAAGGAGGCGGCTCTGGATCCACTGTGGATGCAGGCAGTCTTAAGTAAGAACATATAAGAAAGGTAATCGAGAGTAATTTCAAAATATATTTAGTGCTGAACACAGTCGCTCAGACTTACAATTTCTTCCAATGGAACATAAGACACAGACATCCTTGAAAGAAAGGGAAATTTCTAGATCTACAGACACAGGATTCTCAGACCATATGGCCTTAACCTGGAGGACAATTCATAAGCTTTGTACCACTCACACACCTCTTTTTCTTCTTCTTCTTCTTAGGCGTGTTTATCTCTCAGCCTTCCAAACAACCTCACAGCTAGGGATGATGGAAAAATTTGAGATGGACTAAAATGAACTTGGATTTTAAGCTCACCTGCCGAATCTCCTCGGAGTGACCTTCTCAGGCTGCGTGGAGTCCACGGACTTTTGGGTCCTTTTTTTTTACATTCCCAAAATTTACACATATTTATTAGTAGGAAAATATGCAAGTTTCTGCTGAAGAAAAGTTGATGGGAATGGGTGACAATATCCTAAATGTTACATGCTGAGGGAAATTATGTAAATTCTTACAAAATGTCTTACATAATTATTTGCGTAATGTTCCACATAACGGGGAAAAATGATTCACATCCATCCATGAGCAGATGATAGAACAAAAGCCACCTGACAATCTGAGAAACACAGATGGAGTGGATTTTACAGTCTGCACATCTCTGATCACAGGCTACTGATAAGGGCAGAAGCCAAAACATTTAGCACTGTATTTATATTGAAATTACTGTTATCATATTCATATCTCTACCTCTATCTCTGTCTCTGTCTCTATGCTAGCTTTCCTTCCTACAAATATGTGTGAGGGAGAGAAACTAATTGCAAAGTACCTTTCTGAAGATAAGAAGAGAGTTCAGTGTTAGGTCAGCTCCTGACTGAGAAACATCTCCATCAATGGACACATAAACAACTAATAAGATAAAAGTTCTTAATCTTGTCTATATTTCTGAATTCAAATGTTCAAGGAGATTTAATCACAGAGGGAGCAATCAGTTACCTAGGCAAAACATTCCATTCAATTCCAATTATGGCCAATTTCTCATTGTCTTCTTTGCAATTGTGGTTGTTCTGATTAGTCCCACTGAGTGGGCATGGATTAATTGTATCAAGGCCCCATCCAAAATTATAGGCACAATTAGAAACCCTGATAAGGTAGGGTTAACATGACCAAATATGTAAGGGGTGGGGCCAGCTTGCACAACCATGACTCAGTGTAATGTGTGAATCTACACCTAGTGTAGAGACACAGTCCTTGCATGTCCTTTTCCCATCACACAGAAATTAAGAGCATGGATTGGGGCCCTTATCAGACTTAATTTGATAAGTCTATGTCTGGTAACAAACTAAACAAAACCTCTTTGCAGCAAGGCATAATGGAGGAAGGAGCAATGGCTGGAAAATGTGCCAGTTATTTGGATCTGTCTCTAGCAAAAATGGAACACAACGGTCCCTTTATGGCACAGAGCAGCAGTAAAGAAATAAAATAAAATAAAAGTGGTAGCCTTCATATGGAGATTAATATTACTTGGTGCACTAGTTCAAGAGAGTCATTAGAAGCTAAATTGGGCATGTTTCCTCCCATAGGAAAATTCTGTCATTAATAGATGCCCTTCCTTTATTTCTAAGAATCCCCTTCTGGAGAGCTAAATTCAGGATTGTGAGTGGAGATGGGTTAAAGAAGATGCAGACAACAAGCTTGGGTTGAAAATTGGGACACATTTATTGAAATACCTGCAAAGGGGCAACTAGGACGGGCATCTAACTGTGACAGTGACTAGCTGGCACTTCTTGGGCGAAAACACACCCAGCCTGAGGGGTGGCAGTGATCTCGCCATCCCTCCGGACTGCCCCTTCTGGGGGAGGTAGACCTTCCCCTGTCACCCCCTACCCGGTGCCGCACAACACCTGAGTGAGTGAGTAGGGTTGGTCTCCCAGGCAACCCTTATCCCCCCGCCAAGCCGCACAATCCGTTCGGGGGGCCTCAGGCGTCACCTGTCATCATAAGGTGCCTCTGCATGCACACCATCCCTACTGTCCTGTTTTGCCCGTCCTAGCTGCCAACTGGAATGTGACCAAGGATATAGACCGTATTCCCTTACAAGACACACTCTACCCGCAAAAACAGTGTGACGTAGGCAAAAAAGACTCACAGTAATAGGCCAATCGAACTGTGAGCCAAAAAATTCCTGCATGGCTCCCGAAGGGCAGCTGGCAAGAAACCCACATTGCTTAGGGGAGGGTGGGAGGGAGCTGCGTCGAGCCAGAGAGCTGAGATTGGGAGGGGGCTGAGTTTAAGGCAACTCAGCCTGCCCCTCCTTGCATGGTGATGCCACTGGGGAGCACCAATCAGAGGCCCCTATGTCTTGTCACCCCACCCGCCCGTAATGCCCCCCCCCTTTCAGCCAGACAAGCTGGCACTGGGGTTAGGGCATTTGTGAGCAGAGATGGGTTAAAGAAGACGCAGACAACAAGCTTGGGTTGAAAATTGGGCCACATTTATTGAAATACCTGCAAAGGGGTAACTAGGACAGGCATCTAACTGTGTCAGCGACTAGCTGGCACTTCTTGGGCGAAAACACACCCAGCCTGAGGGGTGGCGGTGATCTCGCCATCCCTCTGGACTGCCCCTTCTGGGTGAGGTAGACCTTCCCCTGTCACCCCCGACCTGGTGCCGCACAACACCTGGGTGAGTAAGTAGGGTTGGTCTCCCAGGCAACCCTTATCCCCCCGCCGAGCCGCACAACCCGTTCGGGGGGCCTCAGGAGTCACCTGTCACCATAAGGTGCCTCTGCATGCACACCATCCCTACTTTCCTGTTTTGCCCATCCTAGCCGCCACAGGAGTCACAAGCCTAGAGCTTGTGAAACTTCCCCCACCTGCGCAGAAGAACTTCCCGCAGGCCCCTTTGCAGATCAGACAGACATATGCTATTAACTACCTGAGACAAGCGGACACCATCCTACCTGTAACGCTCCCTCCATGTCCACAGAATTACCTGGCAGATGGTGCATCCATCGCCTCATTCGCATAGGCCCTAAGCCATTACTCTGTGTGCTTTCCTATGTGCCCTGCCACTGGCAACGTCATTCCATGCCTTCCCATTAATCCATGGGAGCAGTGAGGGCTGCAATAGGCTACTTCCGGCCAGGTATGCCAGACCACCTGCACCTTAACCAAGGCCTGTTCAATCAGGTCCTTGCCTGGCTTACAGCTGAAGTCATTCCTCTCAACGTGCAGCACCTGGACCTGCAGAGGAAGACTGTCAAACTTTGGTGGAACAGGGTGAGGAGGGGACTCCCACCGTATGCCTCGTCTGTGAAGCCACTGGATCTTAATGTGACAGGGTGAAAGAAGCTGAAGTCTGAAGATGACATACAAGCCCATCGTGCAGCTCAAGACATCATAATGTGCTCAAGTAAGAGCACACGTTCCGGCGTAGGATGAGTCTTCTGGTCTAAGGAGTAAGCACATTAGGGCAAGCAAAGCAAAATTGTGTCAGAAAGAAGGAGCCAACCCCTCGAACACAGGCCGGAATGCTGTGAAGCCCCATTTTCAAACTGCCATAACGTGCCTGTGAGAGAAACCTCCAGTGGCTACCATGGAGACCGCTTCAATGTAACAACAGTGCGTTCAGAGCTGCAAATTACCTAGGCCTAGCAGGGTAGAGCTAATGTAGAAACTGCCCAAATTGCCCATATGTCACAGTAAGCCATTGAAGTGATAAAAAGGAGGCCCCTCCTCAGACCCACGGCATTCCATAACCCATAAGGTCCCGACGGGGCATAACCCATTGACATCTGTTTGGCCTTGGCCCCTGCCGTGCCCTTGCCATACTGATCAGTTTGATCCCCAAATACGTAAGTGGGTTACATTGGGCCAGACCTGTACCTTGAAGTATATCAAGGCCCTCCAGAACAAGTCGGACTTGGAAGCCCAGACCAACCCTAAATTTCTAAGTGGGGGGGGGGCTTGCAGAAGGCCGCTATTGCTTCTGCATGGAACAGGGACACGCCTTGCTGAAAAGCGCAAATGGAGGGCCATTACCCCTGGAGCCCAAAGGGGGGAGGTATCCAGGGAGAAAGTGTGGCTAAATTTACTAAAGTATGCAACATCTGTGCCCAACCCTATATCGCATGCCGAACCCTAAAATCTGACATGGAGTCAGTGAACCCCAGCGTTGTGGGCCGGAAGGCTAAATGGCCAGCTTGTGACTTATGGTCCCAGCTAGTCTGTTCCTTAAGGAGGCGCGAAATTGTGGCCAATGGTCTATGGTAAGGGCCATGATTCCTATCGCTGAAGCTTTGCATATTGCACAGCACACCCTACCTGCTCTGTCACAGGCGGCTCCTGTACTGAGAGCTATGGAATGCAGGATGGCAAACCTGGCTTCAGTCTCCCAGTCTCCCATAGTACTGCAGGGATGGGATCTGGGAATGGACACACCAGCGGGGCTAAGGCCCGGAAGTCGTTGACCTAATTTCGTGACAAAGCATCAACAATTGGGTTTGTCTAACCCGGCACATGGTGGACCCAGAACCAGATGTTGTAACACCGACACTGGAGTGCGAACACACTGACTCATAACATGACCCTCTGATTTCAGGAGGACAGGGAATGAATAACGTCATCACGTTGTCATACCGAAAGGGGGGGGTACTGACTTGGCTATGAGGTCATCCAAAATGTGCTTGGCGGTGGCAGCCTCCACTCTACAGGCCAATACCCACAGCATGATCGGACCTGCCCTATGAGTCTGAACCCCCCCCCCCCCGGGGTAGTGGCGGAACCCCATAAATCTGCAGTCCGGCTTTGAGGAGCAGCTCATGCTCTAGAAGGAGGTGCCATGAAAACCCTGCTAAGTTGTAGCCATGCCCATGGATACGTGCGCACAGCAGAAGTAACCCTGGGTCGATGGTGCAGCAGCCGCAGTCCCAGCACTGCCCAAACTGAGCTGGCGCAAGAAGGCACGGCCAGGGGCTACTACCCCAACTGTGAAAAGAAGATGCCCAACAATATATTTCATGGCCCCCCAAGGGAAACCCTAGGAAGATGTATAACTGCTTGGAGCTGTGCCCAAAGGACCTGAAAGTTGTCCTGAGGGAGTCGAGAATAATGCCTAAGGGTATCATATTGGCTTCACTGAATGTTGATGTGGGAGATGGGCCCTCAGCCTTTTGTGAGCTAAGGGTAAAAGGTAAAGGTGTCCCCAACCAGTCGTGTCCTACTCTAGGGTGCAGTGCTCATCCCCGTTTCTAAGCCGATGAGCCAGCGCTGTCCGAAGACGCTTCCGTGGTCATGTGGCCGGCATGACTGAACACCGAGGTGCACGGAACGCTGTTACCTTTCCCGCCGAGGCAGTACCTATTTATCTACTTGCAATTTCTTGCTTTCGAACTGCTAGGTTGGCAGAAGCTGGGACTGAAGACGGGAGCTCACTCTGTCATGCAGAACTCGGGTCTTGAACTGCTGACCTGCCAACCTTCCAGTCTGCAGTTCAGCGTCTTAACCACTAAGCCACTGAAGTAAAAAGGAAAGGGAAGCAATACTTGCATTAGGTCAGAACATTGATCACCGTCTTTGGACTCCATGTAGCCTATGCCCAACAGGGACCCATGGCCAGGATCCCCAACCAAGACAACTGCCACATGGATGAAGTATATCGCACTGAGCATAGATGATCGAGCTCTCATGATTAACAGACTGGCCCTCAGAGAAGATAGGTTACGAATCAGGATAAACCCCCTAGAGGATTTCCTGGGCACTGTTTTGAGAAGGGAAATCCCTAGCGTAGATATTGGGGTGTAGAAAAAAGGGGGGGCTATAACCCTTCTGCCAGTACTGCCTTGTTAAACCTCTCATGAACCTGTCGACGCCTGGGGAGGAGAAATGTTGCTTACGAGATAAGGATGGCCTATGTTGACCTAGAAAAAAGGGGGGAGGGGTCCTAGAACCTAGCATGAAATCGTGTTCCAAGTTAAAACGCATTCCCCATGTTGGGGTAGCATCTTAAAGCCGGAGTGGTGGCGCCAACCTAACTGGGCCTGGGCCCATCGGAGGGAGCTGTAGCCTACCCGGGCTTCCCACTGCCTCAGCCTTTCCAAGGGGGACCCTACCATCCCCAGGCATTGGACAAGAGGTGCACGAGTGCTGACTGCTACAAGGCAGCACTCACGATAGAAAGGCACGGGTTCCGGGAGTATGTGCCCTTGGGGCTGTATTCCCAGTACAAACAGCGGTGCTGAAGCAGCAGACCTGCCATAGGCCTAGGGCCAGTGCGGGTGACAGCCTGGGAAATGTGGCCACTGCCAAATCTGTCGCCGAAACACGACTGGGAAGGAGTCAAAATTGGAGCGAAAGGTCCTGGTCCATCAGGACCTGAGCAGAGAAGGGTCAATGGCGGCCCTCCTGCAGAAGGCCTTGACATAAACGAGCCAAACACCTCCTCAGGTGAAAGCCATTACGAGGAGGAATAGCCCCGGTGGCCTTGCAACTCGCCAGATTAGCGTAGGGATCTGATATGCCGCTTACATGAATGCCCGAGCCGGTGGGGGCAGGGCGAGGGATCCTGAATTAATCCAGCAGAACCATGTAAGGCGCTGAGTTAAGCGGCTGGGGCTACTGTGGGGAGTGACTGACGGAGTTGCAGGCAGCCCGGGGGTCATGTAGGGGGATGACATTGGGAGGGACAGCCACCCCAGGGAGGTAAGCTAAGGCGGCAACCCCAAGGCCCTGAAGGTCGCCCGTCTGGACAAATGAGGTGAGGTGCAGTCATCTCACCCAAATCCGGAGCGGCCGCATCCAGGTCCCCGGGAGCAAGGGAGACGATGCCGCTTGCAATGCTCCTGTCGGAGATGCCCCAGGAGGGCGGACCGCCTCCAGCTGTGGAGTGCTGCCTGGGCGAAACCGCAAGGAGGAGGATGTTGCTTGGATCACTGCTGATGGAGATGCCGCAAGAGGGTGGACTGCCTGCGGTGGTGTGCTGCCACGGTGAGCCTGCGAAGGCGAGGTGGAGGCCTCAATGGCATCCAGGTGCACTGAACCCAGTGTGGCCGTGCTCTGATCCCCGACTGGAAAAAGGATGTTGCTTGAACACTCGGGGGAGAGGAGGCTGAAGAAGGGATGAGCTTCACCGTAGGTGGTGAGCCCTCCAGAAGAGCTGAGGAAGAGGGAGCCAAGAAGAGGAGGTGGATGCTTCGACAGCGTCCAGGCAAGCTGAAATAGAAAAAAGCAGCAAGCGTTGGGTCTGGTGTCGCATTCGCTTGGGCTGGACCGCCGAGGAATTTTTTTTTTTTTTTTAATGCCTGGCCGAGGGAGGGGGAGGGATCCCCGAGGAACGCTCATCAGTTTCCAGACAAGCAAGAATTGATGTCAGTACCGGGTCTGCTTTCTCATTAGACTCAGAATCGGGCCTTGGCAGCAGTCTTTTGGGTAGGGGAGGAGGGGCCCTACCCTTCCCTTTCTTTCCACCCTGGCCCTCCTTGGGGGGCATGATGCAGAAAGGGAGTTAAACTTGGCACAATATTGGCAGGAAAGAAGCAATGGCCTGGGTCCAAGGACCCAGTCAAACACTCCAACCACCACCCCAGGGGGTAAATGCGGCAGGGGTCAGAGCCCACAGCAGGAGGTTCAATGGGCGATTCACTGGGCTCCCCGGGCAACAGGCAGCACCTCCTAGGCCTCAAGATCAGTGGACCCGAGTTCAAGGCCGGGGCAGAGAGGCCTGGGGATAGGAAGAGGGGAGTGCCGCTTCTACCGTTTAGGTGGGAGGGGCGCACCCTGCGGATGGCAGCGGATAGAGAGGAAAGGCACTTCTCTCTCTGAGGATTGAACTTGGGACCCTCGGTTTCTGAGACTGACGCACACCCTACATTAAGCTAAGAAAAGGAAGGGGGGCGGTTGCCGCCCGCTGCGAAGATCGTGCTCAAGAGGCGCAGCAAGGGCCCGCACTGCGGCCACAGAGCCACACCTGAGCGCGGGCGCCTCCAGCCGAGAGCGCCCATGACCTGGGAGCCAAGGCAGGCGCCCAACAGGGATCCGCTGCTGCCACTTTTATTTATTTATTTATTTATTTATTTATTTGGTTTTTTTGGGGGGAAACGTGCTCCCGCCGCGAGCGCCCCACACCCCCGGGAGGGGGCGAGCGCCGGCGCAGATATATACTGTGCTCGGGCCCGCACGCCTGCCGGTGAGGAAGGAGTGGGGGGGTGGGCATGCCGCCGCTGGAAGTGCCGGTGCCCAAAGGGGCCAGTCAGTGCCGGCAATCACCGGCGCAATGGACAAACGCGCGCCACCTCCACGAGTCCCGGCACCCCCGCCAGAACGGGCAAACAACAGGGCCACGGGAGCAAAGGGGACTGAGGCGGCCACGGGAGGCAGGCAGGCGGGCAAGCGAGCTGGTGGGCGCCGCACCCCCGCAGGGGAGAAAACAACGAGTGCCGTCCCCTGGCGCGTGCAGCCAGCACCGCCGCCAGTGCCCCCGCCGAGGCAGCAAATGCCAGCTGAGGGGCACCACCCATGCACGTGCGCTGCTGCCGCAAGCGACGGCAAATCCGGAGCTGCGGCAGGCACGCCGACCAAGCGACGAAGGAAGGAGAGGGGGATCAAGCGCACTGCCGCCGCGAGCACCGGAGCCCCCAGGGGGCAGTGAGCGCCGGCGGTGACTGGCACCGCGTCCTACCATGCGCCGCCACCAACGCCGGCACTCCCGCCGGCCAGCAGGCGTCGGCCCCGAGGGAGCCGCGCTGAAGCGCACGCAACCTGCCGCGAGCACCAGCAACCCAGGAGCCGCGGCCAGCGCCAGCGTGGAAGCGATGCTTTTGGGCGCGCTGAAGCACGCTGAGTTCAGGTGGCTGGAACGACGATGAAGCCAGTCTCCAGCAGGCAGGTGTCCTTCGTTGTTTCTCGGCGGAGCTGTAGTTCTCTCTAGCTGCGTCGAGCCAGAGAGCTGAGATTGGGAGGGGGGCTAAGTTTAAGGCAGCTCAGCCTGCCCCTCCTTGCATGGTGGTGCCACTGGGGTGCACCAATCAAAGGCCCCTACGTCTTGTCACCCCACCCCCCGCAATGCCCCTCCCTGCTTTCAGCCAGACAAGCTGGCGCCGGGGTTAGGGCATTTCTGGTAAATCGGAGCCAAGATTTTTTAAGCCAGGATTTCTAAGCTTGTTGGTCTGGGAAGGGGGAAATACAATATTAACTGTGGGAAATATGGAGCAGTAAGAGCAGATTTGTTTCATATGTGGTGTATATGCCAACATCAGCTCCCCTGAGTTGTCCCATTCCAGAAGCACTAACTTGGGCTAGTTTCTCAGTTGTGCAATATATTTAACACTGGAGGACTCCTAGCACTGGATACTGCACACTTTGCTCAGAAGTATTGGGGGGGGGGATAGATATAATTAGCAAACATTTTAGGACTTTCTATTTAATATAAACCAGGATAATATCTCTAATTTGCAATAAACACTGATTATTAATATATTCATATCTGCTAAAATTTTATTGGCCTAACGTTGGCATCATCCTCAGATTCCATTCATTCAAGAATGGTTATTGAAATGTTTTGATATTGTTAAAATGGATAAATTAATGGATGCTGTTCACAGAAAAGAAGGTATACAACAGACAAATGATCCAACAGATAAACGGGCAAATTTTCACTCTGAATGGAAGTCATCTTATAGTCCCATACTGTTTGATAAACATTTTCTTTTGTGATTTCTTCCCCCCACCCCTGCTCTGCCCCAATGTCATTATTTCTATTTTTTTTTTTTGAGGCCAGGATTTCAAGTTTCCATTAGGAAATATTCCTGTATTATGTAATACAGTCCTAACAATTCTTTAACAATAAATTGTTCCCTAAACTTATGAGCCAAGAATTAATGCTTAAAGTAGGTACATTAAAGTCTACACACTGATCTAAATTATTAGCACCTTCTTTCTTCAAATTCCTACCGTGTGAAATAAAATAACACACACGCTATGAGCAAAAAAGTGGCAAAGAGAGCAATCCTATTCCCCCCAGACAGTGTCTGTGGGGATATAGGATTGTTCAGTTTCTGGGATGTGAGGTCAGAAAGAGGGCTCTGACCTGGGAGCCCAAAAACCATGCTCCCCGACCCTTTCCTTCCCTCTCATAGCCAGCATGATTCTGGCTATGTCTCCGCACTTGGAAACAGAGTGTGGAGATGGGGAAAAGGGGGTGATCCCGGTGGTGGGGAGTGGAGGAGCTTTACGCAGCTTCCTATGTGCATCCCAGCCTCCTTCCCTCCTGCTTGGAAGCGCCGTGGCTAGATAGGCAAAATCGCACGATTGCCTCCATGCTCCGATGGCCTGCATTAGGATACTTGGCAACCTCAAGACTCTGGAGGCTGCCAGATATCCACAATGATTCCACATAGGATTGTCCTCTAATTCAGACAAGATGTAGGATGTTTTTCTGTCTTAACATTCATAGGATCATGCCCTTGAGTACTGCTGGTAACGTTGAAGCCACTTACTTACTAACATCAAGAGTATTTGAGTCAGAGGTCAACAGAAAGAGCAACTAGTTCTGTCATGGAAGCGGAGATTGTAGTGCATGCCACTTCCTTCAAAGCATTGCCTTACACTCTCTGAGTCCTTATGAAAGAAATACCTCCCTGAATAGATTTCTTCAGGGCATGTTTGACCTCCTTATTTCTCAGACTGTAGATCAGGGGATTGACTAAGGGAGTTAGTACAGTATAAAACCCAGAACAAACTTTGTTTAGGGTACTCAGTGTCTTGTGCTTCGGCAGTACATACACTATGATTAAGGTCCCATAGAATATGGTAACAACTATGAGATGGGAAGAGCAAGTTGAGAATGCCTTATTCTTTCCAGCAGTGGATGGGATTTTCAAGATGGTGGATATAATAAAGACGTATGATGTCAGTGTTAACAAAAATGGGGGCAAAGTGAACAATGTAGAGAAGGTTGAAGCCACGAGTTCCATTTTCTGTGTTTCATTGCAGGCAATCCTCACGATAGGTGTAAGATCACAGAAGAAATGATCAATTACATTGGGGCCACAGAATGTTAATCTTGACATTAAGTACAACATTACAGACATGGCCAGGAACCCATTAATCCAAGACACACCTGCCAGGCTAAAACACAGACTCTCTTTCATAATTGTTGCATAGTGTAGTGGTTCGCATATTGCTAAATACCGATCATATGACATCATGGCTAAGAGACAACATTCCACACCAGCGAGAGAAGCAAAGATGTAAAATTGCACAGTGCATCCCCAAATTGAAATAGTTCTGTTTCCAGTCATGAAGCTGGCAAGGACCTTGGGCAGGATGGTGGAAGTGTAGCAGATCTCCAAGCAAGATAAATTCCCTAGGAAGAAATACATCGGGGTGTGAAGTTGATGATCAGCTACGATCAGGGCAATGATGAGGATGTTACCTGCCATGGTAAACATGTAGATCACTAAAAACACGAAGAAGACCAGAATCTGTAGTTCTTGAAAATCCCCAAACCCCAAGAGGATAAATTCGGTGATGAATGTTTGATTTCTCCATTCAGTCTTCTCTTCTATCTAGAGAGAAATTGGCATGGTGTGAGATATCATTTAATGTCTTGCCATTTAAGACTTAGAAACTATTCATGTAGTGAGTCCTCAGTGAGTATGTGCTGCACATAGGGAAGTACAAGAATTTTGTTTCAGTTCATTAAACAGCAGCAACATCAAACATGCACATGAGCACATTTTTTGGTCACATTCTGCATATTTTGTTGCACATCTTGCATATTCTGAGCTTGCAATCATGTTTGAAAAATGTGTTCATTAGAAAAATGCACACTATAAAAATGTGCATTTGAGGGAAAATATGCATTTTCAGGTCTTAGTGAATAGAGGGAAAGTACACATTTGGGTGCATACTTTTTTCTTCGTTTTTAAAATAGAAATGTGCACCCAATTGTGCAGTTTTCCTATTTAATCAACAACAATGACATTCAGGAATGAGAATGAGGTGAACTTCACTCACTTCAAGGTGGAAACTGGAGAACTTTGATAACCTTGAGCCTCGTTGATTCTTTCAACCCTAGCTGTAGTTCCCCATCTGCATGTATCACCTCAAAATGTATGTGGGTGATACATATTTCTATCTATACTGTAAGTTTTATACAGCATAAACTTCTCCTAGTATTGGCTTTCTAATATTTGGATTTTTGTATGTAACAGAATATGTCCCACGACCAGATCCTCTTCAGACAATAGGAAGAGTCAACAGCATCGTGATACATGGGAAACTGTGTAGCTGGCTGGCATCACTCATTTGTTACATTGGCAGTCTCTTTTATAGCTGAGCTACGTGTTCAATAGGATGACATGTTTCAGGGCTGGTGGACTGAATCACTGTGGATTGGTGATGACTGAGACAATCACATGTTTGAATGGTTTCCCATAAAAAATAACGTCATGCATGTAGAAATGTAGCTATTATTTCCCATCGGCAAAGAGATTGCACACATTTTTTCCAGGCACATTTAATGATCTGATCCCTCCACCTTCAGTCTGAAGTGGGGCAGCACAGAAATATCTGAACCATGTGTTCTGCTGACTGTGTTGTTTGAGGTTAGACTCTCCCATTTGCCTGTGAGCATCTCTCACTCGATCCTCCTCTGCCTCTTTCTTCCCTGGAACTCAGCAGAGAACATATGCTCCAACCCTGGACAAGAATGTCTGGTATTTGCACCAGCTTTTAAAATTTATGCTCAATTCTCTCTTCTCAGTCACAGCATAACCACTGGCGTCATAGAATCATAGAATAATAGGGCTGGAAGGGGCGTATAAGACCATCAAGTCCAACCCCCTGCTCCGTGCAGGAATCCAAGTCAAAGCATCCCTGACAAATGGCTGTCCAGCTTCATCTTGAATGCCTCCACTGTGGGAGAGCCCACCACCTCCCCAGGTAATTGGTCCCATTGTTGTCTTGCTCTAAGATTCAGGAATTTTTTCCAGAGGTTCAGCCAGAATCTGGCTTCCTGTAACTTGAGCCCATTATTCAGTGTCCTGTAGTCTAGGATGATTGAGAAGAGATCCTGGCCTCCCTCTCTGTGACAACCTTTTTCAAGGGCTTAAAGAGTGCTATCCTATCTCCCCTCAGTCTTCTCTTCCCAACAGTCCCAAGGCTAAACATGCCCAGTTCTTTCAGACTCTCCTCATAGGCCTTTGTTTCCAGTCTTCTGATCATCTTAGTTGCTCTCCTCTGAACTCTCTTCAGCTTGTCTGCATCCTCCTTAAAGTGTGGTGCCCAGAACTGGACACAGCACTCCAGATGAGGCCTAGCCAGTCCTGAGTAGAGGGGAACTAAAACAGAGGGCAGGTATTGCTTTCATTGGGCAAGAATGCGGAGTCCATACATGGCTGCAGATTCAAGCTACCATGCCCTCAAGGAAATATGCAAGCCCATAATACATAAGAGATATACAAGAACATCACTTTCACTTTGCTAGATCAGACCAACAGCCCATCTAGTCCAGCATTCTGTTTCTAGTAATAGCCAGACAGAGTCCTTTGAGAAGCTCATGGCATGAAGATAAAAACCTTCCTCTGTTGTACTGCTGTAAGCAGTAGATATTTACAGGTAGGCTGCCTCTGAAGCTCTGCTTGCCAAGACGTGGTATTTTGTTGACAAGAGGACTAGCATGGGGAAGGGCCACCCCCTGCTGTTTTTAGTTGTTGCTGTTTTGCCAGTGCTCTCCTTCAGATACTTTCTCTTTTTAAATCTTGTTTAGCGTAGCTCAGCTCATTACTACGGTCCATCACAAGAACACCGTTTAACATTGTTTAGCAATGCTGGGTTGGATCCAGCTGAAGTGCAACTAATTTCATGTGCAATCCTGTACACATGTATTTGGAAGTAAACCCCACTCAGTTCAATTGGATCCCAGTTAAGTGTGTATAGGATTGCAGCCATAGTCTGGATACAACCTATCAAAAAAAGCATCGTATTTTATGTTAAATGTTTGTATACCTCCTTAAGGGCTGGCAATATAACCCTCTCAAGGCAGTTGACGCAATAACATAATCCATAATAAATACTATGTAATCCAGAACAAAATCCCATCAAATACTCTTAAAATACAAAAGCAATATAGATAATCACAAAAATGCCATAATAACATACAATCCACATGTATCAGAGAACTCTCTGTCTGTGTGTGTGTGTGTGTGTGTGTGTGTAATCTCCTCGTTATATATAATATAGATAGCCAAGGTAAGGTGTCATCATCAACAGTGTGATAATTATTTGCATTTCTCCCTGATATTCTGTCAGTAATAACACAATGGAAACCCCTTAACAATCAAGGGGAATTTTGACTTAGAGTTTAGTTAGTTAAGGACTGCATTCCCACCCCCACCCCCCATCTGACACACACATACTAGGTATTTAATTGTCAGATGTTCTGCCCTTGATTCCCAAACACTCACCACACTTATGAATGTATGGCTTCAATGCCTTTCAAATTCTCAGCCTAAAGTGTGAAAGCTTTTCCAAGACAGAAAAGGGAGATGCATCTCGGGAGATCTGTCTGATATTCCACTTTATTACTCGATCACTTGTTGGTGCTGAACACCTTTTGATCACATCTTTCCAATATAAAGTGAGAACAATTTTTAGTAGGGAGAAGGAAGCTTTTACAGACATCTCTGCTTGACCTTCTTGGAACACATTGTATTCTTTGCATTCATAATTCTGTTCTTTGATTGTTAGCTCCCCCGAGAAACTCGTTAAAGGGATATAATAGCCCCAATAATGCTAAATACTAAATAAATCTGGTGAAAACCTATTATTTGTTCTAAATATTTTCCAGCATACCTCTTCATACTTGTGTGAGTGAGAGGTAGAGTCCATGTTCTGCTACGTATGATACACTTGGATCAGTCTTGTCATTCTTGAGACCATTATGTTTAAGCGATGTGCAGGCGCTGCTTGTTGTTCTTAGGTATATATATGAAAATATTAGGTAGTTTTCTTTCCCCAGTGGGCCATATGTCCCTTATGGTTATGTTCATTTTCTTACTGAATGAAAACTACCATGAGGCTGCTACGTATGGGATTAAAGTATTGAAAATGCAATATTTAGATTTGTGCCTTTGAAAACATATGAATTCTCCTTGTATGAACTTCCAGCACAATATCATTTGCGAGCGGAGATGGGTTAAAGAAGACGCAGACAACAAGCTTGGGTTGAAAATTGGGCCACATTTATTGAAATAGCTGCAAAGGGGCAACTAGGCCGGGCATCTAACTGTGTCAGCAGCTAGCTGGCACTTCTTGGGCGAAAACACACCCAGCCTGAGGGGTGGCGGTGGTCTCGCCATCCCTCCGGACTGCCCCTTCTGGGGGAGGTAGACCTTCCAGTGTCACCCCCAACCCAGTGCCGCACAACACCTGGGTGAGTGAGTAGGGTTGGTCTCCCAGGCAACTCTTATCCCCCCGCCGAGCCGCACAACCCGTTCGGGGGGCCTCAGGCGTCACCTGTCACCATAAGGTGCCTCTGCATGCACACCATCCCTACTTTCCTGTTTTTTGCCCGTCCTAGCTGCCACAGGAGTCACAAGCTAGAGCTTGTGAAACTCCCCCCACCTGCGCAGAAGAACTTCCCACAGGCCCCTTTGCAGATCAGACAGAAATATGTTATTCACTACATGAGACAGGCGGACACCATCCTTCCTGTAACGCTCCCTCCATGTCCACAGAATTCCCTGGCGGGTGGAGCATCCATCACCTCATTTGCATAGGCTATAAGCCATTTTTCTGTGCACTTTCGGACGTTCCCTGCTGCTGGCAACGTCATTCTGTTCCTTCCCATTGATCCATGGGAGCAGTGAGGGCTGCAATAGGCTACTTCCGGCCAGGTATGCTGGACCACCTGCATCTCAACCAAGGTCTGTTCGATAAGGTCCTCCCCTGGCTTACAGCCGAAGTCATTCCTCTCAATGTGCAGCACCTGGACCTGCGGAGGAAGATTGACAAACTTTGGTGGAACCGAGTGAGGAAGGGACTCCCACCGTATTCCACATCTGTGAAGCACTGGATCTTAATGTGATGGGGGGGCAGCAGCTGAAGTCTGAAGATGACATACAAGCCCTTCATGCAACTCCAGACATCTTAACGTGCCCATGTAAGAGCACCCATACCGGCGTACGATGAGTCTGCTGGTCTAAGGAAGAAGCACATTAGGGCAAGCAAAGCGAAAATTGTGGCAGGAATAAGCGGACAACTCGTGAACACAGGCCAGAATGCTGTGAAGCCCCGTTTTCGAAATGCCATAACATGCCTGAGAGAGAAACCTCCAGCGGCTACCATGGAAACTGCTTCAGTGTAACAACAGTGGGTTCTGAACTGTAAATTACCTAGGCCTAGCGGGGTAGAGCTAATGTAGAAACTGCCAAAATTGCCTTTATGTCTACAGTAAGCCATTGAAGTGATAAAACAGAGGCCCCTCCTCAGACCCGCGGCATTCCATACAACCCATAAGGTGCCGATGGGGCATAACCCATTGACTTATGTTTGGATGTGGGCTAGGGATGGACAAAAGGGACTTACCTTGTCCCGCAGCTTGTTTCGCGGTGGGGGGGAGGCGCTTCGGTTCTCCCCCCGAAGTTCAGGCGAGGCGGGGAGGCACCCCGCCTCGCCCGGCCAAAATTCAGGCTGGAGGGGAGGCGCCCCATCCCTCGCCAGCGAAATTCAGGCCGAGGAGGAGCACCCCATCTCCCCGGCCGCAAAAAAAAAAGTAAAAAGAAACCCAAAACACACACCCGTGATAGGCTACGTAACGATTTGCATAGCCTATCACGGCTAGATTTCCAAAGTCAGCCGTGACAGGCTACGTAAATCGTCATGTAGCCTATTACGGGTGACTTTGGAAAAAAAAAAAAAAGCACGTATGCAAATGGCCGCGCCCATGGAGCGCCGCCATTTGCGTTCCTTATTTTGGCACGTCTAGTCTATGTAAAGATTTACATAGACTACGGCAAAAATAAGGGCAATGCAAATAGCGTTGCCCTTATTTTCGCCGTAGTCTACGTAAATCTTTACGTAGACTACCCCTGTCCAAATAAGGAATGCAAATGGCTGCGCCCATGGGGCGCCGCCATTTGCGTACGCGCTTTTTTTTTTCCAAAGTCACCCGTGATAGGCTACGTGACGATTTACGTAGCCTATCACGGCTGACTTTGGAAATCTATCTGTGATAGGCTACGTAAATCATCACGTAGCCTACCATGGGTGTTTTTTTTTTTTTAACTGTACTTTTTTATTTTGTAATGGCGGCGGCGGCGGCAACTGGTCGGGAGAACGGCCGCTGCCCCCGCCCCTGCCGAACCGCCGCTGGGACCCGCCGCCGAGAGGGACATTCGCCGAAGGTAAGTCCCATCCTGGGGGGGGCGGAGGGCCGGCGGAGAATTTCCCCAACACTTTCGGGGGGCTGAATGCGTCAGCACTCAGCCTCCTGAAGATTCGTGGAGAAATTCTCCGCCATCCCTAACGTGGGCCACTGCCGTGCCCTTGCCATACTGACCAGTTTGATCACCAAATATGTAAATGGGTTACATTGGGCCAGACCTGTACTTTGAAGCATATCAAGGCCCTCCGGGACAAGTCGGCCTTGGGAGCCCAGACCAACCCTGAATTCCTAAGGGGGATTTGAAGAAGGCCGTTAAGGCTGCTACGTGGAACAGGGAAACGTCTTGCTGGAAGGCTTAATTGGAGGGCCGTTCCCCCAGAGCCCAAAAGGGGTATCCAGAGAGAGAGGGTGGCTAATTTATTAAAGCAGGCAACATCTGTGCCCAACCCTATGTTGTATGCTGAACCCAAACATCAGACATGGAGTCAGTGCATCCCACCATTGTGGGCCGGAAGGCTAAATGGCCAATTTGCGACTTATGGTCCCAGATAGTCTGTTGTTCCTTAAGGAGGCGCAAAATTGCAGCCCATGATCTATAGGTAAGGGCCATGAATCCTCTCACTGAAGCTTTGCCTAATGCGCGGCACACCCTACCTGCTCTGTCGCAGGCGGCTCCTGTACAGAGAGCCATGGAATGCAGGATGGGATCTGAGAATGGAGCACCCACCGGGCTAAGGCCCGGAAGTTGTTGACCTAATTTCATGACAAAGCATCGACAATTGGGTTTGTCTAACCCGGCACATGGTGGACCCAGAACCGGCTGTTGTAACACTGACACTGGAGTGCGAACAGACTGACACATGACGTGACCCTCCGATTTCAGAAGGACGGAGAGTGAATAACGTGGTCACGTTGTCATACCAAAGGGGGGGGGGTTACTGACTTGGCTATAAGGTCATCCAAAATGCGCTTGGAGGCGACAGCCACAACTCTACAGGCCACTACCCACTGCACGATCGGACCTGCCCTAAGAGTCTGAAACCCCCTGGAGTAGCGGCAGAACCACGTGAATCTGTAGTCCGGCTTTTAAGAGTGGCTCACACCTCCGTAAGGAGGTGCCATTAAAGCCCTACCAAGTTGAAGCCATGCCCATGGATTCGTGCGCACAGAGGAAATGACCCTGGTTCAATGGTGCAGAAGCTGCAGTCCTTGCACTGCCCAAACTGAGCCGGCGCGAAAAGGCACGGTCAGGGGCCGCTACCCTAACTGTGAAAAGAAGATGCCCTACAATATCTTGCATGGCCCACCAAAGGAAAAGCCCAGGAAGATCTATAACTGCTTGAAGCTGTGCTCAAATGACCTAAAAGTTGTCCTGAGGGAGGTGAGAATAATGCCTAAGGGTATCAAATTGGCTTCACTAAATGTTGATGTGGGAAACAGGCCCACAGCCTTTGTGAGCTAAGGGACACCGAGGTAACAGGAATAAAATTGATCAGATAAGGTGTGTTACTCTGCACGCTGTGGATACAGTTAGTGAGGAAGAGGCGGCCTGTGACAAATCGGTTTTGTGGGATCGGTTCCAGCTTCTTCCTCCTGATGAAGTGGACAAGGTGCTTTCATCTGTACGGCCAACCACCTGCTTACTTGATCCTTGCCCATCTTGGCTCATTATGGGCTGCAGAGAGAGACTGGGTGAGGGGATCAGGGCGGTCGTGAACACCTCCCTTGAGGAGGGAGTGATGCCATCAGCCCTCAAGGAGTCAGTGATAAGACCGCTCTTAAAGAAGCCCTCCTTGGATCCTCAAGTTTTGAACAACTTTCGCCCAGTCTCAAATCTGCCATTTTTGGGCAAGGTGATTGAGCGGGTGGTGGCGGTGCAGTTGAAGGCACACTTGGAAGAAACTGATTATCTAGACCCATTTCAGTTGGGCTTCAGGCTTGGGCATGGGACAGAAACGGCCTTGGTCACCTTGGTAGATGATATGAGGAGAACTCTGGATAGGGGTGAATGCTCCTTCCTTGTTCTCCTCGACCTCTCAGCGGCTTTTGATACCGTTGACCACGGTATCCTCCTGGACCGCCTGGAGGGGTTGGGCATTGGAGACACCATATTGTGGTGGTTCCGGTCCTTCCTCTCCGGCAGGTACCAGAGGGTAGCTCTGGGAGAGGAAGTTTCGGACCCGTGGCCACTTACTTGTGGGGTGCCACAGGGTTCCATCCTCTCCCTGATGCTATTTAACATCTATGTGAAGCCGCTGGGGGCTATCATCAGGAGGTTTGGGGTGCAGTGTCATCAATATTTGGATGACACACAGCTCTACCTCTCATTCAAATCTTCACCAAGGTTGGCTGTAGAATCCCTGTCCAAATGTCTGGAGACGGTGAGTGGCTGGATGGGGAGGAATAAGCTGAAGCTGAACGCTGACAAGACCAAGGTACTTTTGGTGGGAGACAAGAGGAGGTTGGGGGATGTTGACCTGGTGTTGAATGGGGTACGGCTACCCTTGAAAGACCAGGTCCGCAGCCTGGGGGTCATTTTGGACTCCCAGCTGTCCATGGAGGCTCAGGTGTCAGCTGTGAGCCGGACAGTGCTGTATCAACTCCATCTGATACGGCAGCTGCGCCCCTTCCTTTCCGACCATCTGCTCCCATCAGTAGTACATGCCCTGGTCTCCTCTCGTTTAGACTATTGTAATGCGCTCTATGTGGGGTTACCCTTGAAGATGGTTCGGAAACTGCAGCTGGTACAGAACGCGGTGGCTCGCCTGATTAAAGGCAGCCGCCGGCGAGATCACATCACTCCAGTGCTGAAGGAGTTGCACTGGTTACCAGTTGTTTTCCAGGCCAAATTCAAGGTGTTGGTTTTGACCTTTAAAACCCTATATTTTTCCAGCCCAGCCTATCTTAAGGAGCGCCTCCAGCAGCACCAGACAGGCCGCTTAACAAGATCAGCCTCGGATGGCCTTCTGTCTGTCCCATCAGCCAGGACAGCTAGACTGGTGGGGACGAGGGAGAGGGCCTTTTCTGTGGTGGCCCCCATTCTGTGGATCTCCCTCCCTAGGGAACTCCACCATGCCCCCTCTTTAATGAGCTTCCGCCGTACATTAAAAACGTGGTTGTTCAGGCAGGCATTTGGGGTGGGTTAGGGTATTTTAGAAAATGTTTTTATTGTAGAATTTTATTGTTTTAAACTGTTTTGTTGTATGTTGTGCATCGCCCAGAGTGGCTGAGTGACCAGCCAGATGGGCGATTAATAAATTTAATAATAATAATAATAATAACAGGAAGGGGAAGCAATACAAGCATTAGGTCAGAACATTGACCAATGTCTTTGGACTCCATGTAGCATCTGCCCACCAGGGACCCGTGGCTGGGTCCCCAAACCAAGACCACTGCCACGTCGACGAGGTGTATTGCACTGAACACAGATGATCAGGGATCTCGTGATTAACAGGCTGGCCCTCCGAGAACAGAGGTTACAAACCAGGATAAACTCCCTAGAGGATTTCCTGGGCACCATTTCGAGAAGGGATATCCCTAGAGTAGATAACGGGGTGTGGAAGAAAGGGGGGGGGCTACAATCCTTCTGCCAGTACTGCCTTGTTAACTTCTCAGGAACCTGTCGACGCCTAGCAAGGAGAAATATTGCTTACGAGGTAAGGATGGCAAATGTTGATGTAGAAAAAAGGGGGAGGGGTCCTGGAACCTAGCATAAAACCGTGTTCCAAGTTAAAACGCGACCCCCCTTTTGGGGTAGCGTCTTAAAGCCGGAGTAGCGGCTCAACCTAACCGGGCATGGGCCCACAGAGCTTCCTACTGCCTTGACCTTTACAAGGGGGGGACCTATCATCCCCAGGCATTGGGCAAGAGGTGGACGAGTACTGACTGCTACCAGGGAGCACTCATGATGGAAACAGCATGTGTTCTGGTAGTATGCGCCCTTGGGGCTGTATTCCCAGTACAGACAGCGGTGCTGAAGCCGGGACCCGCCATAGCCCGAGGGCTAATGCGGGAGACAGACTAGTGAATGTGGCCACTGCCCGATCTGTCGCTGAACAGGCCAGGAAGGAGTCAAAATTGGAGCGAAAGGTCCTGGTCCAACAGGTCCCTGCGCAGAGAAGGGTAAATGGCATCCCTCCTGCGAAAGGCTTTGACACAAGCCAGGCACACACCTCCTCAGGTGAAAGCCATTAGGAGAAAGAGTAGCCCTGGTGGCATCACAACTTGCCAGATTAGCGTAGGGACCTAATATGCCACTTCCGTGGATGCCCAAGTGGGCGGGGGCAGGGTGAGAGATACTAAATTACTCCTGCATAACCCTGTAAGATGCTGTGTTAAGCGGCTGGGGGTACTGTGGGGTGTGACTGACGGAGATGCAGGTGGCCCGGGCGTCATATAGGGAGATGACATTGGGAGGGACAGCCGCCCCAGGGAGGTAAGCTAAGGCCACAACCCACGGCCTTGCACGTTGCCCATCTGGACAAGTGGGGTGAGGTGCAGTCATCTCACCCATATCCAGGTCGGCTGCATCTGGGTCCCCGGGAGCAAGGGAGACGATGCCGCTTGCAATGCTCTGGACGGAGATGCCCCAGGAGGGCGAACCGCCCCAGCTGTGGAGTGTCACCTGGGCGAAACCCCAAGGAAGGAGATGGGGCTTCAACAGCATCCAGATGAGCTGCACCCAGTTCCGATCCTTGACTGGAAAATTGGATGTTGATGCTTGGACACTTGGGAAGAGGAGGCTGCAGAAGGGAGGAGCTCAACCATGGGCAGTGAGCCATCCAGAAGAGCTAATGAAGAGGAAGTGGAGGCTTCAACAGCATCCAGATGAGCTGAAATAGAAAGTATTAGTGAGCGCTGGGTCTGGTGTCGTGTTTGCTTGGGCTGGACCGCCGAGGGTTTCTATGGCCTGGCCGGGGGAGGGGGAGAGATCTCCGAGGAACACTCATCGGCTTCCAAGGAACAAGAATTGATGCCAGTACCGGGTCTGCTTCCTCATCAGACAGTTCTGACTCAGAATCGGGCCTTGGCAGCGGTCTCTTGGGGAGGGGAGGCGGAGCCCTACCCTTCCCATTCCAATTACCTTGGCCTTTCTTGGGGGGCATGTAGAAAGTGGGTTAAGCTTAGGCACCGTGTTGGCGAGAAAGAGGCAAGGGCCCAGGTGCTCGGACCCAGTCCAACACGCCAACCAGCACCCCAAGAAATTAATGCAGCAGGAGGCTATGCGCTGGGTTCCGAGGGCAACGGCAACACCCCCAGGCCTCGAGATCCGTGGACCTGAGATCAAGTCAAGGCCGAGAGTTCTGGATGGAAGTGGGGAGCACATCCAGATATGAGGGCCACACTCCATGGCCGATAACGGCTAAAGAGGTGAATGGTGCGGAGGGGGGGGGGGATTGTTGCCTGATGCAGGAACCGGCGCCCACCAGGTGCGGGAAGGGCCTACGGCCACGGGAACCGGGCCTGAACACGGGCACTGGCTTTCCTTCCCTCTTCCCCCCCTTTTTTCTTTCTTTACTTTTAATCTGTTTATTTATTTATTTATTTATTTTTAATCTGTTCATTCATTTATTTATTTTTAATCTATTCATTCATTCATTCATTCATTCATTTAATTTATTATTATTATTATTATTTATTATAATTTTTTTTTGGTGTGTGCATGTGTGTGTGTTTTGCTTTGCTGGGGGGGGGGTGCGCACGCTGCCACCACGAGTGCTCTGCGCTCCCAGAAAGCAGCGAGAGCTGGCAATCAAGGGGGGCGGGCAGGCACACCGCCAACATCACAGCAGCCTCGCAGGCGGGAAAACGCCGGCAGCAACCAGCGCGGCAGCCGAGCGCGCATCTCCACCACAAAGGCCGGCACTCCCGGCAGCACGGCAATCCGCGGCCCGGAGGGGCGGCGCAGCAGCATGCATGCCCCGCCATGAGCGAGGCAATCCCGGGGCCGCGACACCATAGGCACACCACGACCACCAGAGGAAGATGTGGGGGGGCGCGCAGGGGGGCAGGCGTGCCGCTGCCGCAAGCACCGCCGCACCCACCGGGGAGGCCGATACAGGCAACGCTCCAGATGCGCATCGCCGGCGCGGTCCGATGGCACCCCGGGAGCGCGGCGGCATTCGCACGCCGCGACCACCAGAGGACGAGGTGGAACCAGGGGATGGGCGCGCCCCAGCCAAAAACGCCGGCGCCCCCACAGGGGAGCAGGACAGAGGCACCGCAAATGGGAGCCATAGCAACCCCGGGGGCGCGGCAGCGTGGCACAACGCGACCACTGGGGAGGTATAACGGGGGAGCAGACACGCCGCAGCCGCAAGCGCCGGCGCCCCCGGGGGGGGAGCCGGACAACAGGTGCTGCTTCCAGGCGCACACCGCCGGCACAGCCACCGGGCCTCACACCGACGCGGCAAGAGGCGGTCAAGGAGGGGGCGGCGCCCGAGCACGAGCGCCCAAGCACCATGCGCCAGAAACCCGGAGCCGGGTAGGTGCGCAAAAAAAGGGGGGTGGGCGAGCTACCCACGCAAGCCCCGGGGCCCACAAGGGACCGCAAACCACCGGTGGCGACAGGCGTCGAGACACTCCTGCCAGCAGGGCAGGCGCCAGGCATGAGGCAGCCACGCTGGAGCGCGGGCGCCCCGCAGCGAGCACCAGCAATGCTGGAGCCGAGGCAAGCGTCGACGTGCAGCAGTTTAGGCGCGCTGATTGCACACGGAGTCCGGAGGCTGCATTGACGATGAAGCCGGTCTCCAGCAGGTAGGTGTCCTTTATTCGTTTCAAGGCAGAGCTGTCGTTCTCTACAGCTGCGTTGAGCCAGAGAGCTGAGATTGGGAGGGGGAGCTGAGTTTAAGGCAGTTCAGCCTGCCCCTCCCTGCCTGGTGGTGCCACTGGAGTGCACCAATCAGAGGCCCTTACGTCTTGTCACCCCACCCGCCCACAATGCCCCCCCCTTTCAGCCAGACAAACTGGCCCCGGGGTGAGGGCATTTGTGTCTACTCAAAAGCAGGTCCCATTATGTTCTGTGGGGCTTACTTAAGGGAAACTGGATATAAGATTGCAACCCTAATTATTTCTATGGAAATGGTGAACGCAGGAAAATATTACTGCTGTGCTGAATCCTGCCCCCGTTTTTCAGGATTTTTTTTTCTCTTCCTGCAAAAGAGGCAGTGTTTTTTCTGCCTTTTTCTCAGGGAAAGGGAGAATTTCAGAGAATCTTCTCCTTGGGGACAGGGACATTTCCACATGTCTTTATAAGTGTAGGCAATCCTTGAGGGGTCTCCTTTCTATTTTTTTAAAAAACACCCCCTGCACTTGTAGGAGCCCAGGACTGTTCTCCAGCCTGGCAGTTATGTTGAACTCTCAAACATAAACAGTTATGTTTGAACCGCGGGTTGGCCCAGCTGGCGGCTTTGCGGCCTGGCCACTCTGCGGAGCCGGCCAGGCAGGATTCCGGGGGGGAGGAACAGATCGCCTCCCCCCCCGTCGAGGATTCCGGAGGGAGGAACGGATCACCTCCCTCCATCTGCAGAACCCAGTGAAGCCAGGTAAGCAGGGTTTCGTACACCCCTAGACAAGGGGAAGTCTTCATATGAGTCAGGGATACCTCAATATCTGCTCCACCACTGTCCTCTATATCAAGATATCTCCATGTTATCGATAATACATGAATCAATGCAGCCTGTGAGAATATTGTCCTAGAGATCTCTTCAGGGCTTCCTTCACTTCATAGTTCCTTAGGGCACAAACAATGTGATTTAGCATGGGTATGAGGACCCTATAGAACATACAAAACAAATTTTGACTAGAACTTGGACTTGGGCCTTAGATATACAAGGATCCCACTTCCACAGAACATTGTCACCACAATGAGATGAGATGAGCAAGTAGAAAGGCTTTGTGTCTAGCCTATGCTGATGATATCCTGATGATGGTGGTAACGATACGGATATAGGAGATCAGGATGAGCACAAAAGGTAATGTGAGGAACAGGAATGTACAGGCAGTGGTTAGCATTTCAATGAGCTAAGTATTAGCACAGGCTAAACTTCAGGACTGGAGGTGCATGACAGAAGAAGGGAATGATCTCTTTTGGACTGCAAAAGGGAAGGCTGAAGATCCAGGCTGGCTGCAACAATGAGACAGGAACACTAATCACCCAAACCCCACCCACCAACACGTGACAGAAGCTCTTGATCATGACAGTGGCATAGTGAAGGGGGTTACAGATGGCAACATAGTGGTCACAAGACATGGCAGCTAAAAATAAACACTCACCACATCCAAAGTAGAAGAAGCAAAACATTTGAATGACACAGACGACATACGCAATATTTTATCCTTTACCAATAGATGGATCTCAATCAAGGATGAGTTCCTCAGGAAGAAGTACATGGGGGGACTGAAGGGCTGAGTCTATCATGACAATGACAATGATGAAGGTGTTCCAAGTCACTGTCACAATGTACATCACCAGGACTAGAGGGAACAGAAGCAACTCTAACCCGGCATGCTACAAAACCCAACTAGGAAGAATTCCATCTGAGCTGTTTGGTTTCTCTCCACCATTTCTTCCAGGTTGGTTTGGGGGATTATACACTGAGGGGAAAGAGGCAAGTCTTTAAAAAGTTCTGAGACTTTAATGGGTCCCTAATCAATTTTGAACCCACTCCAGTCAACTGAAATAGTAAGGGTTGTATCCAGATACAGATTATGCTGGACAGCCTCCTCATCCTTCCTATGGTAGCCCCTCCAGCCACCTGAAATGGTTACACAGAGTCACAGGAGATGCTACTGAATGGGGTGAGCTCAACAATACAGTAAATCCTTTAACCATCGTATGAACTATATTGCAATGAGTTAAACATGTGTAAGATTCTACTTACAGAGGGATCTTATGCATGTTTAACTCAGATGTCTAAATTATGTTATCCTGATTCCTGAGGCCCATATAGCCACCACCAGGACCATACAGGAAGTCCTTTGCCCCCCCCCCTTTCCTGATGCACTCACACACACAAATAGAAAGGCTTCAGTCTCAGGCCTTTAATTCATTCTCAACAGGTTCATTACGGACGCCAATCGTCAAAGACTCTCAGGCTACAAAGGAATGCCTCCAGGGTATTCAAATAGGACCATCCACATTGCCTACAGTTTGAAGTTAGGCTTGTTGGCTAGAATAAGTTAGGCGGGGATGTCCCACCCTTCCAGTGATGCTTCCCTATGTTGCCTCTCACGCATCGCTAACCGGGTTGACCATCTGAGCTCTGCCCCTGACATTTCCCTCTTAGCTCTGCACTGTAGTCTATCATCTCTTAGGTCACAGCCCCCACTTTCTTCCTCCCTCTCCCCCTCATCCTGGCTTCTCATAGGGGGGGTAGGGGTGGGGGCTTCAGGCCCAGCCATCTGGTAGTTAGTAACCTGAGAAGGACGCCTACCCATATCTGAACTGGCTTGAGAAAATGCATCCCCCAGGTCTGGTTGTTCCTCTTCTGAATCTGAGCTGCTAATGATCTCCCTGCACTCAGAATCAATCCTGACAGATCCTGGCTTTCCTGTCTGTGACAACCTTTCAAGTACCTGAAGAGTGCTTTTCTTCTCAAGACTAAACATGCCCAGGTCTTTCAGTCTCTCCTCACAGGGCTTTGTTTCCAGTCCCCTGATCATCTTTGTTGTCCTCCCTGTGTTTCCCCTGTGTTTCCCAACACAAACAAATTAGTGCCTACTCAGAAGTAACTGTCATTGTGGTCAATGAGGCTTGTCCCCCTGAATGTGGGGGAGCCTCGCTTATTCTGAAAGGAGAAATGGGGGGAGAGCCTGGATGGGGTTAGCCTCTATTATTTGTTGTGTAGCCCAGCCCCTGCCAGTCAGATGACATTCACTCCAACCCCCCCACCCCACCCAGAAGTATGTTCTGTGAAGTTATTTTTATTGGTGTGATATACTTGCTCATGTAGCCCTGCGCAACGCCGGCTCCTAGAAAAATCCAGATAAGCCACCATTGACGTCTCCTTCTATCCCCTTCTGTTGTCATAGAGACACCCCCTTGGTCTTTCTCCATGGAGCTCTCAGTCTGGTATCCCACTTGAAATCAAACCCCAAACCAAAGACCTGGAGGATTAGCACAAAAGTTAATGTAAGGATCAAGATGAGCACAAAAGGTAACATGAGGAACAAGAACTGCAGGAAATGGCTCTCATTTCAATTAGGGATGTCAGAGAATTTCTCCACAAACCTCGGGGAGGCCGAATGCCAGCACACTTGGCCCCCCGAAATCGGTGGCGAAACGGTCTGCCCCCCCAACCCCCGGGACAGGACTTACCTTCAGCAAATCTTCCTGGCGGCGGTGGCTCCGGCAGAGGCCCTGGCGGCGGTGCGGCAGCGGCGGCTGCGGCGGCCAGTCTTCCGACCGGCTGCCGCCGCTGCCATTTCCAAGTTTAAAAAAAAAAAAAAAACATGATAGGCTATGTAAAGATTTACGTAGCCTATCACGGCTAAATTTTAAAAAACACCGTGATAGGCTACGTAAATGTTTACGTAGCCTATCACGGCTGAGTAAAAAAAAACCCACAAAAAATGCGCGTACGCAAATGGCAGCACCCATGGGCGCCGCCATTTGCATTCCTTATTTTGGCATGTCTAGTCTGTCTGTCTGTCTATCTATCTATCTATCTATCTATCTATCTATCTATCTATCTATCTATTTATTTCATTTCTATACTGCCCAATAGCCGAAGCTCTGTGGGCGGTTCACAAAAATTAAAACCAAACAACACACAATGAAACAATTTAAAATGTATACAACATTAAAACCACAATATAACAATACAACCACAATAAAACCTAGCAGCAGTGCAGAAGTTTAAAATACAGATTTAAAACAGCAAAGATAAAAAATTTAGAAAGCTAAAATGCTAAATTGCCTGGGAAAATAAAAAGGTCTTCACCTGGCGCCGAAAGGAATACAATGTAGGTGCCAGGCGAACCTCACCAGGGAGCTCATTCCAGAGCTGGGGTGCCACAGCAGAAAAAGCCCTCCTCCTAGTAGCCACCCGCCTCACTTCCTTTGGCAGGGGCTCATGGAGAAGGGCTGCTGACGATGATCTTAAGGTCCGGGCAGGCACATATGGGAGGAGGCGATCCTTCAGGTAACCTGGCCCCAAGCTGTTAAGGGCGTTGAATGTTAATACCAGCACTTTGAATCGGGCCTGGAAATGGACTGGCAGCCAGTGCAGCTGGAAAAGTACTGGCGTAATATGAGCTCGCAGGCCAGTCCTTGTTAACAATCTTGCTGCCCTGTTTTGGACCAGCTGAAGTTTCCGGACCATTTTCAAAGGCAGCCCCACGTATAACGCATTGCAGTAATCCAGACGAGAAGTTATCAGAGCATGGATAACTGTAGCTAGGCTATCTCTGTCCAGATAAGGGCATAGTTGGTATACCAGCCTAAGCTGATAAAAAGTGCTCTGTACCACTGAATTCACCTGTGCCTCAAGTGACAGTTCTGGATCCAAGAGCACCCCAAACTATGAACGTGATCTTTTAGGGGGAGGGCAACCCCTTCCAGAACAGGTTGAATATCACCTAGTCGGGCAGACGAACCACCCACTAACAGGACCTCCGTCTTGTCTGGATTGAGTTTCAGTTTATCGACCCTCATCCAGTCCATTACCGTGCCCAGGCACTGATTCAGAACAGCCACTGCCTCACCTGGATTTGATGAGAAAGAGAGGTAGAGCTGGGTGTCATCCGCATATTGATGGCACCTCAGCCCACACCTCCGGATAACCTCCCCCAGCGGTTTCATGTAGATGTTAAACAGCATGGGGGATAAAATAGAGCCCTGTGGAACCCCATGGCACAATTGCCATGGCACAGCGCAATAATCCCCCAGCACCACCTTCTGGAATCGGCCATCCAAGTCGGAGCAGAACCACTGTAGTGCAGTGCCTCCAACTCCTAACCCAGACAACCTATCCAGAAGGATACCATGGTTGATGGTATCGAAAGCCATTGAGAGGTCCAGGAGAATCAACAGGGTCGCACTCCCCCTGTCCCTCTCCCGGCAGAGGTCATGCCACAGGGCGACCAAGGCAGTTTCCGTTCCAAAGCCAGGCCTGAAGCCCAATTGAAATGGATCGAGATAATCCATTTCATTCAACAGTGCCTGGAGCTGTCCTACAACCACCCGCTCAAGCACCTTGCCCAGGAAGGGGATGTTGGCCACTGGCCTATAATTGTTAACATCTTCCAGGTCCAGGTTAGGCTTTTTCAGGAGTGGTCTAATTACCACCTCTTTTAAAGTTGCAGGCACCACTCCCTCTCTCAAGGAAGAATTTACAACTTCCTGGATCCAGCCAGACATCCCCTCCTTGTTCGATTTAATAAGCCATGAAGGGCAAGGGTAAAGCACGCAAGTGGTCGATCGGACTTGGCCAAGCACCTTGTCCGCATCCTCAGGCCTCAGTAACTGAAACTCATCCAATAAAACTGGACCAGACGGTGCTATGAACGCCTCTACCAATGGAACTGCATTAATGGTGGTGTGCAATTCATGATGAATCTGAGCAACTTTATCCTCAACGTGCCGGGCAAACTCATCACAGCATGCTACCGAGGGTTCCATCGTCTCTCTCCCTGGACCAGAATGTAACAGGCCGTGAACCACTCGGAAAACCTCTGCTGGACGACACTGAGAAGATGCAATGCTGGTGGAAAACAACTGTCTCTTTGCCACCCTCACTGCCACAGAGTAGGCTTGATAGTGGGCTCTTACCTGTGTTTGGTCAGACTCAGCACGAGTTTTCCTCCACCTGCGTTCTAACCTTCTCCCCTCTTGCTTCATTGCCCTCAGCTCAGGTGTATACCAAGGAGCTGGCCGGGCTCTGCTCAGAGGGAGAGGGCACTTGGGCGCGATCGTGTCAACCGCCCAAGTCATCTCTGCATTCCACAGAGCGACCTGGGCTTCGACAGGAGCACCAGCCATACCAGCAGGAAAATCCCCCAGGGCCCTCTGGAATCCATTGGAATCCATCAATCTCCGGGGGTTGACCATTTTAATAGGTCCCCCACCCTTGCAGATGGGGAAGGCTGCCAGGAGTCTAAACCTCAGCAGGACGTGATCTGACCATGACAAAGGGACAGATGTTAATTCTTCCACTTTCAGATCACCATCCTCCTGCCCAGTCGAGAAAACCAGATCAAGTGTGTGTCCTTTTATATGTGTTGGGCTGATGACATGTTGGGACAGCCCCATGGTTGTCATGGCAGCCATGAAGTCCTGAGCTGCCCCGGATACAGCAGCCTCGGCATGGAAGTTGAGATCCCCCAGGACCATCATCCTAGGGGTCCTCAACACCAAGTCCGAGACCACCTCCTTCAACTCAGGCAGGGAGTCTGATGGGCAGCGGGGTGGGCGGTACACCAACAGAATCCCTAATCTGTCCCGGGTACCCAACACAAGGTACAAACACTCAAGATCTGCACTCGAATGAACAGGAAGCCTGGAGAGGGAAATTGAATTCCTATAGTCCACGGCAACTCCCCCTCCCCGACCCTCAAGTCGCTATGCTACGCTATTTGCGTTCCCCTTATTTTCGCCATAGCCTATGTAAATGTTTACGTAGACTAAGACGTGCCAAAATAAAGAATGCAAATGGCGGTGCCCATGGGCGCTGCCATTTGCATACGCGCGTGTTTTTGGTTTTTTTTTTATTAAGCCGTGATAGGCTACGTAAACATTTATGTAGCCTATCACGGCTGGCTGCAGGGATACAAACGGTGGCAGCTATGGCTGCCGCCATTTGTGTCTCTGCTAGCCAGCGGCCGGATGTCCAGCCGCTGGCGGAGTCGGCCGGCGGCTCCGCAGAATACTTGCGGAGTGGAGCCGGCCGGCCAGGATTCGGGGGGGGGATGGAGCACCTCCCCCCCGGCCAGGATTTCGGGGTGAGGGACGGATCGCCTCCCCCCCAGCATCAGCATAGTCAGCGAACAGGTAAGTGACTTTCGTACATCCCTAATTTCAATGAGGTAAGCATCAGCACAGACTAAACGTCAGTACTGGAGGCAGGGATGTACGAAAGTGACTTACCTTTTCGCAGATTCTGTTCATGGTGGGCAAGGAGGCATTCCATCCCTCCCCAGGGAATCCTCGATGGGGGGGAGGTGATCTGGTCCTCGATGGCCGACTGTGCTCCGTGGCGGCTTCGCAGAGCAGCCAGCCAGGCCCAGGCCAGGGTCATCCGCAGCTGGATTTCTGGCCGCGGAGGGCTCTGGGTAACAACAACAACAAAAACGCGTATGCAAATGGCGGCGGCTACGGCCCCTGCCATTTGCGTTCCTTATTTTTCGCTGTCTTAGTCTACATCAATATTTACGTAGACTAAGACAAAGAAAAGAAAGGGGAATGCAAATAGCGTAGTGGGCGCTATTTGTGTTCCCCTTTCTTTTCTTCATCTTAGTCTACGTAAATATTGACATAGACTAAGATGGCAAAAAATAAGGAATACAAATGGCGGCGGCCGTAGCCACCACCATTTGTGTACATGTTTTGTTTTTTTAAAAAACCCAGACATGATTACGTAGCCTATCACATCAATGGGGGGGGGAGACACAGACTGCAAATGGTGGCGGCGGCAGCCGTTTGGATGACCAGCTGCCGCCGCCGCTGCTGCCTCCAAGGCTGCCGCTGGAGCCGCCGCCATCTGGAACATCCGCCCCAGGTAAGTCTCGTCCCGGGGGGGATCCGCGAGGGGTGGGGGGGTGGCAGGCCTTTCCGCGATGGATTTCGGGGGGCCGAATGCACTGGCATTCGGCCTCACCGAGATCCGTCGCGGAATTCTCTGACATCCCTAACTGGAGGTGCATGACAGAAGAAGGGATTGATCTCTTTTGGACTGCAAAAGGGAAGGCTGAAGGTCCAGGCTGGCTGCAACAATGAGACAGGAACAGCAATCACCCAAACCCCACCCAGTAACTCATGACAGAAGCTCTTGGTAAGGATGGTGGCATAGTGCAGGGGGTTGCAGATGGCAACATAGCTTTCATAGGACGTGGCAGCTAAAAGTAAACACCACATCCAAAGTAGAAGAAGCAAAGCATTTGAATGAAATGGTCAACATAGGTGATATATTATGCTTTAGCAATAGATGGATGACAATGAAGGACAAGTTGGTCAGGAAGAAGTGCATGGGGGGGATGAAGGTCTTAATCTATCATGACAATGACAGTGATGAAGGTGTTCCCAGTCCCTTCCACAATGTACATCACCAGGACTAGAGGGGACAGAAGCAACTCTAAATCTGGCATGCTAGAAAACACAACTATGATTAGGGATGGCAGATAATTCTGCCACGGATCTCAGTGAGGCCGAATGCCAGTGCATTCAGCCCCCCAAAATCTGTGGCAGAATGGCCTGCTCCCCCGCCCACCCGCGGATCCCCCCCGGGACGAGACTTCCCTGGGGCGGATCTTCTGGGCGGCGGCGGCTCCAGCGGTGGCAGTGGCGGGGGCGGCGGCGGCTGGTCTTCCGACTGGCTGCCGCTGCCGCCATTTGCAGTTTTTTTTGCTTGTTTTTTTTACAGAGGCGTGATAGGCTACGTAAGTTTTTACGTAGCCTAAAACGTCTGGGTAAAAAAAAAAGAAAAAGACGTACGCAAATGGCGGCGGCTACGGCCGCCGCCATTTGCATTCCTTATTTTGGGCCGTCTTAGTCTACGTAAATATTTACGTAGACTAAGATGGCGAGAATAAGGGGAACGCAAATAGCTCCCACTACGCTATTTGCGTTCCCCTTTCTTTTCTTTGTCTTAGTCTATGTAAATATTGACGTAGACTAAGACGGTGAAAAATAAGGAATGCAAATGGCGGCGGCTGTAGCTGCCGCCATTTACATACGCGTTTTTGTTTTTTTTGTTACCCAGAGCCCTCCGCGGCCAGAAATCCAGCTGCAGATGGCCCTGGCCTGGGCGTGGCCAGCTGCTCCACAAAGCCACTGTTTTTTTTTTTCCCAGAGCCCTCCACAGCCGGAAATCTGGCTGCGGACGGCTCTGGCCTGGCTGGGACTGGCCAGATGCTCCGTGGAGCTGCCACGGAGTACAGCCGGCCGCGGAGGATTCCGGGGGGGAGGAACGGAGCGCCTCCCCCCCATCAAGGATTCTGGGGGGAGGGATGGAATGCCTCCCCCCACCACCATCAACATAATCCGCGAAAGTTAATTGACTTTCGTACATCCCTAAGATGAATTCCATCTGAGATGTTTGGTTTTTCCATTTCATTTCTTTCAGGTTGGTTTTGGGGATTATACACTGAGGTAAAAAGGGCAAGAGGCCAGCTGCAGTCCTCCTTCTCTCACCTCTGTCGCCAGTTGCCAGATGATGCATTCTGCCACCTCCAAATTGCTGAGGTTTCTAAACTTCAGGAAGTGAGTCCAGGACCGTTTTATGTTTGTAGTGAAGAAGCTCTCTAAAACCTAGGAAGCTTGTGTTTGAGGCTCCAACCCAAATCCCATAATGTCACTGCTTTAAGAGTCATTGGGGTTGAAAACATTAAAAAATGTAATGTTAGCCTGCAATCTTGCAGATAGTGGCTGCTTGTGACCAGGGATGTGTGAATCAGCAAAACTCAAATTTACAGCAATTCTCCAAATTCTAAGCTTGTTCCAGCTCAAGTCCATATCAGATTATGAGCTTTGTTTTTTTCTTTTTGCCTGAAGTCGGTGCATTTTCTTTCCAAATGTATGCATCAATTGTGCATATCCTTGATATATACACATTTTCTCCCATTGACTGAAGCATATGTGTGTCCATTTTTCAAAAGTATGCATTTTTCATTCACATTTTTTTCAAATGTAAGCATGTTGTCAAACACATCGTTTGCAGTCTGCAACTCACATTGCAAGCTCAGAAATGTTAATGTATGGACTTTGACCACAGATTGCAACCGAGTCTGTGTTTGAACTGGAAGGTGCAAACTGGGTAAATCCTGATAAAAAAAATGATCTGAAATGAATTTCTCATACATCTCTACTTGTGCATGGCAGTGCATCCATTTTCTCTCTCTCTCTCTCTGAAACGTGGGGCAGATAATCGGCCACCACAAAGGGCAAATTATCTCTTCATTCTTTTTATCTGGTTCTAGCTTGTGTTTATTTATTTATTTGGTTATTTACAATATTTGTATACCACTCCACATCCAGACAGATTCCAGAGCAGTCAGCAATACAAACAGGATAATACAGTAAAGACACATGTTAAAATAATTACTGTTTTTTTAAAAAAAGAAATAGAGTTCTGATAAAACTGTGGCCAGTCCCTCAAGGATAGCTTCCTAAAATAACAATGTTTTCAGGAGCCACCAGAAGCAACACAACGTTGGTGCCTGCCTGACATCCAAATAGGGATGTTAGAGAATTCTGCCACGGATCCCAGGGGGGCCGAATTCCAGTGAATTTGGCCCCCCAGAAGCCGTGGCAGAACGGAGCAACCCACCCCACCACCCTGCGAAAGCCCCCCAGAACGGAGACTACCTGGCGGTGGCTCCGGCAGCAGCTTTGGCTCCAGTGGGGGCTCCAGTGGTGGCGGCAGTGGCTCCAGCTGCTGCCGGGCTGCTGCAGACACAAATGGCATCCTGGTAGGAGATGCCGTTTGCGTCCCCATGATAGCCCATGATAGGCTACATAAATATTTACGTAGCCTATCACGGCTAAAGCGAGGGCACAAATGGTGCCCCCTATGCAATTTGCATTCCCGTTTTCTCCATGATAGGCTATGTAAATATTTACGTAGCCTATGACAGCTAAAGTGGGAACACAAATGGCACAGGATACGCCATTTGCGTTCCCTTTTTAGCCATCATAGGCTACGTAAATATTTACGTAGCTTATCATGGGATACCATAGGGACACAAATGGCGTCACCTACTCAGGACACCATTTGCATCCGCAGCAGCCTGGCAGTGTCTGGAGGCCACTGTATTCTCCCACTGCACTATGTTCCTTTGTGCCTCAAGTACTATAGCCATTGCCAGATGGCCATAGAAACACTTATTTGGTGGGGAATGAAGAAGTCTGTACTCCTTTTCAGAGTGCTGATCTGTGCACACTGAATGACAGCGCAAGATCACAGCGGTAGGTCCTGCCTTAGCTGTACATTAATTGGAAGGTCTGCAGGGAGGAAGGGATGGGGGAGAAACATGTTTGGTTCATTTTGATTTTTATTATTTTTTTTATGTGAATTGACCTAAATAATTTGCACTTTGGAACCAACATGCAGACCGAATCTCAGTTATCCTTTAAAATGTGCACTTCTCAGAATTTTTGCAACTGAGTCCCTCCCCCCCCCCGAAAACATGTGAAACATATATATAAGTGAAATAATGTTTTAGAATGTATTAGAAAAATTGTAAAAATGTGCATCGTAGGATCAATTACGTACAAATATGTGCACATAAAGATCTTCAACATACACAATTTAAATGAATGAATGAATGAATGAATGAATGAATGAATGAAAACAGCCAAAAGCAGTTACAGTGAAATGCTGAGACCCAACAAAACTACTGACATTAAAAACCCCACTACATGCTATCAAATGCCTGGGAGTAGGCTCTCCTGAGCATCTAGAAAGGACAATGAACCCCTGTTTCTGTCTCAGTGTGGGTGATGTTTCCGGACAAATGAGAGGAAAAAATATTTAAAACTGAAAAGAATAAATAAAATTATTTGGGCCGGGTTGTCTATAAACAATATGCATTTGTGAATGTTAAGTGGGGATGTCCAGGAGTGGAATTGGAAATGGTTGTTGAAAATGGGAGATAGCCATGGACCACTTTGCACAGTTTAGCTGTATAACTTGGATAATTAAACTTTAATGTTGAAAGGGAAGTTAATGTAGAACAGAGATCAGGATACCATGTTCATTAGAAACCCCTAGGCCTCTGCATGGTCCTGTTCCTTAGGGGCACGCAGGAGTCTGAAATATGCCTCTGATACCAGCCTGTCCATCCTATAGATGAAAGTGTTGAAACTAAGATGGAAGGAATATAATCAGTATTTGTGTGGTGCTTTATCAGAAACCTTTTGGGAAACAAAACCAATAACTCCTCCTATTTTCACACTTCCCTTTTCTGCTCTTTGAATGATAGCATGTATAATTTAACAGCTGTCTGACCATACTACTTTGCTTTTTTGACAAAATGTGACTTCATTTCCTTGAGAAATTTCATTAAAAGAGATGCCTGCACTGGTGAGTGTTTGCTTTTTTATTGTGCTGGTAATGTTAAGTGAAACTCTTCACATAAACTTAATGAGAGAAAACACTTAGACTGGCTTATTCTACAGAATGATGTCCTGGCTTGGGAGTTCAACTTTATTTAATACTGTGTTTAAAATCCAGCATGTGTTTGTGTTTAGACGATATGTTTTCCCTTCAACTTTTTTTTTTTTTAGTGATTATGTTTTCAGTGATAATATACATAGGGCAGCAAATCCTAGCAAAGATAGGCACAATGAATTCAATGTGAGAGTTAACCATGTGCTTACATCTCTCTCCTTAAATTAATGGATCTTAATAGTGTTTAACTATGGGTAGGTCATGTCCATAAAATCATCATCATCATCATCAAGGGCTATACCACTTAAATTATTTATCTGGTAGGAATTTCACTTGCTTTCAGTCCAACTTTTGTTCAGGTGTTTTTCATATTGTATCTTATTTGGGATGAATCAAAGCCAGTGGAAGCTGGTGGCTCTGATTTCAGTGGGGCTGTGATTCTATTCTGGGTTTTAGTCAGAACCAGCCAGAACTCTAAAGGAGCTTTCCAAGGTGCCGAACCCTATCCAAGGAGCAGAACCTTATCCACAAAAAATGTGTTCAGCACGTTGGCTAGCTCCATTGGTGTTCTGGCTGGTTCTGACTGAAACCCAAAATGTAATTTTGAAACCCACCTCCACCTGATAAATGCTATAAGATGCATTTCCCGCTCTGCCATTTCAAACTGCAATGTTTAAAAAAACAAACACACACACACATTTGTGTGTGTGTGTGTGTGTGTGCTTGCCCCTTTGATTTCAAAGGGACTAATTTACTCTTCTATTGAAATACAATGGACTATTTAACATTTCGATTGGTCATGCCAAAATAACTATGATTACATTCTGGACTTCAGATTTTTCACCCAAATTCAACAACCCCTAAATTGATTTTTTTTAAAAAAAAAAATCCAACATAAATCCAATTTCATATGTACAGATTCATTTTTCAGTATCTGAAAATGAGATTTTGCACCCCAAATTTGAAATCTGACTTTTCAAAGTGAATGAGTGTTTTTATGAATTTGAGTTGGAAATTGTGAAATGGAAATGGATATGGATCATATAGCTTTGATTCACCCTCATATGATGACAGGATAAAATAGTCTAAGGGGCCAGTTCCAACTGCCATGTGGTAGCCATGCAAAATCATCCCACATGGCACATGGTAGTGGGGCACATTATGTGGGGCAGCTTACAATGGACTGGCTCCAGAGTAAATAATTTGCATTGGTCCCCAATGGTTCAAGTTACTGATGATTTAAAACCCATTACTTTCAGTAGGAACTAAGTGCAACTAACTTAGTCTGGATCCAACCCATTGTACTTGAAGCATTTTCTACCATAGAAGTGCAAACATTTATTTTCAACTGTTTGCGCTCCTATGGAGAGAAGGGTCCCAACCATGCAATAATCCATTCCACATGCATAGATTACATTGTTATAATAGTTACAGGGAGCTACTGAAAGCAGCCTTGATGTTGCAACCATAATGAGGAAACTGTGCATTACATTGCTATTACCTTAGGGATGGCGGAGAATTTCTCCCCGAAACTTCGGGGGGCCAAGCGCCAACGTGTTCGGTCCCCCAAAGTAGTTTTGGGAGAAATTCTCCACCCCCCCGCCCCCCGCACCCCCCCCGGGACGGGACTTACCTTTCCCGAATGTCCCTCCCGGCAGCGGGTCCGGCCGGCGGTTCGTCGGGTCTTCGTCCAGGGCGGGAGCGGCAGCCGGTCTTTCGACCGGCTGCCGCCGCCGCCGCCATTCCAATAAAAGAAAAAAAAAACACCCCCGTGATAGGCTACGTGATGATTAACGTAGTCTATCACGGCTAGATTTGCAAAGTCAGCCGTGATAAGCTACGTAAATTGTCACGTAGCCTATCACGGGTGACTTTAAAAAAAAAAAGCACGTACGGCTAATGGCGGCCCCCATAGGGAGCCGCCATTCAAGTTCCTTATTTGGTCGCTGTAGTCTACGTAAATCTTTACGTAGACTACGGCGAAAATAAGGGCAACACTATTTGCATTGCCCTTATTTTCGCCATAGTCTACGTAAAGATTTACGTAGACTACAGCGACCAAATAAGGAACGCGAATGGCAGCTCCCTATGGGGGCCGCCATTTGCGTACGCGCTTTTTTTTTTTAAGTCACCCGTGATAGGCTACGTGATGATTTACGTAGCCTATCACGGCTGACTTTGCAGATCTAGCCGTGATAGACTACGTTAATCATCACGTAGCCTATCACGGGGGCGTGTTTTTTTTTTAACTTTTAATTTCGCGGCCGGGCGAGGCGAGGCGCCTCCTCCCCGGCCTGAATTTCGGCTGGACGAGGCAGGAAGCCTCCCCCCCGGCCTGAATTTCGGCCGGGTGAGGCGGGAAGCCTCCTCCCCCCGGCCTGAACTTCGCGGGGATAGCAGCGAAGCGCCTCCCCCCCACCACGAAAAGCTGCGAGACCAGGTAAGTGACTTTCGTGCACCCCTATATTACCTTCTTGTCACTGATTAATGGGAGCTTTGGCGGCTTCTGTGACTATATAATGTGTCAACTATACTCTTCACAAGAGCGTCATGTTAACATTTACCTGCCCATATCTCCAGTGTTTTTCTGCAATCTTTTCAAGTCTTTGAGCTGTATGCTTTGCTTTGCATTGTGTGCTCTGGAGAATGCCTTCTTTCCAGATCTTTAAAATTATCTCAGATTCACTTATAGTTGTTTTTTAACAATAAAATTCATGTAACTCAGCCATCCTCAACCTGGTGCCCTCCAGATGTGTTGGACTGCAACTCCCATAATCCCCAGCCAGCATGGCCAAGACTGTAACTAAACTGGCTGTTGAAACATACTTCAACATGAGGGAAAGGATAGCACCTAAAACCACACCTGAGGCAATATGCTAGTTTAGGGGGCCCAGGAGATGCCATGTGCTGTATAGAGCTATCGTCTGTAACAGAGGGTCTTGCCAGGGGGCTCAGGAGACTGACACTGCTGGGAGCTATACTGCTGGGCATGCAAATGACCATTGTTTCCTGCAGGGAAGCATGGGAGTTGTAGTTTTCCTTTCCTCCCAAACAAAATTAAGAAGCAGAGGAAATTATAAACTTGTCCTTCATTGTTGGAAATGATAGCCAGAGAGCATGGGGTTGCTAGTTCCCTCTGCTTCCTAATTCAGTTTGAGGGAAGTGCAAGCCCCATGCTGCCTGACAGGAATCACAGCCTTGAGCATGCTCAAGAGTGTCACTTCCAGTTAACGCAAGTATCTCCTGTCTTTAGGAAGGCTTCCACATTGCCAGTTACTGTCTCCCTCTTCTCAGGGGTAAAAGGCTTTTTTGTCTTCATGCAAAGGGGGGAGGGATTGGCTGGAAGAGCTGGCCTATGGCAAAACCCATTAGTAGCCACTGTAGCCAGACCTGGATTCAGATGGGTCTGGCCTTGGTTGATAATGAAATGAGATTTCCTAAACTGTGAGTGTTCTTATTCTTAATTTCCCTCCTTCCAAATTCCCCCATCCATATTTTACTGCACATTTGACATCCTCATGGGTTTGCTCTTTGTGCTAAGATGGGTCACAAATGCAATCACAAATGCAAGTTAAAGATTTCAGGTTGGTTCAGAGTACACTGATTGCACTTAGCTGCCTTTGAAATCAAGCCATGACTAACTTGTTCCATTGATTTAATGGAAATTACATGTGACTAACTTAGTCTGGATCCAACAGCTTCGGGATTGCAGGAAATAAATGAATTTCAACATCAAGAACTTCTGTATATGTTATCTTGTTCATTCTTTTCTTTTCTTTCAGGGGAAACAAACTCTTTCAACAAGGCCAATGAATGTTACAGGAGGAACTTCATTTGTCCTCTTGGGCTTAACCGGTCATCCTGACCTGCAGGTGCTGTTGTTCATTGTGTTTCTTGTGATTTACATAATGATAATCCTGGGGAACATGCTCATTTGCACCATGACCATGGTAGATCCATCGCTCCATGCACCAATGTATTTCTTCCTCAAGGTTTTGTCATTTCTGGATATTTGCTATGCTTCAGTTACCCTCCCCAAAATGCTGGTGAATTTCCTATCAGAGGACAAGAGAATTTCTTATGTGAGCTGTGCCACACAAATGTTCTTCTTGCTTTTCTTAGGGGCTTCAGAATGTTTCCTCCTAGCAGCCATGGCCTATGACCATTACGTGGCCATATGCAAACCACTGAGGTATATGACCATCATGAACAAGACAGTTTGCCTTTCTTTGACAGCCCTGTCAGGGTTCATCGGCAATGTGGTGTCTCTGCTTCAGACAGCTTGGGTGTTCACCTTGCCATTCTGTGGATCAAATCAAATCAATTATTTTTTCTGTGATATCCCACCTCTAATTAAGATTTCGTGCACCGACACTTCTTGGTATGAGATGCAGCTCTTTACAGCTACCATCCTCGTTATTTTCACTCCCTTTTTCCTCATCCTTCTGTCGTACATTCTGATTATTTCCAACATCCTAATGTTGACATCATCTGAGGGCCGTCGAAAAGCTTTCTCCACCTGCTCTTCTCACCTCATTGTGGTGACCTTGTACTATGGGAGTGGTAGCTTAACTTATCTAAGGCCAAAGTCCATTAACACAAAAAATAGTAATAAAGTGTTACCTCTGATGTACACTTCCATCACACCCATGCTCAACCCCATTATCTACAGCCTAAGGAACACAGAAATCAAGGGGGCAATTAAGAGGATGGTGAGCAGGTCAACAAACAGGGTATTTTTTAACCAAAAATAATGGCAGCTACTTTTCCACCAGAGATTCATTGATTCTGGGTTGGATCCAGTTTTAGTTGTGTGTAACTGGGCTGCTGCCAGAAGGTTTCTCTGCCCCTTCCTCCCCACAAGCAGACCCTCTAGCCCCCTGAAAATGTTACTTGGAAGGGGGTATCCCCCAATCAGGTAGACACAACTTCTATGAGTGGAGCCCTTCCATCCATGGAAACTATGTCCTGGATCCAGCCCCATAATGTTTGGGAGAGGTGGACACTATTACGCTGATATAATTTTTAAATGCAGTGGAGTATGCTTTCCACAGTTCAAGAATGATCAGAATATGTAAAAGTGATGCCTAAACAAATGCAAGAGACAGTTTTGTTCAGTGGAGAACACGATGTCATTGCAGATGGGCAGATGCAAGTCTTCAATTTACTTCAGATACTGGAGTGGCATCCAGTGGAAGCAATTGTGACCAGTCCCACAGGATTATGGGTGTCCCCCCAATGATGGAATGATCTCCCCAATGAGACCCACCTGGTGCTAACATTGTTATCTTTTAGGTGCCAGGTTAAGACCTTTCTCTTCTTCCAGGTGTTTGGCAGCATATGATTAGTTTTCATAAATCCTAGATTGTCTTATGGCTATAGCTGATTGCTAGAGATTGCAAGACATGATTTTATACTATAGGAATTGGATGTTATCTGTAAGACAGTATTTTTAATATATATACACACGTATATATATATATATATATATATATATATATATACACACACACACACACACACACGCACGCACATACACACACACACACGCACATACACACACACAAACATACACACACATTTATGTGTGTGTATGTAATACATATATAAACACATATAATTATTGTTGAGCACTGGAGCTTGTCTCCCCCTTCTTCACCATCTTGGGTATATTGTCTATTAATATTTTTTTTTAATGTAAATGGCTTTTAACCTCTATATGCTGTATCCCTTCTCCATGAGCCCCTGCCAAAGGAAGTGAGGCAGGTGGCTACTAGGAGGAGATAGGGATGTACGAAAGTTCCGCCACGGATCTCGGGGAGGCCGAATGCCAGCGCATTCAGCCCCCCGAAATCGGTGGCGGAACGGCCCGCCCCCCCCCGGGACGGGACTTACCTGGGGCGGATCTTCCTGGTGGCGGCGGCTAGGTGGCGGCTCTGGCAGCGGGGTGGCGGCAGGGGCCGGCCTTCCGACTGGCCGCTGCTGCCGCCATTTCCAAGTTTAAAAACAAAAACAAAAAAAGTGATAGGCTACGTAAAGATTTACGTAGCCTATCATGGCTAAATTTAAAAAAAACACCGTGATATGTTTACGTAGCCTATCACGGCTGATTAAAAAAAAAAAAAAATGAGCATACGCAAATGGCGGCGCCCATGGGCACCGCCATTTGTGTTCCTTATTTTGGCACGTCGTAGTCTACGTAAACATTTATGTAGACTAAGACGGCGAAAATAAGGGGAACGCAAATAGCGTTGCGTTCCCCTTATTTTCGCCGTCTTAGTCTACGTAAATGTTTACGTAGACTAAGACGTGCCAAAATAAGGAACACAAATGGCGGCGCCCATGGGCGCCGCCATTTGCGTACATGCGTGTGTTTTTTTTAATCAGCCTTGATAGGCTACGTAAACATTTACGTAGCCTACCACGGCTAAATGCAGGGATGCAAACGGTGGCAGCTACGGCCGCTGCCATTTGTGTCCCTGCTAGCCACTGGCCGGATGTCCGGCTGCTGGTGGAGCCGGCCGGCGGCTCCACAGAATCCCTGAGCACAGCCGGCCAGCCAGGATTCCGGGGGGGGGAGGAACAGAGCGCCTCCCCCCCCAGCGAGGATTCCGGGGGGAGGGATGGAACGCCTCCCCCCGCACCATCAGCATAATCCCCGAAAGGTAAGTGATTTTCGTACATCCCTAGGAAGAGGGCTTTTTCTGTTGTGGCACCCCGGCTATGGAATGAACTCCCTGGTGAGGTTCGCCTGGCACCTACATTATATTCCTGTCAGCGCCAGGTGAAGACCTTTTTATTTTCCCAGGTATTTTAGCATTTCAGCTTTCTAAACATTTAGCTTTGCTGTTTTAAATCTGTATTTTAAACTCCTGCACTGCTGCTAGCTTTTATTGTGGTTGTATTGTTATATTGTGGTTTTAATGTTGTATACATTTTAAATTGTTTTATTGTGTGCTGTTTGGTTTTAATTTTTGTGAACCACCCAGATAGGGATGTACGAAAGTCACTTACCTGGTCTCACAGCTTGCTTCGCAGTGGGGGGGAGGCACTTCGCTTCTCCCCCTGAAGTTCAGGCTGGGGGGGAGGCTTCCCGCCTCGCCCGGCCTAAATTCAGGCTGGGGGGGAGGCTTCCCACCTCACCCGGCCGAAATTCAGGCCAGGGAGAAGCGCCCCATCTCCCCGGCTGTGAACTTCAAAAGAAAAGTAAAAAAAAAAAGCCCCGTGATAGGCTACGTAACGATTTACGTAGACTATCAAGGCTAGATCTGCAAAGTCAGCCATGATAGGCTACGTTAATCGTCACGTAGCCTATCACAGGTGACTTAAGAAAAAAAAAAAGTGCATACGCAAATGGCGGCCCCCATAGGTAGCCGCCATTCGCGTTCCTTATTTGGTCCCTGTAGTCTACGTAAAGATTTACGTAGACTACGGCGAAAATAAGGGCAACGCTATTTGCGTTCCCCTTATTTTCGCCGTAGTCTATGTAAATGTTTACGTAGACTACACGTGCCAAAATAAGGAACGCAAATGGCGGCGCCCATGGGCGCCGCCATTTGTGTACGCACGGTTTTTTGTTTTTTTTCCCACTCAGCCGTTATAGGCTACGTAAACATTTACGTAGCCTATCACGGTGTTTTTTAAAAATCTAGCCGTGATAGGCTACGTAAATCTTTATGTAGCTTATCACATTTTTTTTTTTTTTTTAACGTGGAAATGGAGGCCGCGGCGGCCGGTCAAAAGACCGGCCGCCGCCGCACCTCCGCCGCTGGAGCCGCCACCGCCACCAGGGACATTCGCACAAGGTAAGTCCCTTCCTGGGGGGGGGGCGGGGGGGAAGACCATTTCTCCACCAATTTCAGGGGGCCGCATGCACTGGCATTCGACCTCCCTGAGATTCGTGGAAAAATTCTCTGACATCCCTATGAGAGAGACACATAACCCATTGCCTCTCTTAGCACAGATACAAAAAAAGGGGGGTGGTTGGTGTGTGCTTCATGAATACACTTGGATGGCACTGGGAAAATCAGTTTCTCCTCCAGGTTCTTTCCATGTCCCCCAACATCCACATTCCCACTGTTTCCTCTGAGCTCAGAGGTTCCACAACCCTGCTTGAAACTGTTAGAGCAGGGGTTAGCAACTCAGTCCCTGCAAGCATATTGGTGCTTGTCAAGATCCCCCATTGTTGTGCCCACAAGTCACCCTTTTCCCACCTCTATTAAAGTCAAAATGATTTACAGCAGGGAAACCCACCCCCATGAAGGACCCTTGGGGCATGAAGGGGGCAAGATAACTTAGGATTCAGAGGAAGGGGTGAGAAAAGTGAGATTCCAGAGAAGGGAATCCCAGTGAACGTGAGAATAGAAAGAAATGCAATGTGGTCCCAAAACAGTTGCCTTCCCCAGCCATAGCACATAAAGCAAAAATGTCATTTGAGAGATGATAAGCCATTGGTAGTAGGTAGTTAGGTATGGAGCCTGAAGAGATTGCCTACGGTAGATACTTCTGCATATTATTAAGTTTCACTGTGGTATTAATATTTGATTCTGAATTATCCATAATGGTAAAGTAATGTCAAAGTCCTGTGTATAATTTACCAGTGAACTCGACAGGACTTATTTATGTGGAAAAGACATTGAACTGGGCTGTACAAAAAATGTATCAGTGGAGAAATTTGAAGTTGGTTTCCAAACCGAGGGATGAATCCTGATTTGGGTAATAAGATGCAGTAAGTGGTCTCAATAGTGCAGTAACAGGGAGCGCTGGTTTTTTTTAGCCCTTCTGATTCAGGTTTGAATATAAACCCATAGGGCTGATTAAAATAGTTGAAAAAAGTGGGAGTGTAGATGCCTTTGCTGTATCTACAGATTATTTCAGCTGGTTTAACAGTAATTCCCTCTTCCCCTGGGAATCTTGGAATGCGAGGTTCTGTGAGGGGAGCTCAGGATCTCTAACAGAATTTCAGCACCCTCACTAAACCGTATTTCCTAGGATTCTTGGGGGTAGGCCATAACAGTTAAACTGGTGAAAACTGTAACAGTTAAACTGGGTAACACATGGCCCATGGGCCGTTTATATGGGCCTCTGCCCCACCACCACTGAATTTGCTGTGATGGTGGAAAAAAACAGTATTTTTGCAAGGAAATGTGGTGCATGGGAGGATGCATCTTGTTTGCAAGCAGAATTGTGCTCCCCCAAACTTCCCAGGAACATGATGTGTCTCACAAACAAGGCACGCGCTCCCCACACACTTTGCCAACTTGCTGGGTATTTTGCTGCTGCCATGAAGCGTTCCATGGGGGAAAATGCACTCCACCACAACCCCTGAGATTTGCCAACTCCTGTGTTAGAAGCTCTATTTGCATTCTGCATTTCCAGAACATTAGATCACACTTAGGGATGTTGGAGGAAATCTGGCTTGGGGGTGGAGATCAACGAGCTGTCATAGGCTTGGGGCCTCCAAACTCCATTACATCTTCCACCAGCTGGGCCAACGGTGCACAACATTTGTGCCAGATGATGGAATTTCTGCAATTGTGTGTGTGTGTATAAAAAAAACAACATTTGCACAAATTTTGGCTGTAAATTGCATGAATTTGCATAAATGGTGCAAATTACAGCCATAATTTGCATATATTATGTAAATTTTTACAATTTACAGCCAGAATTTGTAAAAAATTGTGCAATATGTGGCCATGATTTGCACAAATCTCTACTTGCACTAATTATGGCCAAGACAAAAAAAAATGCATCAAAAGTCCGCGCAACTCAGGGAAACCATTCAGCTCAGTTTGCAAAAGGAAGCTGAGTCAGGCGCACCATGGAAATCCAGCAAGCCCCAAAGGGCCAGATTTTCTGGTAACAGGCATCCCTAATCACACTTCTGGTTTTCTTTTGTTTGTTTTTACTGAGAGAAATAACAAACAACAAACAGCCTAGTGACACCCTAAAGACAAACAGATTTGTTCTGGCATAACCTATCCCATACTACAGTCATTCAGGACCCCCAGTGTGGTGCCCAAGGACACCATGACACCTACAGGGATCCCCAATTCTCTCCATGTCCTGCCCCCTTCAAAACTGGGAATATGTCAGGACAGACTTCTTTCTCTCCCTTTCTTGTCTTGCTCTTTCTCTCCACTCTAACCCTCTGCCTCACTATTTATCCTTGAACCCAGCTTCACTATTTCAAATATTTGTGTAGCCTATCATGTGAAAAAACAGGGATGCAAATGGCATCCACTACACCATTTGTGGACATAAAGGTCTAAGTTTAAGCTAAATGCAACCATTTATGGCTGCATTTATCTTAATCTAAGACACTTACGACTGCAAATGGCATACTGGATGCCATTTGCATCTGGAGACAGTCCCCCTCAGCCAGCGATATGGCAATGGCGGCCATATCGCTAGTGCTCCGGAGCCAGCCAGTGGCTCCACAGGATCACCGCGAGGAGGAACCAGCTCTGGATGGGTGCTCAGGGAGGCAGAGGTGAATGGTGCCGTTCCACCATGGACTCCGGGGGGGGGGATTCTTTAGAATCTGGTAGGGATGTATGAAAGTCACTTACCTGTCCGCAGATAATGTTGATGGTGGGGGGGAGGCATTCCGTCCCTCCCCCCGGAATCCTTGCTGGGGGGGAGGCACTCCACACCTCCCCCCCGGAATCCTGGCTGGCTGGCTCCACTCCGCAGAGATTCTGCGGAGCCGCCGGCCAGCCGCTGGCAAGCAGGGATGCAAATGGCGGCGGCGGTAGCTGCTGCCGTTTGCATCCCTGCAATCAGCCGTGATAGGCTACGTAAATGTTTACGTAGCCTATCATGTCTGACTTAAAAAAACAACAACAACGCTCATACGCAAATGGCGGTGGCCATGGCCGCCACCATTTGCGTTCCTTATTTTGGCATGTCTTAGTCTACGTCAAGATTTACGTAGACTAAGACGGTGAAAATAAGGGGAACGCAAATAGCGTAGCGGACTACTGAAGACAGTCGGAAGACGGCTGCTGGAGCCGCCGCCGCAGCCTGGAAGATCAGCCCCAGGTAAGTCTCATCCCGGGGGGGGCGGGGGGGCAGGACGTTCCGCCACCGATTTCAGGGGGCCGAATGCACTGGCATTCAGCCTCCCTGAGATCCGTGGCGGAATTCTCTGACATCCCTAGAATCCAGCCTCACTAGGGTCTGTGGCAGAATTGTCTGCCATCCCTAAACACAACTGGGAAGGTCATGTCCTACTTGTGGGTTTTGCTGTGTGGGCAGAATGCTGCATTAGATGGATATTTATTCTGATCCAGCATGGATCTTCTTATGTTCTTTAGGGAAGAAGAGACATCAGGTATTTTGTCCCAGAACAGGTATCACCATTTCTAATATTTGGGAAGTTTTAAAATTCTGTTGTTAGCTTTTTGTTGTTCTTTCTAAGATGGGTTGGGAGCCATCACCTTTTTTGAAAGCTATATGAGGCAAGGCTTTTCACCAGCAAAATGGCAGCTTTTTTTCTATGGAGGACTAGCGTACAATGGTGTGTATGTGTAACCCCACAGCTTTTCAAGGAAATCCTCACCATAGTAGGGATGTCAGAGAATTCTGCCACGGATCTCGGGGAGGCCGAATGCCAGCGCATTCGGCCCCCTGAAATCGGTGGCAGAACAGTCTGCCTCCCCCTGCCCTCCCCGGGATGAGACTTACCTGGGGTGGATCTCCTGGTGGCAGCGGCTCCGGCGGTGGCTCCGGCGGTGCTTCGGCGGCGGCGGCCAGTCTTCCGACCAGCTGCCGCTGCCGCCATTTCCAGTTAAAAAAAAAAAAAAAAGTGATAGGCTACGTAAAGATTTACGTAGCCTATCATGGCTAAGTTTAAAAAAAAAAACGTGATAGGCTACGTAAATGTTTACATAGCCTATCACGGCTGACTTAAAACAACAACAACAACAATGCGCGTACGCAAATGGCGGCAGCCATGGCCGCCGCCATTTCCATTCCCTATTTTGGCACGTCTTAGTCTACGTCAAGATTTACATAGACTAAGACAGCAAAAATAAGGGGAACATAAATAGTGTAGCAGATGCTACACTGTTTGCGTTCCCCTTATTTTTGCCGTCTTAGTCTACGTAAATCTTGACGTAGACTAAGACGTGCCAAAATAGGGAACGCAAATGGCGGCGGACGTGGCCACCGCCATTTGTGTATGCATGTTGTTGTTGTTGTTTTAAGTCAGCCGTGATAGGCTACGTAAACATTTACGTAGCCTATCACGACTGACTGCAGGGACGCAAACAGCGGCGGCTATGGCCGCCGCCATTTGCATCCCTGCTTGCCAGCGGCCAGATGTCCGGCTGCTGGGGGAGCCAGCCGGCGGCTCCGCAGAATCCCTGTGGAGCACAGCCAGCCGGCCAGGATTCTGGGGGGGGGGGGAGGAACAGAGAGCCTCCCCCCCATCCAGAATTCTGGGTGGAGGGACGGAGCGCCTACCCCCCACCATCAACATAATCCGCGAAAGGTAAGTACCTTTCATACATCCCTATACCATAGGGCTCTGCCTAGATTGGAGAAGCCCACCCACTCCCTTGAAGAGCTGGGAAGCCATTCTCCTGGGTAGAATGGAAAACTTAGCAAACTTAGCATCCCAATATTTCCAGAAAAGCTCAGATCACACACTCCGCCCCCCTGCCAAAAGGTGGTGGATGCTGTAGTTGTGCCCCACTCTGCCCCAACCCAGCTTTTCCTAGGGATGTCAGAGAATTCCGCAACGGATCTCAGTGAGGCTGAATGCCAAGGCATTCGGCCCCCTGAAATTGGTGGATAAATGGTTCGCCCCCCCTGCCCCCCCCAGAATGGGACTTACCTTTCCCGAATGTCCATGGTGCTGGCGGCTCCCGGCCGCCGCCACCATTTCCAAGTGAAAAAAAAATGTGATAGGCTACGTAAAGATTTACAAAGCCTATCACGGCTAGATATTTTTAAAAAACCATGATAGGCTACGTAGATGTTTACATAGCCTATCACGGCTGAGTGAAAAAACAAACAAACCCGCACATATTTTGGCACGTATAGTCTACATGTAGTCTTCCTTATTTTGGCAAGTGTAGTCTACGTAAACATTTACGTAGACTACGGTGAAAATAAGGGCACGTAAATAGCGTTCCACTTATTTTCGCCGTAGACTACGTACGGTTGTTGGAGAATTTCTCCACGAATCTCTGGGAGGCCGAATGCCAACGCATTCGGCCCCCCGAAATTGGTGGAGAAACGGTTCGCTCCCCCGCCCCCCCTGGATGGGACTTACCTTTCCTGAATGTCCCTGGCGCTGGCGGCTCCCGGCTGCCACCGCCATTTCCAAGTGGAAAAAAAAAACACAAGCAAACTTGATAGGCTACGTAAAGATTTACGTAGCCTATCATGGCTAGATTTTCAAAAAAACACCATGATAGGCTACGTATATCCTTACGTAGCCTATCACAGCTGACTTTGTGTGGGGGGAGCGTGTACGCAAATGGCGGCGCCCATGGGCGCCGCCATTTGCATTCCTTATTTGGGCACGTGTAGTCTACGTAAACATTTACGTAGACTACGGCAAAAATAAGGGCAACGCTATTTGCGTATGCACTTCCCCCCCCCCCAAACTCAGCCGTGATAGGCTACATAACAATTTACATAGCCTATCAAGGCTGACTGCAGGGACGCAAACTGCAGCAGCTACGGCCGCCGCCATTTGCGTCCCGGCCGGCCAGGAGGATTCGCGGCCAGAGGGATGGGGCGACTCCCCCGGCCAGAATTTCGGCCGGAGGTACGGGGCGCCTCCCCGCAGGCCAGAATTTTGGGGGGAGGGATGGAGCACCTCCCCCCCACCGTGAAGCAAGCTGCGGGATGAGGTAAGGGACTTTCGTCCATTCCTAAGTCTACGTAAATGTTTACGTAGACTACACATGCCAAAATAAGGAACGCAAATGGCGGTGCCCACGGGCACCGCCATTTGCTTACGCATTTTTTTTTTCTAAAGTCAGCCGTGATAGGCTACGTAAGGATTTACATAGCCTATCACAGTGTTTTTTTAAAATCTAGCCGTGAAAGGCTACGTAAATCTTTACGTAGCCTATCACGTTTGTTGTTGTTGTTGTTTTTTACTGGGAAATGGCGGTGACAGCAGCCAGTCGGAAGACCAGCTGCTGCCACCGCCGAACCGCCGCCGAACCGCCACCGAACTGCCGCCAAACTACTGCCAAACTGCCGCCAAACCACCGCTGGGAGCCACCAGCGCCAAGGACATTCGCCAAACGTAAGTCTATTCTGGGGGGGGCGGAGGGGGTGGACCGTTTCTCCACCAATTTCAGGGGGCTGAATGCATTGGCATTCGGCCTCCTGGAGATTCGTGGAGAAATTCTCCAACATCCCTAAGGTTCAGCCCTGAGCCAGGATGCCCTGGTTTCAGTGGTGGCCAGGAGTGCATTTGCACAGTTAAAGCTAGTGCACCAGCTGCGTCCATTCCTTGAGATGTCTGACTTGGCGACAGTGACACATGCCTTAGTTACATCCCGTTTGGATTACTGTAACACACTCTACATGGGGCTGCCTCAGGATAGTGTTTGGAAACTTCAGCTGGTTCAAAGAACTGTGGCCAGACTGCTGACTGGGGCTGGCTACAGGGAGCATACAACTCCCCTGTTAAAACAGCTTCCTTGGCTCCCAGTCTATTTCCGGGAACAATTCAAAGTGCTGGTTATGTCCTATAAAGCCCTATACGGCTCGGGTCCAGGTTATCTGAAAGACCATATTCTCCCTTATGAGCCTACTCGTGTCCTGAGATCTTCAGGGGAAGCCCTTCTCGCCATCCCCCCATCATCACAGGCACGCCTGCTGGAAACGCAGGAGAGGGCCTTCTCGGTGGCTGCTCCAAGGCTCTGGAACTCCCTTCCCAGGAAGGTGAGAGTGGCACCCTCCTTGATATGTTTTCTCAGGCATGCAAAAACATTTTTGTTCCAGCAGGCCTTTGGGGATAATTAGACCAGGGAAAATGCAACGTATGGATACCATTTTTGTTGTTCTGGTTGTCTTTTAATGATTTCATATCTTTACAATTTTAATATTGATGATTAAATTATATTTTTAACTTTTATATAGTTGTATTTATATTTCTATTTATAAGTTTTAATTGTAGCAGTTTTAATGTTCCAAGGCCGCCTTGAGTCCCAGTATTGGGAACAAGGCGGGATATAAAGAAATATAATAATAATAATATATGAACACAGTTACGCCTCAAAACTTGCACTTCTCTGAATTTCGCACTGGAGTTGTCCAATCAAAAATTGCATACAAATACAAAAAGACAGATATTGGGGGGGAAATACACACGAATATGTGTGTATTAGTGAAACTAACCTTCCAAATTCCCTTCATGGATCACTGCCTTGGTGTGGCGAAGGGGCTTGTGTAACTCAGTGAAGCCATAAGCTATGCCATGCAGGGCCACCCAAGACTGACAGGTCATGGCAGAGAGCTCTGACAAAATGTGGTCCCCTGGAGAAGGAAATGGCAACCCACTCCAGTATTCTTGCCAAGAAAACCCCATTGAACGTATCACAAGGATAAAAGATATGACGCTGGAAGTTGAGCCCCTCAGGTCGGAAGGTGTCCAATATACTACTGGGGAAGAGCAGAGGGAATTCACAAGTAGTGCCAGAAAGAGTGAAGCGGCTGGGCCAAAGCTGAAAGGACACTCAGCTGTGAATGTGTCTGGTGATGAAAAGAAAGTCTGATGCTGTAAAGAACAATATTGTTTAGGAACCTGGAATGTAAGATCAATGAATCAAGGTAAGCTGGAGGTGGTCAAACATGAGATGGCAAGATTGAACATCGACATCTTGGGAATCAGTGAACTCAAATGGACAGGCATGGGCGAATTTACTTCAGGTGACCATCATATCTACTATTGTGGGCAAGAATCCCTTAGAAGAAATGGAGTAGCACTCATAGTCGACAAAAGGGTGGGAAAAGCAGTACTGGGGTACAATCTTAAAACTGATAGAATGATCTCAGTACGAATCCAAGGCAAACCATTCAACATCACAATAATTCAAGTCTATGCCCCAACCACTGATGCTAAAGAAGCTGAGGTTGATCGGTTCTGTGAAGACCTACAGCACCTTCTAGAACTAACACCAAAAAAAGATGTCCTCTTCATCATAGGAGATTGGAATGCTAAAGTAGGAAGTCAAGAAATCACAGGGATAACAGGCAAGCATGGCCTTGGTGTACAAAATGAAACAGGACAAAGGCTAATAGAGTTTTGCCAAGAGAAAACGCTGATCATAGCAAACACTCTTTTCCAACAGCACAAGAGGCGACTCTACACATGGACATCACCAGATGGCCAATTATCGAAATCAGAATGATTATGTCCTTTGCAGCCAAAGATGGAGAAGCTCTATACAGTCAGTAAAAACAAGACCTGGAGCTGACTGTGGCTCAGATCATGAGCTTCTTGTTGCAAAATTTCAGCTTAAATTGAAGAATGAAGGGAAAACCACTAAACCATTCAGGTATGACCTAAATCATATCCCTTATGAATATATAGTGGAGGTGAGGAATAGATTTGAGGGATTAGACCTGATAGACAGAGTGCCTGAGGAACTATGGACGGAGGTCCGTAACATTGTTCAGGAGGCAGCAACTAAATTCATCCCAAAGAAAAAGAAATGCAAGAAAGCCAAGTGGCTGTCTGATGAGGCTTTACAAGTAGCTGAGAAAAGAAGGGAAGCGAAAAGCAAAGGAGAAAGGGGAAGATATATCTAACTGAATGCAGAGTTCCAGAGAATAGCAAGGAGAGACAAGAAGGCCTTCTTAAATGAACAATGCAAAGAAATGGAGGAAAACAACAGAATGGGGAAGACTAGAGATCTCTTCAAGAAAATCGGAGATCTCAAGGGAACATCTTGTGCAAAGACGGGCATGATAAAGGACAAAGAAGGCAGGGACCTAACAAAAGCAGATGAGATTAAGAAGAGGTGGAAAGAATACACAGAAGAACTATACAGGAAAGATCTGAATGTCCCTGATAGCCATGATAGTGTGGCCACTGAACTTGAGCCAGACATCCTCAAGAGTGAAGTCAAGTGGGCCTTAGGAAGCATTATTAACAACAAAGCTAGCGGTTATGACAGTATTCCAGCTGAGCTATTTAAAATCTTAGAAGATGATGCTGTTAAAGTGCTGCACTCAATATGCCAACAAATTTGGAACACTCCACAGTGGCCACAAGACTGGAAAAGGTCAGTTTACATCCCAATTCCAAAGAAGGGCAATGCCAAAGAGTGTTCAAACTACCGTACAATTGCACTCATTTCACATGCCAGCAAGGTGATGCTCAAAATCCTACAAGCTAGGCTTCAGCAGTATGCGAACTGAGAACTACCAGAAGTACAAGCGGGGTTTCGAAGAGGCAGAGGAACTAGAGATCAAATCGCGAACTTTCGCTGGATCATGGAGAAAGTGAGAGAATTCCAGAAAAACGTCTATTTCTGCTTCATTGACTACGCTCAAGCCTCTGATTGTGTGGATCACAATAAACTGTGGCAAATTCTGAAAGTGATGGGGGTACCAGACCACCTTACCTGTCTCCTGAGAAACCTGTACGAGGGTCAAGAAGCAACAGTAAGAACCAGACATGGAACAACCGAGTGGTTCAAAATTGGGAAAGGAGTATGACAAGGCTGCATATTGTCGTCCTGCTTATTTAACTTATATGCAGAGTACATCATGAGAAATGCTGGTTTGGATGAATCACAGGTCGGGATTAAGATTGCTGGGAGAATTATCAACAACCTCCGATATGCAGATGATACCACCCTAATGGCAGAAAATGAAGAGGATCTGAAGAGCCTCTTGTTGAGGGTGAAAGAAGGGAGTGCAAAAGCTGGTTTGAAACTCAACATTAAAAAAACGAAGATCATGGCATCTGGCCCCATCCCTTCCTGGCATATGGAAGTGGAAGAAAAGGAAGCAGTGACAGATTTTATTTTCTTGGGCTCCAAGATCACTGCAGACGGTGACTGTAGCCATGAAATTAAAAGATGCTTGCTCCTTGGGAGGAAAGCTATGGCAAACCTAGACAGCATAGTAAGAAGCAGAGACATCACCTTGCCGACAAGGTCCGTCTAATCAAAGCTATGGTTTTCCCAGTAGTAACGTATGGCTGTGAGAGCTGGACTATATGGAAAGCTGAGCGCCGAAGAACTGATGCTTTCGAACTGTGGTGCTGGAGAAGACTCTTACGAGTCCCCTGGACTGCAAGGAGGTCAAATCAGTCCATCCTAAAGGAAATCAACCCCGAGTACTCATTGGAAGGACAGCTACTGAAGCTGAAGCTCCAATATTTTGGCCACCTAATGCGAAGAGAAAACTCTCTGGAAAAGACCCTGATGCTGGGAAAGACTGAAGGCAAAAGGAGAAGGGGATGGCAGAGGATGAGATGCCTAGATAGCATCACTGATGCAATGAATATGGACTTGAGCATGTTCCGGGAGAGAACTCAGCACAGGAAGGCCTGGCATGCTATGGTCCATGGGGTCACGAAGAGTTGGACACGACTGAACAACTGAACAACAACAACCTCCCAAATGCATTATATTAGGAACATAGCTTGCTAAAATGTGTGTATTAGGCAAAATTGCATAAAAAAATGCAAGTACTAGGAGAAATGTGCACAAAATTTTTTACACATTTTCATTACATCATCATCGTCATCGTCATCGTCGTCGTCATTATTATTATTATTATTGTTATTATTATTAAAATCTCAAAGTCCAGCATGAAACCAACTGAAAACGGAAGGTCGGGAAAGGGGCAGCTGGGGGGTGTTGCTTTTTGCTTTTGTTTTCCTCTCCCACATGGAATCCTTTTAGGTGGTATCTGTACTGGGTTTTGTCACCTGCAGTTCTGCAACCCCTGATCCACACTGAGCCCCTTTTTCTTGGTAGTCATAGTGGCATTGCACATCCACATGATAGAGGCAGTCCATATCAGTACCTTTCCTCCATTCTGAACATGTGTGCTGGTGCGTGTAACTCAGCTGTGCATGCCATAGATAGATAGTAGATATAGATAGATTTGATTAAATTGTGGAAATTACAGCCATACTTTGCATATATTATGTACATTTTTACAATATACAGCAAGAATTTGTGCAAATTTGCACAATTTGTGGACATGATTTGCACGCATCTCGACTTGCACTAAGTTTGGACGAGACAAAAAAAAAAAAAGCATCAAAAGTCCCCATAATGAGGGGAAACTGTGTTGCTCAGCTTCCCAAAGCAAGCCACGTTGGGCGTACCATGGAAGTACAGCAAGCCCCCAAAGGGGCAGTTTTTCTGGCAACGGACATCCCTAATCACACTTCTGGTTTTCTTTTGTTTGTTTTTTTACTGAGAGAAACAACAAACAACAAACAGCCTAGTGGCACCTTAAAGACTCACAGATTTGTAATGGCATAAGCTTTACCATACTACAGTCATTCCGGATCTGTGGTGCCCAAGGACACCATGACACGTACGGGGATCCCCAATGGTGCCCACAAAGCTCTCCATGCCCTGCCCCTTCAAAACCCGGAATATGCCAGGACAGACTTCTTTCTCTCTCTCTTTCTTGCCTTGCTCTTTCTCTCCCCTCTACCCCTTTGCCTCATTATTTACCCCTCGAACCAAGCTACACTATTTCTCTCCACCTCTAAAGCTCACTGTTTCCCCCCCTCCTAGCCCCTAGCTTTCCCCCACTCTACCCCTTTCCCTTCCTGTTTCCCACTCCTGTGTATAATGGAAATTTGCTAAGTTACAAGAAATTCACTGTTGTTGTTCCCTCTTCCTTTACAGCCTCTAGCTTCAGTATTTCTCTCCCCTCTTCTTTAACTTGTTGTTTCTCCCTCCTCCCAGCCTCTAGACTTTCTCTGTCTCTCCCCGCTCTCCCTTTGCTTTTCTGTTTCCCAGTCCCCCTCCCTCTCCACTTCTAGCCTCACTATTTCTCTCCCCACACACCTCTTTAGCTCACTTTTGACTAGCCAGGCTCCCTCAGCAAGCATTATGTGACTAGCTAGCCACATCCTCCGCAGGACCATTTTGTGGTGGTGCCCATGGGTCACAGCAGTTTCCCAAATTCTCAAATGTGCCCATGGGTCCAAAAGGTTTGGGTAGCTCAGGTCTAGTTCATCAGATGCATGAAGTTGTGGGGTATCATTGTAAACAGTGAGGTCACAGATGCAGGAAGTCTAGACAATGTCAATTAAAGTATTAGCAGCAGTCATTCACAAAACAGTTGTGGGTGATATTGCACCCATTTTGGCAACGATAAACTAATTAACATTTTAAATGCTAGGGATGATCACTTATTTAGAAATTATTGTTCTCATTGTACTGCCAGTCTGTTACTAGCTAGTATGTAATTCATGACAACGGGAGGTCAGGCAAAAAAGCAAAGCTGAATCAGCAATCAAGAAAAGCAAAGCAGGATGAGCAATCAAGCAGCAGACCAGTGGGAGTTACATTGCAAACACGAAGTGAGATGGGAGAGACCAGTTAGGCAGGGTTGGTGACAGGGTATATTGGAATATAAGAGGCAGCTACAGACAGAGTGTTAATGAGATCTGATTCACAAAGCTACATTGGCCAGCCCATGTGACCAAGACAGGAAATATGAAGTTGTGGCCTGAACAGTACATCTGAGTCCCACAGCAGGTATCATTCCAGAGCTGTGATGACATGACAACTCTAGAAGACAAGCTGTAGCATGCCTGCAGGAAATGCCCTTGTAGTTGTATATGGTTGGTGCACATGGGGTCACAGTACGCAAGGGAATGAAAGATCCCATGATGCTCAGTGGCTAGGAATGTATTGATTTCTAAAAATAATAAATAAATAAATAAATAAATAAATAAATGACACCACATTTCACCATAAACTGGCCTGAAGGGGACTTGTAATAAGAAAATACAGTAATATAATAAACATAAATGGACAAAATAAAAGATATGTGGTGCCCCTTGGGCTGCTATCACATGACTACAGGAGTGGTAGGATGCCCAGTCCCTGCTCTGCTGGCCACAGAGGTGGCCACAACCTAAGGGCTCCATCCTCCAGTATGAGCCAGTAAAGTCTATGGCATGTGTCAGGGCCTAGACACAGACCTATGTGTGGAAGAATGTATCAGAGCCCATCAAAGACCAGATTATGGGAACCCCCTAATCCACAAAACAGTTTGTCCCAGCTGAAACCCTAATATGCCACCCAAACTATGACTGGGGAAGAATTTGACAGCAAGCCTGCCGTACAATGAGAAATGTGTGTTTAGACACTGTGTTTTGGGGGGGGGGGGTGTGCATGTGCGTGCATGCGTGCGTGTGTGTGAAGTATTAGCAATATTATCTCACTACTTTTGTAAACTAATTAGCAGAGGCTTCATACCTGCAGGAAACTTCCTTAAGCAATACACTCAGGGGACTGTTCTAGATTTAGCTTCCTCCTTAGAGGAAACATATCTTGAAATATCATGAAAGAAAGCCATATATAAAATCCTACTTTTAAATCACTTAGTACTTCACTGCCGGTCCATAGAAAATATTTTAAAAAAGAAATTCTCAGTGGAAATCCAGCATTTTCTCATCAGATAAGCTAAGGTAGGTAAGTGATTCTTCTGACTTGTTCCTCCTGCCTCTTCCACTCCAGAATTTTGTCCCATTTAGGATTAGATATGTTGTAATGCAGGGGGTCATTACTTGCCACCAAGTGTATTTTGGTGGCAAAAGAAAGAATTCCCTATCTCCTTTCTTTCCAGGAAGCCTCTAAATGGCATTTTCTTGAAGGATTAGGAACTGTGAAAACCAAGTTTGTCGTGCCTGCAGTCCTAGGGTTGTATTGTCACATTTAGTGGTCAGGGCTCTGAAAGTTGTTCTTGTTTTCATTTATTATAACATTTCATAATAAATATACATATATTCAACGAGGAACTGTTCAGACACTAATTGATAGCGCTACTCACCTGTTCTGAGCAGTGTGGGTGTCAGTGTGATTCCAGCCTTTCCTGCAAACATAGTATTAACAGTTTTAAAGCGTACCAGTGCTAACTACTAATCCTCTGAAGTCAGTGAACAAATACTGGTGTTCTTACATCCCTGGATCGGGCCATTTGTCTTTTCTCCAACTACTATAAACATGTCTAACTTGAAGAAACTAAACTGTTACTAGTATTATTTATTTTATTCTTTACATTCCTATAATACCAGTCAATGGAGGAAGCAATAGTAAGGTTGTAACTGACTTCCATCAGGTTTATAGCTTACCCCCAATAGGCATGTATTTTCCCAATACTTCTTTCTTGGTGTTGACACTGAGATTTGAATAAGGAAATCTTTGGTTTAAATCTTACTGGTGCTGGAAATGTGGATAACAGTACTGATCAACCTTATATATATATTGCATTCATTCATTCATTCATTCATTCATTCATTCATTTATTTATTTATTGCCTGCCTTTCTACCAAAAACGACACTCAAGGAGGCTTACAGAGTCAATTAAAATTCATAAAAGCAATACATTTTTGTTGTTGTTCAGTCGTTCAGTCGTGTCCGACTCTTCGTGACCCCATGGACCATAGCACGACAGGCCTTCCTGTCCTGCACTCTCTCCCGGAGTGTGCTCAAGTTCATATTCATTGCATCGGTGATGCTATCTAGCCATCTCATCCTCTGCCGTCCCCTTCTCCTTTTGCCTTCAGTCTTTCCCAGCATCAGGGTCTTTTCCAGGGAGTTTTCTCTTCGCATTAGGTGGCCAAAATATTGGAGCTTCAGCTTCAGTATCTGTCCTTCCAATGAGCACTCAGGGTTGATTTCCTTTAGGATCGACTGATTTGACCTCCTTGCAGTCCAGGGGACTCGTAAGAGTCTTCTCCAGCACCACAGTTCAAAAGCATCAATTCTTCGGCGCTCAGCCTTCCTTATAGTCCAGCTCTCACAGCCATACATTACTACTGGGAAAACCATAGCTTTGATTATACGAACCTTTGTCGGCAAGGTGATGTCTCTGCTTCTTACTATGCTGTCTAGGTTTGCCATAGCTTTCCTCCCAAGGAGCAAGCGTCTTTTAATTTCATGGCTACAGTCTCTGCCTGCAGTGATCTTGGAGCCCAAGAAAGTAAAATCTGTCACTGCTTCCATTTCTTCCCCTTCTATATTCCAGGAAGTGATGGGGCCAGATGCCATGATCTTCATTTTTTTAATGTTGAGTTTCAAACCAATTTTGCACTCTCCTCTTTCACCCTCAACAAGAGGCTCTTGAGATCCTCTTCGCTTTCTGCCATTAGGGTGGTATCGTCTGCATATCGGAGATTGTTGATAATTCTCCCAGCAATCTTAATTCCGACCTGTGATTCATCCAACCTTTGCATTGTTCATTTAAGAAGGCCTTCTTGTCTCTCTTTGCTATTCTCTGGAATGCTGCATTCAGTTGGATATATCTTCCCCTTTCTCCCTTGCTTTTCGCTTCCATTCTTTCCTCAGCTACTTGTAAAGCCTCATCAGACAGCCACTTGGCTTTACTGCACTTCCTTTTTGGGGGGATGGATCTAGTTGCTGCCTCCTGAACAATGTTACAGACCTCCGTCCAGAGTTCCTCAGGCACTCTGTCTATCATATCTAATCCCTTAAATCTATTCCTCACCTCCACTGTATATTCATAAGGGATATGATTTAGGTCATACCTGAATGGTTTAGTGGTTTTCCTACATTCTTCAATTTCAGCTGAAATTTTGCAAGAAGCAGCTCATGATCTGAGCCACAGTCAGCTCCAGGTCTTGTTTTTACTGACTGTATAGAGCTTCTCCATCTTTGGCTGCAAAGGACATAATCAATCTGGTTTCGATATTGACCATCTGGTGATATCCATGTGTAGAGTCATCTCTTGTGCTGTTGGAAAAGAAGTGTTTGCTATGATCAGCGTGTTCTCTTGGCAAAACTCTATTAGCTTTTGTCCTGCTTCATTTTGTACACCAAGGCCATGCCTGCCTGTTATCCTGGTGATTTCTTGACTTCCTACTTTAGCATTCCAATCCCCTATGATGAAGAGAACATCTTTTTTTGGTGTTAGTTCTAGAAGGTGTTGTAGGTCTTCATAGAACCGATCAACCTCAGCTTCTTCAGCATCAGTGGTTGGGGCATAGACTTGAATTACTGTGATGTTGAATGGTTTGCCTTGGATTCGTACTGAGATCATTCTATCAGTTTTAAGATTGTACCCCAGTACTGCTTTTCCCACCCTTTTGTTGACTATGAGTGCTACTCCATTTCTTCTAAGGGATTCTTGCCCACAGTAGTAGGGATGGACGAAAGGGACTTACCTTGTCCCGCAGCTTGCTTCACGGTGGGGGGGAGGCGCTTCGGTTCTCCCCCCGAAGTTCAGGCGAGGGGGGGAGGCGCTCCGCCTCACCTGGCCGAAATTCAGGCCTGGGGAGAGGCGCCCCATCCGTCGCTGGCGAAATTCAGGCCGGGGAGGAGCGCCCCGTCTCCCCGGCCGCGAAAAAAAAAGTAAAACACACACACACACACACACACACACCCGTGATAGGCTATGTAACGATTTGCATAACCTATCACGGCTAGATTTCCAAAGTCAGCCGTGATAGGCTACGTAAATCGTCACGTAGCCTATCACGGGTGAGTTTGGGGGAAAAAAAAAGCGCGTACGCAAATGGCGGCTCCCATGGGGACCACCATTTGCGTTCCTTATTTTGGCACGTCTAGTCTACGCAAAGATTTACGTAGACTACGGCGAAAATAAGGGCAATGCAAATAGCATTCCCTTATTTTCGCCGTAGTCTACGTAAATCTTTACGTAGGCTACAGGGACCAAATAAGGAACGTGAATGGCGGCTCCCTATGGGGGCCGCCATTTGCGTACATGCTTTTTTTTTTTCAAAGTCACCCGTGATAGGCTACGTGACGATTAACGTAGCCTATCATGGCTGACTTTGCAGATCTAGCCGTGATAGGCTACGTTAATCGTTATGTAGCCTATCACAGGGGCGTTTGTTTTTTTTTCTTTTGAAGTTTGCGGCCGGGGAGACGGGGCGCTTCTCCCTGGCCTGAATTTCGGCCGGTCGAGGCGGGAAGCCTCCCCCCCAGCCTGAATTTCGGCCGGGTGAGGAGGGAAGCCTCCCCCCCCGGCCTGAACTTCGGGGGGAGCAGCGAAGCACCTCCCCCCCACCGCGAAGCAAGCTGCGAGACCAGGTAAGTGACTTTCGTGCACCCCTAACCTGAAGTAAATTCGCCCATGCCTGTCCATTTGAGTTCGCTGATTCCCAAGATGTCGATGTTCAGTCTTGCCATCTCATGTTTGACTACCTCCAGCTTACCTTGATTCATTGATCTTACATTCCAGGTCCCTAAACAATATTGTTCTTTACAGCATCGGATTTTCTTTTCACCACCAGACACATCCACAGCGGAGTGTCCTTTTGGCTTTGGCCCAGCCGCTTCACTCTTTCTGGCGCTACTTGGAAATACCCTCTGCTCTTCCCCAGTAGTATATTGGACACCTTCCGACCTGAGGGGCTTATCTTCCGGCGTCATCTCTTTTAGCCTTGTGATACGTTCCATGGGTTTTTCTTGGCACGAATACTGGAGTGGGTTGCCATTTCCTTCTCCAGTGGACCACATTTTGTCAGAACTCTCTGCCATGACCTGTCCGTCTTGGGTGGCCCTGCATGGCATAGCTTATGGCTTCACTGAGTTATGCAAGCCCCTTTTCCACAACAAGGCAGTGATCCATGAAGGGGAAGCAATACATTAAAATGCAATAAAAACATCACAATTACAGATTCTTTAAAATTCAAAATAGCACCCTACCCACCAGACCCACTTACAGGTTAAAGTCCTTCTTAAATAAAGCAGTCTTTGCCTGCAGGCAGAAGGACATCAAAAGGGAGCTTATTTAGCCTCCCTTGGAAGGGAGTTCGTATGCTGGGAGCAGCCACTAAAAAGGCCTCTGAAGGCACCAAAAAAGGCCTCTCTTGGCTTGCCACCAAACACGCCTCTGAAGGTGGAGGTCTCAAAAGAAGGGCCTCTCCAGAAAAATTAGGTTTATTGTAGGAATTACTAAGGTTAGGGATGAACATTTTTCCTCCCTATTCTACCATTGTTCTTTGGAGTGACACTACCTCTTTTTCAGCTTTACTACCTGTCCTCCACTGAACTTGGGAAGGGCATTTACAATTAATTTTGGAATTGTTGCATTTCAATTTGCAGATTGCTGCAGTTTTCAGTGTGTGCTATTGTTTTTCTCCTTATAGGTTGATGTATGTGGTGTACTGAGTAAGTCACAACACAAAACCCAACCCTGGTGTGATTGCTTTCTTTGGATTGTGGCCAATGGTACTTTCAGGCAGTAAGTTCCTTTGGATAATTTGCTAATTTCCACGATATTGTCTGGAATACGTTATGTTAGCAGGCAATTATTGAACTGGGAAATGAAAGCTCTGGAAGCAAAACATTTTAAGGTAACTTTATAGAAATTTTATTGTCTGACCAATATTATAAGAGTTCTAAAGCTTGTATAGATCATGAATGAAAATTAATATTTTAAATATTAATATTTTAAAATTAATATTATACATTTTAAGTTTAAGTTTAATGTTATACTCGATAGGATTGTGCCCTTGGTGATCAGAAGCCACTGAACCCAGAGGCATCCAATCATCCAATGCAAGGCAATCTTTGCCTCCTCATCTCCTGGCCTGCAGATTTTGCTTAACACATCTAGTGAGGTTGCTTCAGAGGGGGAGGGAAGGATGTTGGAAAAGGCTTGGGATAACTCGAATCCTGGCCTCTCTGGTCTCCTCCCCTTCCTCCCCAATGAACCCCCCCCCTTTCCTTCAGCACAGTTCCTCCCAGCTAGTGCAGTTCCTTCCACACTGTCTGCGAGTGGGGGAGGGAGAGCAGATCTCCAACTTCACCTTTAAGGTTGGAGCACTGTCTCCAGCCTCAGAAGGGGGAATCCAAGCAATCCTATGATTCCTTGGACCCCCGCCCAGAGACCACTGGATTACTCTCTTAGGGTGCAATCCCATGTTTAGACAGAAAAAAGTCCTACAACTCCAAGCATTCCCAAGCCAACATGGCTGGTGGGGGAATGCTGGGGGTTGTAGGACTTTTTTTTCTGTCTAAACATGCATAGGAATGTGACCTTAGTTGATTTACAGTGCAACATTATAATGTCTACTCAAAAGTATGTTAAATGGGACCTACTCCCATGTAGGCTTGTGTAGGATTGCAAATAGATTTCTGAATCCTTGAATGCTTATTTACCCATTGGATGTTAACAATATTGCTATATTTCCTTTTTCTTCTCCTTATACTTCCTATAAACTAATTTTTAGACTTGATACTTCCTATAAACTAATTTTTAGACTTGTTAGTTGTGTAATTTGGTAGGAAGATTGGTTTATTGAATTCTGTGGACATTCGACATGACAATATAAACAAAAAATCTGCTGTAAAAATCAAGCACTCCATAACTAAAGTACAATGACATTGGCATAAAGCTTTCTTGAAGATCTGTTCTATATAATAACGCACTTTACTAAACATATTCAATAAGAAAAAAAATGCTTTCAGCTGAACATGTTGTGCTAAGGACTTTTGATGTGCACTCAAGCTTCAAAAAGATGGGAAATTACAGTTGTTAAGGGCCCTGCTTTGAACAAATGGATTATTTAGGAACTAGGTATGTGATATGGTATCCTATGTTGTGGTTAGTTCTAATTTCACCACTACCTTGGAGCTAGATGTCTGTCAGTGGGAGAATCATGGACTTAAGTCCCAGATTTATCTGTTCATTGGAATAGACCCATGGAGTCTATGCAACTGGAGCTATCATGCAACTGGAGCTATTATTCTACATTAGAAGTACTCAACTGGCAACCTATACCATCCACAGAATGAAAGAATTGGAAAAATGCCTCCACTAAAATGCACACATTGGGAAAATGTGCAAAGAAAAATGTGTACATTTCAAAAAAGCATACAAATACACTTTAATCAATGAGTGGATGCTTACAAAAATGTGTACAATTTGAAAAATACATTAAAATGCACCCCCCCAAAAAGATATGTTTTCCTATTAAAACAAAACAAAATCACGAGCACAAAAGCAGCATGGATTGGAATTAGGGATGTATGAATTGTATAAAATCCATTCCATCTGTGTTTCTCAGATTGTCAGGAGCCTTTCGTTCCATCCTCTGTGCATTGATGAAATTGGAATTTGAACAAATTTGCACCTGTGAAAATGCACCCTCCCCCCATGCACATTTACATGCTCTAGGCTTTGGGGTAAATATACATTTTTGGCTTAAAAAAAAAATTATACGATAAAATTTGAGTAAAAAGAGGGGAAGTTAGAAAAACACTCTGCAAGTCCAGGGGGTGGGGGAAGAGCCATTCTGCTGCAGAATACTCTGGTCAGAATCATGAAAATCCAAACAGATTTTGGTTCCATTGCAGATTTCTCTCAATTCTCTGACATCCCTAGAATGGACTGGAGGTGGGAAAGATAGGAATCCTTCAGAATTGGATTTGATATAGAGATCTGCTAACCTGGGTTTAAAACTGTCCTGCGCAGACTGCATTGGAGAAGAGCCTGCATAGTTAAATTAAATAAATGTCTTTGTTCCATAATAGTTTGTTTTGATAAGGAGGGGAAATGTATTTTTTTTTCTCCAAAGAAAATGCCCAGATACTTTAGCAAAACATGATTTTCTGAGAATTTTTGCTTCAGCAGAATTATTAGGCTGGGAGCAGATCTGTGAGTGATTACATTCTTCTTTTTCCTTGGATAGGACACATGGAAAACAGAGCAGTACAAAATATGACAGCAGTTACTGAATTTATCCTACTAGGATTTGGGGAACCCTCTAGCTTACAGCATGTTCTGTTCTTCCTGTTCTTCATTATCTACATTGCAACTATGTTTGGAAATCTTCTGATTATTGTGCTGGTGCTGTCTAACCAGAACCTTCACACACCCATGTACTTCTTTGTGGGGAATCTATCCTGCTTGGAGATCTTTTACAGTTCAACCACCCAGCCCAGGATGCTGGCCAGCCTCATGACTGGGGACAACACAATTTCGGTTACCGGTTGCTTTGTACAATTTAATATCTTTGGCTCTCTGGTAGCTACAGAATGCTTTCTCTTGTCTGTTATGTCTTATGATCGGTATCTAGCAATATGCAAGCCACTGCATTATGCAATCTCTATGAAAAGCAGGAACTGCTTCTTCTTAGCGAGTGGAGCATGGATTAGTGGGTTTTTGGCCAGCACCATCACAACCTGGTTGTTATCTCAATTAACATTTTGTGGCCCAAATGAAATTGATGATTTCTTTTGTGATTTTAATCCATTGCTAAAACTTTCCTGTACAAGCACTCACAAGATGGTGATCTTTACTACCTTCCTATCTTCCATATTCTCCTTTCCACCTTTTGTATTGACTTTGATGTCTTATGTTTATATCATACTGGTCATCATGAAAATCCCATCCACCACTGGAAGGGAGAAGGCCTTTTCTACATGCTCCTCTCACCTCATTGTGGTCACCATATTCTATGGCACTGTCATCATGGTATACATTCTCCCCGATACTGACGCACTAAGAGATTTAAATAAAATATTTTCTACTTTCTACACTGTCCTCACTCCAATGGTCAATCCCCTCATCTACAGCTTAAGAAACAAAGAGGTGAAGGAGACCTTGAAGAAATGTCACAAAAAATATGTGCATTTCACACAGACATGAATTTCATTATTGATAATTCTTTCCACTTCTTTTCCATTGTGCTCCACTGTATTCTAAATGTTTGAACTGTATTACTAGTTCTGGAATATGTCTCTGTCAATCAAGCTTCTGTGACTCTGGCACCTGAAGGAATTCTTGTCCCCATTCCTGTATATTGAGATCATGTTTGGGTGTTCTCTTCTAGGTTCTGAGGTAATGCCCTATTTGTGGAATTGCCCCATCCTGAGAGGCCTGCCTGGCAAAGGGATTGAAAATAAAACCGCCAGTATCATTCATAATACCCTTCTAGGTGGTGTGACCACACTTGGAATACCTCCTACACGTCTGGTCACCACACCTAAAAAAATGGTATTGTAGAGTTGGAAAAAGTGCAGAAAGGGGAAACTAAAATGATCAGGGGCTGGAGCAACTCTGCTATGAAGACAGGTTATAACATCTGGGACTGTTTAACTTAGAGAAGAGGCAAGCGAGAGAAGGCATGATATAGACATAATAGAGGTGTACAGAATTTAGGGATGTCACAGGAGTCTGAGAGAGGGGTGGAAGTGAATGGCCCCTTTACGACCACCATTTATGCAAAAAGACCCTGATGCTGGGAAAGACTGAAGGCAAAAGGAGAAGGGGACGGCAGAGGATGAGATGGCTAGATAGCATCACGGATGCAATGAATATGAACTTGAGCACGCTCCGGGAGAGAGCGCAGGACAGGAAGGCTTGGCGTGCTATGGTCCATGGGGTCACGAAGAGTCGGACACGACTGAACGACTGAACAACAACAACAACTTTTACGGAAAACATGGAGCAGCCATTTTTTCACAAACTACTGGCAGCTGGGTGAGAGGGTGGGTGGCCGTGAGATGGCCACCAAACCACCACCCCTGCCTGCCCCTGCTTGCCATGCTGAAGAAGCCACTGTACAGCCCAGCAAATGCCCAGAGAGTATGCCCAGTGGCCATCCATCCCCACTCCAAGCTACCATTTTGCCGGGGAAAAAAGTGGTTCGGGGTTTTCTGTAAAATTAATAAATGGTAGTCAGAAAGGGGCCATTTATTCAATGTCTCTTGATCCTAGAACAGGGGATCATCCCATGAAGCTGATGGGTGGGAGATTCAGGCCAGATAAGAGGTAATATTTCTTCACACAATGCTATGGAATTTGCTATGAGAAGATAAAGTTATTGCCACCACTTTGGACGGCATTAAAAGGGGATTAGGCAATTTCATCAAGGATATAAGGTTATCAATGGCTACTAGTCCAGATGGCTATATCCTCTCTCCAGTACCAGAGCAGAGGCTATATACTTATGTACACCAGTTGTTGGAAAATGCTCTGCCCCAACCCAGCTTTTCCCACCTCACCAGCTAATAGCCTGGTCAGAGAAGTCAATGTTGCCCCCACACAAACATACACCTTGTTTCAAAAGGGAAAGCTTTCCACTTAGTCAGAAATCAGGAGTTGCAACACTAATTAGTTCTAGCCTGCAGGAAATGGCTTCAGCCCATGGAAAGGTGTATTGCTCTAATATGTCCTGGTACAAATTGTAGCCTCCACTTCTGCTTCCCCCTCTGTCGAGAAATGTACCAAAATACAATAATTACAACTAAAACCACAGCAGCCCACCAAACCCCTGGGTTACATTTCTCATCCACACAGCCCTGCTGTTGTGGCCAACTAACATACTCATGTACATAAATCTGCTGAGCACTAATTTCCACCCCACACACACCCATGCACACACACATTGAAGTTTAACTTCACAGCATAGACAAACCACCACCATAACAACAAACAACCACAACCAAACCTTCTACTTGGCCCTTATTGTAACCAGCTCATCCTATAGCGATACATTTTGTGTGGGTAGGCACTGAGACTGCTGGCCGAGAGGGCCAGCTAGGGTAGCATGGGCCTAAACAGCCTCCTGTAAGCTCCACCTTAACTGGCATCTGGACATAGCATGAATCCAAATGCTGATGATGCCCCACATGTTGCTAAACCTACCTGGAAATCTGCAGATACACACTGAACAGGGATGCCACTGCACTGGACAATTAGGTTCCTGCCTAAGCATCATTGTTATTTTATAAACTCCCAGTGCCCAACATATCTCTTATCCCGTTCATATTCAAGGTGGTCTGCAAGCACTGCTTCAGGCAGGACACTGATGAATTTGCAGCTGACTCAGCTCATGCAGAGGTGCTGTTTAGGACACATTTTTACAACACTCTTGAGATCACAACATTTGCTGAAATGATGGAGCATCTTCCACTTCCTAAGCTTAGAGTAGTAATTCACCTAATTATATCATAGATAGGAAGCAACAAAAAAAGTCCACCTCCCATTGTAAAGGTACTATTCATCTATTAACCTTTGATCATTAGATGAGCCTACACAGTCCTATAGCAAAGACAGGAGAAATCACGTGGAGTTGAGGCGCACACACATGGAAGCAACAGGTTGTGAAATTACATAATCCTACTATTATTGGTACTGTCAACACATTTCTAGACAACTATGTATCTCTGTCTCTAACAATTATATAGAATAAGGATGGGGGAGAAATTTGTTTGGTTCATATATAAGTGTGAACTTACCTAATTTCACACTTTTGAACCAAAACATGAACACCGTTACACCTCAAAATTTGCATTTCTCTGAATTTTGTAATGGAGTCGTCCAATCAAAAATTGCACACAACTACAAAAATACATACATTAAATGGAAATGCACACAAGTATGTGTATATCAGTGAAACTAACCTTCTAAATGCAATAAATTAGAAACATAGCTTGCAAAATGTGTGTATTAGGCAAAATTACATACAAAAATGCAAGTACTAGGAGAAATATGCACAAAAATGTGTACACATTTTCATTACAACTTTTTTATTATAAAAATCTCAAATTTCAGGATGAATCCAATTGACAACTGAAGGGGGGCAGAGAAGGGCAGCTGAGGTTTTTTTTTGTTTTTGTTTTTTCTCTTCCACATGGAATCCTTTCTGGTGGTATCTCTACCCGGTTTTGTCGCCTGCTGTTTTGCAACCCATGATCCACACTGAGCCCCTTTTTTCTTGGTGGTTATAGTGGCATTTCACACCCACATGAGGGAGGAAAAGGTATCAGTATCTTTTCTCTGTTCCGAACATGTGTGTTGATGAGTGTAACTCAGCTGCGCATGCCATGGATGGATGGATGGATGGATGGGTGATAGATAGAGATATACTGGAAGTGTGGTATTTGAGAAATCCTTAATTTAGAATTCTGGAGCATAAGCTCTCCTTTATCCACTAATGTCCTTCTCAGTTTCTCAACAAAGATGGCTGCTAGAATGGGGGCTACTGGCAGACAATTGAAACCAGACTGAGCAGACTCCCCCCTCCTTGCTTTGTTAAAATACAGCTTCAGTGCCTCCCCTCCATCTAGGGATGTTAGAGAATTCTGCCATGGACTCCAGTGAGCTCAGATTCTTTAGAGTCCATGGCGGAATGGAGTAATCCCCCCCGCCACCCCATGAAATTGTCCCGGGACAGACCCTAGTTGGTGTCTGCTGTCCAGGTCTGTCCGCTGCCCCTGGTCTGTGGCCATGAATGGCTGCCCCAGTCTGTGGCCGCCATTTGCATCCCTGCATTAGCTGTGACAGGCTACATATATATTTACGTAGCCTATCACGAAAAGAGCAGGGATGAAATTGGCATAGGGATGTACAAAACACTTAACTGGCTCCATTCTGGGGCATCCGCGGTGGGGGGAGGCACTCCGTCCCTCCCCCCAGAATCCTCCCTGGCTGGCTCCACTCTGCGGCGACTCTGCGGAGCCGCCAGCCGGGGCCAGCCGCAGCTGGAATTCCAGCCGCTGCAGGCTGCTGTGGCTGCAAATGGTGGCCACTATGCTGGCTGCCAGTTGCGTGGCTGCCAAGCCATGATAGGCTATGTAATAGGCGATGTAATAGGCTATGTAAATACTTACGTAGCCTATTACGACAAAGAGCAGGGGCTCAAATGGTGTAGTGGCCGCCATTTGTACCCCTGCTCTTTGCCCTGATAGGCTAAGTAAGTATTTATGTAGCCTATCACGAAGAAAGGCAGCCACAAAAATGGTGGCCGCTACGATGGCTGTCATTTGCGGCCGCAGCAGCCCAGCAGCGGCCGGGAGACCAGCCGGAGCCGCCACTGCATCCGCCTCCACCAGAGCCGCTGGAGCCGCCGGAGCTGCCGCATCTGCCCGCAGGTATGCTCTGTCCCAGGGGGATTCTGTCTGGTGGCAGAGGGGGGGAGGCCGTTCTGCCACAGATTCTGGGTGGCTGAATTCTTAAGTATCAGGCCTCACTAGAGTCCATGTTGGAATTCTCTGACATTCCTAAAATGGCATAGCGGCCACAGCCCAGCTGCGGGTGGCCCCGGCTGATGGCTCCACAGACTCGCTGTGGAGCAGAGCCAGCCAGGGAGGATTCCGGCGGGAGGGATGGATGCCTCCCGCCCCGCAGATGCCCTGGACGGAACGGGGTAAGTAATTCGTACACCCCTGCCCACATCACAAAACTGTCACACGTATTTTTTTAATGTATAAAAAATACTTGTGCAAGTCTGTTCTTCTAGAATACCACTAACATACATTTATATTGCTTTTTTGAAACTAAAGTGAAGCAGGCAATTTCAGTACTGTGTTCCAGGAGTAAAGCAGGAAAGGAAACAAATAATTAAGTATCTGCTAATGGCAGCTTGAAGAGCTCAAAGGAGATCACACCAGTTTCCATTTTAAAGGACTGAGGTGATTCCCCTCCCCCTTGGCAGCACATCACTGCTATGTAAAAAGGAAACCTTGGTTTCCCCTGCCCCCATCAACACCATTGTAAAGTTGTCTCACACAATTTAAAACTTTTTTAAATTTTTATGTGTAATCCTTGTGCAACTCTGTTCTTCTGGAATACCAGTAATTTAGGTTTGTTTGTTTGTTTGTTTTAAGCACCAAAGCAAACTGCAGAGTTAAGTGAGCGATTTCAGTATGGGCACTAAACACATTGCATTCAGGGAGTAAAGCAGCAAAAGAAACAATTAAGGGGCTGCTAATGCTGTTTTTCAGAGCTTGAAGGAGCTGGAGGACACAAAATGACTCTACATCAGGAAATACATAGCAAGCAATCAGGAAAGGAGGGGCGTCTCCAGAATCCACCTTCCCCACAGACAGCCCCTCTCACACTACTGCCATTCTGCAT